>NW_022983481.1:2112-173281 GCF_010015735.1 Aaosphaeria arxii CBS 175.79
GTCCGCGTACTCCTGTTCCCAGAGGTCCTCCTCGTAGGATTCCCTGTCGCCCTCCGGCCACTCAGAATCGTCACTGTTCGGTTCATCCGTAACATCTATCGAATTCATTACTGTTATCAGGTATCTGCAAGCTCTGCGCAACCCTTACACTAGTATTATAATACTAGGATAGTATAAAATAGTAACTCTAATATAATATAGAATTTAACTAGGAGATCTAATATCTAATTAAGTAGATATATATTTAGGTAATAAAGGATAAGTTAGAAGTTCTACTAGTCTAGGTAAATAGTAATTTAAGAGTAATTATAATAGGATAATAGGACAATAGGAATAAGAATAAGAATAGGCTTAAGGAAAAGAAATAATTACTAGTAGAACTATACTTGCATTTATATACAAGACCTACTGTTATAGATTTGTATTTT
The DNA here is from genome assembly GCF_010015735.1 of Aaosphaeria arxii CBS 175.79. Lineage (NCBI taxonomy): Eukaryota > Fungi > Ascomycota > Dothideomycetes > Pleosporales > Aaosphaeria > Aaosphaeria arxii. Next base: position 2,541 of record NW_022983481.1, read on the forward strand.
ATCTAGGGGTCTAATTGTAGCATTTCAACAGGTGTTACGTTTAACAGCACCCTAAATCTACTCTGTAGTTTCTGGACTTTTGCAGACTGTAAACAAGAAACGTTATTAATCTCAGGAATCAGACGTAGCATCCCTGGTAAGGGAAAGTTTTCATTGTAGCTAAGTTCTCTGCATTGGATGATACGTATCGTTTGTTGCTTTGCCTCGTAGGCTCAGTAATCCTTCGGCATACGCCATGTACTGTTGTCGGAGGGATCAAGTATGTGTGTTACTTACCGTCATATTAAGACCATAAATAGAGATAGACTCAATGCATCTGATGCCATTGTACACAAAAGACTCGATTGCGCTGTTACTACTACTCTGGGTAGAGAATACGCATTATCATGAAGAGATAAACACGAGAATGCACTCATGTAGAGTGATATTTTCTAAATCGCTTATGTGGGGGCTCGAGGCGTAGCAAGCTATAAAGATCTACCTGTTGATGAAGTCCATGCCTAGAGCCTTGAAGTCCGAGACTTCCAGAGGCACAGACAGTTCAAAGAACAGATATTGGCCCCATAACAGTGCGCTGTTTTAATATCTTCCTGGGATCTCTAGCCAAGCACAGAAGTCTCTACGTTGGGCTCTCCATCCGGGATCCACGACTGAAGATCATGATGCCACGTTAAATAGGAATGGAGAGGACTGTTTCGTAAGTCTTGATAGGATGGCTAGATTCAAAACAGGGTGAGCTCGTTCGCGTATTGACTGATCGAAATGAAGCTTAGATCTCCTGAAAAGATAACAATGTAGAGCAAAGAATGAGCGTGAAGAGGGAAGTATTTCATATGACCGGAAGAGGGGAGTTGTGGCTAAGAAGTACATACGTCGAGATGCGAATGCTATTGCTCACTATACAAACGAATGTTCAATGCAGAGCCTATACAGTTCCAAATCAAAAGTAAGATCCCATGGGTGGCTTTGGACACCGAATAGATGTAATACTGTGTCTGGACCCCGCATGACGCCGTATGTCGTTGAGCGGCGTAGCTACCTGGGTACCTAGGTAGCTACCTAAATTGATTGTATCGACTGGGCAGCTTACGTAAAATTGGGCTTTGGGCTTCTATTTAATCTACTCTCCATTTCATGGAACATTTGTTCTAGGCAATACTTTTTTTTCCGTCTCACTATGGCAATTTTCAACGACCTTGCAGTCGAACTACAAGAGGCTATTTGGGAGCTGGTCCTCCCCGCTGCTCGTGGTGTGCACTGGATCGAAATTGAGGGCACTCCACACGATCCTGAATTTATTCGCGACAGCATCCGCCTCATCGAGTGGCACAAGTTTGACTACATGCCGGAGACGGAACGCGACGTCATAAAAGCACGCAAACGCAATCCTGGGTTTCGTAAACGGGCCGAAACAAAGGAGGAGGTGTCGGGTCCTTTCTTCCGCTACCTTTATACGACCGTGCCGAGTGTCTTCGGCCGCTCAGGGTCTGCCGACCCTACCTACAACATTGAGTACAGCGAAGGGCAGAAAAGAGACCTTGTTGATGAGATAGCCTACACACGTCGCTGTAGGCAACTATCAACATATCACCAGATCGCTACACTTCTCTCTACTTGCCGGTTATCACGCTACATCGCGAAGAAGTACATTTGGGACAATCGCGAGTGCAGTTGGCCCATTCACCGTAGCATGGGCTCGCTCTATCGGCCGCGCCCAATGGAAGTATGGGCAACTCAGTACAATGGTGATAAGTTCCCGCCGGCGTCAAGAAGCAGACAGGCGCTTCGCCCTCGGATGCATACGCTCGACCTCATTGTCTTCCGTTTGCACGATAGTCAAGGTCGAGCAACGCCTCTGCTCAGGCAAGCTGCCTGGCAGTACTATATTGAGAGCTATAGGCACGGAACAACATTTGGATGCTTTAATCGGGTGGGCATCGAGTGGCATCCGTCGTGGGGCACGGGCGTGGGCCGGACAAAGGTGTGCTCCCAGAACGTCCAAGCAATTATAAGGGCAATGCGCATGCCGTACAAAAAGTTTCTGCGGCCGTATTGGATCAAGGACGGTGTGTGGCGTCCCGAATGGAAGGGTGATTACCCAACTGCAAAAGAGCTGCAGCACAAACACATAACACCATATTGGCTCGTCGACGGTGTGCCGCGTCTCAATTGGAAGCGAGACTACCCAACTGTAGTAGGACACGTGTTCGCGAGGCGAATGGCTGATGAGAAGGAGAGAGTTTTGGAATCTCTCCACAAGCACTGGGGATTAAGCGATGAGGACCTGACAGCTATGGTAACGGACCAACATCTCAACCAAGAGTTCGAGGCCAACGGGCGTCGATACTATATTGTTTTTGTTGTATTTGACTCCTTTGAAGAGGAAGAAAGAGACCAACTTGAAAAGGCTGGGCTAGGCTACTGCGAGCCATTCCCAGGCAGCGCATCTATGTGGCCCGACGCAATCAGAGAGCCAGCGCAGCTCGCTTATGACGCAAATTATGATCACTCTAATAACTTAGGAACTGCAAGTTATACTTCATATATTCTTAGCTGGGAGCCAATTTACTAGGCCCATAATGCTTACTGAATGTTGTCATCGGAACGTAGAATTTGTACACTAATTACGAAGATTTTGACGCGCACTGTTATAGCTACTAGTATTACGAAATATCCTATCCTACTCTGAACATATTCTCGAGTAATTCAGCTTGGTGGAAAATGTACACAGTTCCGGCCAAGGCTAGACATATTGCAGGCCAGTAGGCAAGCCAAAGCCATGCGGAATCGCCTAGTTGCGGTAAACTGAAGAATGCCTAAAAAGATTAGCTCGCGGGACGGATTGCAAATCGAAAAGTCTTCACTCTTACTGTGACTGCTGTAAAAGGGAGGAAAAGCTAGAACCAAAGTTTAGTATGTATACAACTTTCCAGTTCGAGAAGTAAGGCTTTGAAAAATTGGAATCCTGCATTACCATGGTGATTGTGGTAAGAACACTGATTTTATTCCCCTGTCGAGTAGCTGCTGCGCTTTCTTTAAACGATGACGCATTTACCAACTTTGAACAATCAGTAGCTGATATCCGGGGCAAGGTGGTATAGATGGACTTACTCCTTCCCGCATGCTCTTGAAGAGCTCCAGCTTCTGAGCCATAATCTCGTGCAAAACCTTGAGTTCCGATATCGACTCGCCAATGGATCCTATATACCTTTGCCACCAGCTGTAAAGCTTGAAGCTTTCTACCTCATAAAGGCTTTTGTTGATGTCATAGTACCCATCCCAGGCGCTGATCGTGCGAGCAATGTGGTCCCTGAATTGACGTATTGTTGACTCAGCCCCTGTAAGTTCTATTGTCCTAGTCAACATGTGGTCATCGGGTAGCTCATAGAGATATTCCTTGTTATAGTTAGCAGAATAATATGATTTTATCGAGATAAAAGACAAACATAATGTTGCAGCCGTTGAACGAAGTAGTTGATCAAGGCAGTCCATTCCTCTTTGGCTTGGAACATCCTGTGAGACTGTACCGCTAGTGCGTACTGACGTGGGTTCCAAACTGGATATTGGAGCCAAATCGACCCACCAGAGGGGGCGTCGAGGGGGGTAGTTTTGTCTAGGTAGCTATCTCGATTTTGCTCCTTTTCAAAAAATGTATCGACGGCGCAAACTACAGTGTACATTCGCTCATCAATTCCAGTTAGCAGGAATGAAGTCTGTGCTTCATAGTAGTAGGCTTCCTGATCATCTGGGCGGGGTAATGGCAATCGCTTATGTGCAGGACATTGATCACGCTCCTGTCGTCGATCGTCCTGTATAGGCGAACCTTCCCGAAGGGCGAGGTAGGGTATATGAAACTCAATAGTATATGTCCCAGACTATGCTATTAGCTTCCATTAAGAACCTCATGCTATGCATTCATTACCATGGATATGCGAAAGTGGGTGCGAAAAAGTAGATGGTTCTGAAAGAACTTCCGAAGAATAGGAATCGAACGTGTCGGTGCAGTGCCGATGATGGCCATAGCGCAGGACGAAGTCATATGAGACACATATCTGCCAGGTATTAAGCAAGACGATCAGGGACATGTATTCAATACAACGTACAAAATCCGTCTCTCTGCACCGTTTTCTCGTCTCTAAGAGAGGTTAGAGCGCTACTCTTAAGGAAGGGTATCTACCCTTGCATTTTGGCTTAGTCTGTCCACCAACCGAGGTAAATCTAATTTCTCGGTATAAATATCAGTGCCAGAAGGTGGATATCTGAGATAGAGATCCGAATCCCAATGACGTGTTGTTGCTGAAGTGTCAATCGGGTCACGTCTTTCGTCTAGAATAATGATGCCTGACGCACGCCCGTTGGTTGTTCCTTGCTTGAAGGTGGAAAGGTCTGCACTGCCGAGATAGTTGCGCAAGTCTGAGAAGCGAAACCGGCCAGGAGGCTCTAGGAGATCTTTCGAAAATCTTAGTATTGTGTCAATGAAATTTTCTTTGTCGCCATTTCTCAAATATTCAAATAACGAAACACCATTTGGGAATGCGACTCGATCTTCACGCCCATCTTCCTTGATGTATAACTCTTCTATCCTTTGCCGACTGTATCTTTCCTCCCATACGCCATTCAGCGCACCACCTTGACGTTTACTTGTGCTCATATTTTAGAGCTTCGGCAACAAAGTTAATGAAAGGGCATTGTTTGTCAAAAGCTTTGCAAAAAATAGCCTGGCGTAAAGTATTCCTAAATGCGAAGCTGGAAGCAGGGAAAAGATACTTAATAGCGCAAGGCTGAACTTTATGCAGCAGTCGCACCTATAAGCAGGGAACACGTTGCAAGCAATTTTCACCGGTCGGTTTTCATACAAAAAGAAATTTGAGCATATACTAAATTGATTCCTGGCACCGAAGCAAAGTATGTCAATGAATAGCGTATACACCCCGTTCAACCCAAAACTGATGGATCGACTTCAAGCGGAACTTGGATTGACTTCTATATATCGTTCCATAGCAGCTATACCTCAAACTCGCCCTATGACATGGATCTGCGTATGTAAGGCCCCACGAGCGGTCAAAGACCGTTTCTGACTAGACAAGTGCGAGACAGATTGCAACGAGACAAATGAAGCAGAGAAATCAGAATGCCAAAACCCAAACTGTAAACACAAGAAATGTGCACAGTGCACAGCAAATCAGACAAAAGATGTTCAGTCTCCATTAAGAACCGATTGTAGCTCTAAAGAATCTGAAGGATGGTTTTGCGTAAGTCATTCAAGCTTATGGTCGATATCAAATTAACGCAGCTTAGTGTTACTGTGCAGGATTTTGTGACATATTCATGGCATACTGTCCAACATGTACACACGTCATGTGTAGCCAATGTACCTTTGGAACAAGTGAACGTCATGGAAATACACACTTAAGGCCTGAATGTGAGCGCATCGGTCTTCTAGAGTAGAAATTGTATGCAAGCACACTTATAAAGATAATGGACATAGTATCAGACTTGAATAAGATTACCTTTGATACAGTACAAGACAACAAGATACTTTACCTAAGCTGCTACGCTATCTTACTCCTAGGCCTACAGTAGAGTAGATAAAGGCCTTTACTTATAAACCTAGACTTAGGGTTTAAAGGCAGCTAGTCTACTTACAATATTCTATTTATACCCTTCAAGGCATTTCTATCAGCACTACTACCTGTATAGGGCAGATACAGTAATTGTAATAGCATATTACTTAAAGCAGCTGCTCGATAGTTACAAAACGAAGTAGCATTGACTATTGCACAAGCATGGATATTCGTGTAAGTAGCAGCTATGTAAGAGCGTTCAGATCTTCACACATATGAAGACGGAACTACTCCCCGGAGATGTCCCTCCTATCTGCCTACAATAGGCTTTGAGGTACAAAGGACGACTAGTAGTTACTAATGAATGTCACTTCTGTAGCTATTTAGTATCCTCGTGCTAGAACAAGCCTTACGGGTCCCCCTTTCCGCTTTGTACAATTAAAAACGAATTCGCCCAGCGCTAAGAACCCTTCCGATTGTCTATAGCAGCTTCCGAAGTATGAAAATTTTAGCAACTAGCAACTCTATTGTATGCGGTTGATGCTTAACGACGTCTTGAAAGTCGGGTCTGCCGAACTAACTTTAGAGACTGTAACACTGAGAAATAGAATGCTGGATATTGTAATTAGTTTGTCAGAACTACAAAGGCTCCTGCCTCTAATCTGTAAAGACAACTGATAGAGGATGTCCAACCTGGGCTGGCGCACTCCATCATACTATTGTGTTAGCCCTCTATTATTCTCTAATGTTTGAAGATACTCCAAGCATTCTTCCGCAGAGTATCGAAACTCCGGGTCTATAATCAGCATTCCAAGTAGAATCTCACGCAGTCCATCTGTGTCCCAGATTGCTAGTTCCCGTACGACCTCTCCGTCCTAAGAACTTTCCTTACAGCTTGGGGACAGTAAACATATTCAAGGATCATGACACTAAGCATTCAGATATGAACAGCATGCATGTGTCTATAACTTGCATCAGGACTAGAGCGGGCAATCTCCGGAGCGGCATGACGAGGGATGCCACGTTGGGTCTTCTTTAATTGACCCTAACCCACAAGAAAACACCCCCAACCTAACAACCAGCTTACTCTTACGGGATATGACCCCTATTGGAACAATGAGTTCCGGACTTCATGCCCACAATGTGGCCGCTTATAATAACGCGGAATTGGACCAGAACTTGAAAGAAAACGGAAGGTAATATGCGAGCTTATAATTATCATAGGAGTTCTGCTACTTACACTTTTGCTGATGGCAAGTATAGAACTGTCGAGGTTATAGATCCAGAGAACATCACATCCGAGTTCATGCAGGGATTAAGGTAGCGATCTTTACCCGCTCACCTACAATTTCTAATTATCATGGCCAGATATTGAGTGCGCAACGAGGGGAAATCCTCCCGATCTCGCGTTATCAATATAGATCAAGTCTCCGCCCGGCTTCAGGATATATCCGCCAGTCGGGGTCGACCAAGCCGAGCGAGGTCCAATCCAATGACAGCATCGAATTCTCTCGATTCAGAATCAGAGTACAGTGGGGATGTTCGACGCTAAACAGGGTATTACAATAAGTTTGGCGGCCGGCCTTCACACCCACTGGGCCGTCTCGAGGAAATTGTTCACGACCCTGGGGAAATCTTTGAGGTCTTATCATTCTGGCTTGTCAACTCGAATGTACTAAGATCCGGCGAGACAGAGGAGGTTACATGCGCGTTTGATACTATCGTTGAAAGAGCCAACTTCCGTTAGTCGAAAGCGAACATAATTTTGTGACCGGAGATGGGGCTAACGGAAAAGTGATGAATACTATCTCTAAATGTAATTGATTGGACGGGCGTGACGAGAGCGATCTCTTGGGACCTATAGATTTGTAAGAGGTGCTATGTAGATGACTGAGCCACACTGTAAAGGTTGAATACAAACTAGTGTTTGATTCTGTAACTCCAGGCTTATCAGGTGAGGCATGTAAAAATTGAAACAGTCTAAACAGGAACGGTAAACGCGCCGTTCAAGTTCATGTGTGTTTCAATTATCTTTGTCATGGCTCTTGACTATGACCATAGAGTTAAGTGCTATGGTGAAACCAGAGAACTTCGCAACCAAAAAAAGGGTACATCACATCGATGGGTGTCATTGATCCAAGCATTCTATATCTCCACTTAATCTATATACAAAATTCACCATTCATATGAGGAAGAGACTTAGAAGAATCCCTTGATGGAAGGGAAAATCTTCATCGAGCAAATAAGTGGGTAGAGATGGCCTTTCCAAGAGATGCGACCGAGTGACTTCTTTGTTCTCCATATGAATAATACCCACTGGCCAGTCGATGCGGTGGGTCAAAGTAGCCTAGACAATGGCAAGATGATGTTGATTGTTGAGCCATCTCCGAGAATCAACCAAACCACCGTCTTGCATACCTAAGGTCCAATTGGTCTTTTGTTAGAAGCTACCCTGATGGTTCAGAAGGTGTTTATTGTGCATGGTTTCAATACACTGCACGCTTCCAAGGAAACTGCACGCTTCCAAGGAAACTGCACGCTTCTTCGAAAGCTTTAATTCTTTTGATGAATAGCTTTCTGACCTGCCTTCCTCGTCATCCTCCCTCCTCTGCTGCCGGCAGCAGATCGCGCCACACTCATCATCCACTTGCCATATGCATATGCAAACCTATCCACCTTTTCAGTAATCACTTTCTCAAATTGTTCCTCCACTGATTCCTCCACTGATTCCAGATATTGAACTACCTTTTCTTCGAGCTTGCAGAAAGTCTCATCTACTATCCTGTCAATCTCCTCTAGAAATTCTCTAAGTGCATCTTCGGTGCTGTACTGAAATCCTTGTCTCTGTTCTTCAACAGCCGATAGGAATTCGTCGTCGGCAGCGCTCCGCAGGTATTGAGCATCATACGCAGTGTTCTCGAAGATCGTGGTGAGCTTTTGTTCTGCATAGGTAGCGGCTCGGGTGAAGAGGAGTTCGCGAAGGGAGCGAATGGAATGGGGAGATGGAGTAAAGGAATTCGTAGCGGTATTCAAATCGGACGCGGGTGATGGTGGAGTCGGGACGGATCTAGGTGTGTCGAGAAATTGAGCGAGCAAGCAATTCCGGGAGCAATTGCTGCATTATTCTTTTCACGTCATCCTCTAGGTTGTGCAGAGATTCGGCGCGTGGAGGAAGGCTATGTGGGGTCGGTGTACGAACGGAGACAGCATATGGTGATGGAGTGGAAGGAGGCAGAGGGGCGTGCTGTAATCCGTCGATATTTGGAGGTGCTTCCCAGGATCTGGGGGTCGGAATTACAGTGGCCTCTTTAGTGGGCGAGTGTACGGGTGTACACAATATGCGTTTCGGCGGCGACAACCCTGCTGTGTCGTCTGACTCTATGGTTGCGCATTAGTCTAGCAAAAGGGTTGGACAAGGATCAAGACGCCTCACCTTGCAGGCTACGCTTGGAGCTCAATTTGATGTATGGGTGAGGTTCATTCGATACACGATCATCAGCGGGGTAAAAGACGGTCCAGTTGTCAAGCCTGCGTCCTTTGAGATTCTTCTCATCAATAGGGAAGCCACTAAATGTTTCTGGCTGGGCAACAATGTCAAAGATGAATCTATGTTGTTGTGAGGTGAGCCAATTCCGGTCAAATATTATTGTGATGTCGGTGGCTTTAGCAAGACCGATAAGATGGGTGGGTCTAGGTATTCTCTCTTTGGGACAAAGGATGGCGCAAGGTTTCTTTAGTTGTAGGGATAATGCACGAACTTTAGGCGTTATATTTCGCGCGATGTGTTGTGATTCTAATTGAGTAAGATCTCGGCCTGACGTCGTGTAGGTTGTTGTCTCAGGGTGAAGGTTGTCGGAATTGTAGATGAATGTGAAGGAATGCATCGTCGTTGCATCATTGGTATCAATAACGTGTTGAAGAGTGAAGGTGGCATACAAGCGGACCTGGTCATATTTGATATGACAGGTGCATGGCAGTAGTTTTGAATCATCGGCAGTACAAGCCAATGCTGGCAGACTACGTTTATGCAAGGAGATCTGTGCCATTTCTGTTTAAAAGTACATTTGCCGAGTATGAAGACGTTCTAAGATGTGACTTACAGAAACGTGAAGCACTATGACTTCCTAACCACTTAGGGTCTTCAGCAGAAGCAAAGGCTAGCCGGAACTAAATTGCTGCCGCAGAACGAGGTCACTTCCCACCGCATTCCCACCGCAAGTGTCTGTCTGCGAACCACCCCTCGACGTAGGCAAGCCAGGGTTTGGGCGAGGGCCGAAACGGTCTGTGATTACCAACGTGCGGAGGCCATGTGAAATTCGCAAGGATGGTGGACGGAGGCCAGTCTAATTGCAGGGAACGGGTGACAGTCTCCTTGTGCGTGGGCCGAAATCGAGGCGGGTGGTGATCACCAATGCTTGAGAGAGGAAGGAGTGCAACTTAGGGCTGTTGGATTGAAACGTCAGCCAATGTAGAAGGGTGTGTGGAAGAGCGCATGACAATGATAGAGGTGACAGAGAGCACGGATGAGATAGCAAGTTGCGTTGTTGTGAAGGTGTGTAAAGGAATCAAGCGTAAGGTACTTAAATACCCATGTTCTGGATTCACCTCAATTGATTAGTCACGTGGTTCAAGCGACGGGAGCACTAAGCTTCGGCTACCCCACCACATCCCCAACTTTAATTTTTAGTTTGCCTGTCACCTGTGCACGAATTTGGCTATGCCTGCTCTCGAAATAGCATTCTCTCGAAATAGTCCCGGGAAGACTTAGGATCGTTTCAAATGCAGATAAATTTACAGGGGGAAGAACAGCACAACTTTTAAAATTCAAATCTTTGCGACACTTCTACTACAATCAAAACAATCAGCCGTACATTATTTCCTATATTTTCTAAAATTTTGGTGGCGTAGCGGCGAGGAGTATTTCCGGCTTCCGCGTTACATCAAGAGGCGCACAAGGGTACTGGTACGTCAGGATTAGATTGCCTTCCACGTCTAATTACCACTCCGTACTACTATTACATCATAAGCCTAGGACTGTACTTCTTGTAGTTCCTTAAGTGTTGCTTGGAAGTACGCGATATTCTCTTCAAACCAACTTCTTGTTGCTACTAGATCGAAAGGACGATTGAAGCTTTCCCTTGTCCTTTCTGATTTCAGTTTCTCCCGGATGCGCTCCTCTAAGTTTTCGAGGCGGTACTGCGTCCACTGCGTATAAAGGTCCGACGTGTTCGAGATAGGACGGACCCCCGTCAACACACTCTCATCTTTTGCAAGCGGGAAGCGTGGGCGCAGGGAGGTAATCTGGCTAATGCGCTCTTTACCACCAAACGCCTTGAGTGCAGCGTGGTTGAGGTATCGACCCTGCATTATCACTGCAGTACCCTGTAAAATTGTGAGTGGATATGACAGAGGGCGACTCTACAGAAGATTTTATAGCTTACCATAGCCGGTCCGCGAACTTTCATGATATCCCCCGATGCAGTTTTAACGGCAGTCTCTCCGCCCTGCATGTCTGTGCAATCGGACAACATCGTAACACAGACAAATGGATAGCTGTCGTAGTGCCACGCAAATGCAGATCTATCATTCGATGCGGCCTTCTCGGCATCAGTTACGGTCGTCGGGTTAACCGAGATGTTGATAGCCGAGATCTCCATGTCCATGACAGGAACAAGGTCCACACCTGCGACTGCAGATACCGCCGCTAAGACCTCCGTAGACTTCCATGCGTCGTAGGTGAAAGGGGCTCGGGACGGCATCATGCCACGCACTGTATCCTTAACGAAGCCGGATGAGAATCGGCACTCGTCCAAGACGCGTTGGCTGAAGACCTCTTTGCGCATTTGTGCAACTGCGCTTTGCGAAAAGAGTGGGAAGGGCGCAGAAACAGCAGTCTCTGAAATGCCTCGGCCCGGGAATCCTAGTTCTTCCATCTTGTAGATCTTCCCGGGAGCTTCAAAGCAAACATGCTTTTCAGCATCAAAGGACTCGGTCAAGGTAGATCTCGCAGCATTCAAAAGATTTGCAGGTAGAGCATTTGTCGAGCGAACGACCTGGACGCTCGAGTTATGGGTAATAGCTGGGGGAGCCTTCAAGTCGCTAGCTGCAATTGGCGACATTGTGGTGTATATCGTGGTCGCAAGGGCAGGCAGATAGCTGATGTATGTAGAACCTATATATGGTTGCTTTGGTCTCAACTGACTGTAATGATCTTGAGAATGATGCAGCAATGAGTACGTAGGTTAACGGCATCGTGAAACTAGTCGCTATTTAATCTATCTCACGGCCTCCCCACAGCTCTTGTCTAGGTACTCCATGACCCCGCAATTAGCACCTGGAGCTCACATGTTCACACCTCACAATGATCAGGTTCATCAGCTTTGACTTGAGAGAGTAAGAACATCCGTGAAGCCATGTTTAGCCCGTGTTCGTCTAGGGTTGCAACATGATCTTTCGCGGTTGCGCTAACCTTGCTGGGGAAGTTAGGGCACTGGAAGTAGACTAATCCCAACGAGGGCATTTTTCGCTGCTCTTTGGGGTATCACCAAATCTGGAGCACTTACCCGGGTCTAACAATACCCATTCTATATTGCGAACGTTAGCATACCTTTATTCTCGCTATGAAAAATGTAGTACAATCAGTACCTACCTCCTGAATTGATTTACACTCATCACTAAACCGAGGTTGATGTTCATCACTTAGTTGCTCCTCAGCCTACAGAATACCAAATCCTTCTTCATCATCACTTCCTCAACATGCAAGCGGCAAACAGATTACAGAAAGCACTCAAGAGAGGAGATACCTCTTACGGCGCCTGGCAGATGCTGTCCGGTACCAATCTTACAAGAACAATGTGTCGTGCTGCAAATAATATCGACTGGCTACTTGTGGATCTTGAACACGGCAATATTTCAGACGACGGGATGCACGAAATTGTCGCAGCGGCAGCTGCTTGCGGAGTGTCCCCCGTTGTGCGGGTTGTCGAGGGTCAGAGATGGATGATCAAACGGGCTCTCGATGCCGGCGCACATGGCATTCTTGCACCTATGATCAAAACAGTCGAAGATGCAGAAAATGTGGTACGCGCATCTAAGTTTCCTCCTGAGGGCGAACGCGGACTTGAACCCTTGCTCGCAGTGGAGAAGTTTGTAGAACAACATCCACATGGCGGGCCAGTGATACCTTTGAGGGGGTTTCAGTATTTTGAGCAGGCAAATTCCTCTTTAGTCATTGCGGTACAGATCGAAACTAAAGAGGCATTGGAAAATGTTGAAGCTATTCTAGCTATCACTGGTGTGGATGTTGTCTTCATTGGACCATTCGACCTGTCTTTGAGCATCGGATGTCCGCTTGTTGACGTTAACAACCCCGATGAAAGACTTGTACGAGCAATGGATAGTATCAGGGATGCCGCAAAAGCAGCAGGCAAAGCAGTTGGCATCTATCTGGACACTGGACTCCAAGGCAAGGAATTTGCTTTGAAAGGCTATGACATGATCAATATCCAGACTGACATTGTGAGCCTGCGAAAGATCTTTTCCCAAGAATTCGCCGAGGTTAGGGTTAATCAAGTAGAGACATGAGCATTATTAGTTGAAGCTAGAATAAAGGTTATTGAGGGTATGATTGTGTAGAGATTCCTGTCGCTCGTATGTGAAGAAAAATTATAGTAAAGTCATGATGGAGCGGTATTGTGTGGTCATACAAGTGACATTTCCGTTCTAGGTTGAAAGATGCGAAACTACATCGCCGCTCAATCTCGACAGAACAAAAAGTGCAGAAAAACGTTGAGAGATACTTTTGGGCCTAGGCTACATCTAGGCATTCCGTTATTACCCTATCAGGAAATTCGTTTTGGCCTTCTCCGTGAGCGATGACATCTAGGACGAAACCACTCTCTAGATATGAAATATACCGATCAGGCTAGCTGATTACTACGTGTCATTGCTCATAAATATTCAGTCCTGGCTCAGTGTAAACGGGACGTATCCAGAGAATTAAACTCAAAATAATTTCATTTCTCGGTCAGAATCGTTAGTTACTTCCGCCTCAGCAAGAATGAGAAGCTCAGAATCCCCCGAAAATGGTGTACAGGATTCCCAGAAATTAGAGGAGATCTCCGTAGCATTGCGCCAGGCACGCATTACCCAGACACCGATCCCACCACCAATCAAGTCATACCCTGCACTGAGCGCTGAAGGGGCATTCGAAGTCCAGCGCATAACGGTCAGAAATGCCCTTGCGGATGGAGATCGATTGGTGGGTATGAAACTTGGCAACATTGCCAAAGTAATGCAGGATGCGTTCGGCCTGGATCAACCCGACTACGGCTTCTTGCTCGCAAGTTCATTCCGTTACGAGGGCACCACTCTGAAACTAGAGGAATACATCAAGCCATATGTTGAACTGGAACCGGCTTTTGTTCTGAAAGCGCCTCTCCGTGGACCCAATGTGACCGCTGCAGATGTTATCTCCGCCATCGACTACGCCATTCCGGCCATCGAGATCATTGATTCGCGAATCATAAACTGGGAGATTGGTCTTCAAGATACCCTGGCCGACAATGGTTCGACAGCTGCCGTGCTGCTGGGCGGTACGCAGCGCCGACTCGACCAGCTCACGCTATCCGACATGAAGGGTGTCCTCAAGTTTAACAGCAAAGAGGTCATGACGGGCAATACTAGTAACATTCTGGGAAACCCGATCAACGCCGTTGCGTGGTTAGCCAATCGCCTGGCGCATTATAATGTCGGGTTGGAAGCTGGTCAGGTGGTACTGCCAGGAAGCTGTCTCCAGGCAGTTCCAATGCGTGAGGCTGGCCGGTGGACATGCACGTATGAGGGCTGGGGCACGATTGAGTTCGATGTAGTATAATTTAGATCGTTGCAGCAAAAACAAATTTGATATGATCTATGATGTTGCTGCATAGAGACTACGTGTTGTTTGATATGTAGCAGGAACGATGGCTGAATCGTGATAAGTTCATAAGGACATTGTCAATCTCTTTCTACCTATTTCTCGTATTTGAACAGTAACTATTAAGCTTTGGCACATGGAAATTGATCAAGTCATTTCGGATGATGATATACAGCAACATCTTAGCCAGTGAAGAAGTAGCCCAATAATGCGCCCGTTGCACGCTACTGCCTGTTAGCACCAGAACCAGCAGCCAAGCCTTCTGAAATCCACTTCCCCGCAGCAGAACCGTCGATCGGCGCAAACAACACCACACACAACACATCTTCCCATATTGACGTCGTAGCTACAGTTTCCTATGCCGCGTTCTGTCGGAGCTGGTACAACAAGATCGCGTGGCGGGTGTCTACGCTGCAAAAGCCGACATGTACTGTAGAATTCCATTCACTGTTGTCCTTGGTTTGCGGCTAATCCGGCAAAGATCAAATGTGACGAAGCCAAACCTGAGTGCCAGGTTTGCACCAGCAACACCATCAAATGCCCAGGCTATGAAAAGAAGTTCAAATGGTCGAACAAACACGAGCGGTTGCACTCTCTTTCGGCGAATAGAGGGGCCGCCGAAGCTCCTCAGGATCAACCCATTCAAACAGTTGCTCCTCCATCGAGCAATGATGAAGACCCTGCAGTATCAGCAATCCAAACAACTGAGCCATGCCAAATTCCGCTTGAAAGCGAGATCTCCGGGGCTGACGACTCCAATTTCACCACCCTCATGGCCAATGTTCCTGACGTTTGGCCCGACTTTCCGGTTTTCAGCTACGAGGATATAATGGAATTTACGAGCACAATGTCTGCATTTCAGGGCCAAATTTCGTCCCATCATCAGAATAGGGCAGATGTCAGGTCTAACGAGTTGATTGTGCACCAACTGAATGGATCAGACTTCAGCACAGCCCAGCAAGCGCCTTTCGTTTTGCCCGATCTCTCACCGTCTGCAAGCTCTGAGCAGGCAAATCCACCGGCCAACTCGGAAACAGGATCTTCGAAAGGTGCTTCAAGTACAGCAGGACGATACCTACAAACGTATTATCGCCAGACTTCTTTCGGCACCGTAAGCGGATATACTGACCAAGATCTGGTCCAGCATTACTTCAGACACGTTTGCTCTCTTTTCTCCTGCTTTGATTCTTCCATCAATCCGTTTCGAAACCTGGTTTCAGCTTACTGGGGCTCTTCAGAAACAATGAACTTGTCCATTCAGAGCATGTCAGCAGCTCACTTAGCAAATCACTATCCATCTCTGGCGCAAATTGGCCTCCGTAAACGTTCTCAGGCTTGGATGTCCCTTCAGAAAGATCTACACCAGCGCAAGCCTAGAAAGGTACCCGCCGACGTCATATCATTGAATTTAATGCTACTCGGATTGTCATCATCATGGCACAGAACATCACGCATTGGCGCGCAATACATCTATATTGCGCGAAACTTACTGCGACAACAAATCGACGAAGCAGATGAGGGAAATACTGTCGAATTTTTTCAGAACGGCTTGCTGTACTGGGAGATGTTGCTGAGCTTCATTGATCCGGTACCCATCGCTGCCTTGCCAGGTCGTGTCACCATTGAACCGCCTGAAGACCCTACAAGTTTACCAGTGCCAATAGTACCTCACCCATGGACTGGTGTAGTCACTGAGGTGAACTTTGCTTTCGCAGAGATTGGGAGGATTCTCCGCCGTCAGCGTATTCATAAAGGGTTATCAGCGACTGGTGTTTCCCTTTTTTCTGATTATGAGGTGTCGGTAAGCTTTGATGTTGACTTCGCGACTGAATTGGAGAAATTCTTGCTTAGCATCAAAATGCCTCCTCTTGAAAAGATTGCCGACCTACACGACAGAAGAACATCGAAAGAGGACGTCGTTCGTGTCTCCATGGCCTACCGCTTGGCTGGTCTGTTGGAGATTTATGCTGTCTTTCCGGACCTTCTACAGCAACGTGTAGAACATGCGACTACTACTGATGGTTTCACGTTTGGCTGTCAAATTCCAGGGTCATCAATATGCGACACTAGGGCCAAATGTCTGTCAGACCTAGCCAACTACATTTTATATCAGATCGTTGAGCCAATCTCTATTCGGTCAGGTTCCAGTCGAATGCTATCTCTTCTGTATGTCATCCTTTCCAGCCACTTGCAACCTACCAAAACTCAGGAAATGGGCGATTTTGAATCAGGCCATGAGGAAGAGCACGAGGTACAACCCCGAACTCTCATAGAAGAGCGAATGCTAGCGCTGTCGCGAAAATATCCCCAACGTCCGCAGTTACAAATGTTGGACATCATCAAGGAAGTTTGGCATCGGCAAGACAAGGGAGATATGAATGTCCACTGGCTCAATGTTTTGCAGGACAAGAGCATGCAGACAATGATGGGATGAAGAGCTGGAGCTGGAGGAATGTCGAGAAACCAGCAAAGTGATTTCCGCTGCGGCCACTTCTCCACACACGAAAGGCCTGTTTCGACCTCAAGTGTCGGTTTTTCTTTCACCAACTGCAATGCTACGCAAAGGAACTCTTTCACAATTCTCAATCCATTAGTTGCCCATGAAGTAGGGTATTGAACACAATGGATGCTCATTTGATACACTTACCAAGGTCCTCAGATATTCTTCACGTGTCACATCCATATAACGGAGATATAGTGAATCAGGTGTGTGAATTCCTTTCTACAGGTAGAGTTGCGCATCGAAAATGTCACGTTGGGTTACTACTCTAAATTTACTTCATGATTTACATCCTGGCAACTTCTGGCATGATCCGTCAAACAATACTCTTGAAACCACCCGTAACTATGGTCTTCAACGTAAGGTATTCGTCAAGTCCATATTTGCTTCCTTCTCGACCAAAGCCAGAGTTTTTGATACCCCCAAACCTGTGAGTATTTAGCATTTCTTTTCAGCAGCTCGAGGAAGAAAGAACACTCACGGTGATGCAGGATCGGCAATTACTCCAGTGTTGACTGCTACCATACCGGCCTGCAATCCCTCGGAGAACGCGCGGACCCGGTCATGCCCAGTTGTCATCAGGTAAGACGCCAGGCCAACGTCGGCGTCATTCGCGTATTGAATACCCTCCTCGTCAGTCTTGAACTTGAAGATAGCTGCGACGGGACCAAAGGTCTCCTCATGTGCAATCTTCATGTTTTGCGTTGCATTGACAATGACCGTGGGCTGGAAAAAGTTCGGTCCTGAAGGAAACGTGCTGTCAACAATCCATCGCTACGGCCACCATGGTTTTTGTCCTTACCAAGTTCGCTTGCGGGTCTTCCGCCCACCAAGACCTTTCCTCCCTTCGATATGGCGTCTTCAACATGATCTTTTGATTTGGCTACGGCATTCGCATTGATCAAAGGGCCTTGGGTAGTGTTGACATCCGAAGCTGGTCCCAGTTTGAATGCCCGAACAGCTGTAAGCAGCTTCTCGACAAACTGGTCGTGAATACCCTCCTGAACGTAAATGCGATTTGCGCAGACGCAAGTCTGGCCAGAGACCTTAAATTTCGAGACTACGAGGCTCGATACAGCAACTTCGAGATCTGCATCATCGAGTACCAGAAATGGGGCGTTTCCGCCGAGTTCTAGACTCAACTTCTGCACATTTGATGCTGATTGAGCAAGCAAAATCTTCCCAACGCGTGTAGAGCCTGTGAACGACAGCTTTCGAACCAAGGGATGCTCACACAATGCCTTGCCCACTGCGGGCGTGTTTTCTAGCGCATGGATGAGATTGAAAACACCCGTGGGGATACCTGCTCTTTCTGCCAGAACAGCGAATGCGCTTGCGCTAAATGGTGTTAGTCCATCCGGTTTCGCGATCGATGGACAGCCGGCGGCAAGGGAGGCAGCAAGCTTGCGGACCATCATGGCTGCGGGAAAGTTCCAGCTATTGGATATTAGGATACACAGTTGTTATGGTCAAAGCCTGGCGAGTTATCTTACGGCAGAATCATGGCACAAACGCCAATCGGCTCTTTGATAATGTTGATGCGGAAAGTCGGATTTGAGTGAGGTGCTACATCTCCGTGAATACGTGCAGCCTCCTCAGAAAACCACTCTAGGAAGCCAGCACACATTCCAACTTCACCAGCGGCGTCAGCTTGCGCTTTGCCGTTTTCCGTGCTGATGATCTTGGCCAGATCTTCCTTGTGCTCAATGATCAAGTCGAACCATCGGCGGAGGATGCGTGCTCGCTCTCGTCCACTCTTGCTCTTCCATGCTGGTAGAGCTTTCTGAGCCGCAAGTATAGCATCTTCGACATCGTCAACGTTGGACTCTGGAGACGTCCCAAGCAGCTGGTTGTTTGCGGGGTTTGCCCATATGTCAGCCTTAATTTGGCAGTGTGAAATGAGTAGTAGCTTACTAGTAACCTGAAACCGTTGGTTCGATCGTGACTCTCGCCATTCTCCGTCAATGTAGTTCTTGCCAACAACAAGACTTGAGTCTTGGACGCTTTGGAATGCGGTTTCTAGCATGTTGGTTTTGCGGTGGAATTTGGTTCTAATTTTGATATTTTCGGAAAGCTTTAGCCTTTTCAACATGAATTTATCAACTCAAATTAAAGTACTGACAACCATTCTTCAATTCTGGTACTCATGCTAAGTATCATGCATTGTTCTACCACGAAAGAAGGGTATTTGCTTGGCAGCCAACAATTTCCCAAACTAGGCATAATAGCCGGCTTGCTAAGTTTTGGGTGGGACTCCTTCCTAGTGCTACTCGTAGTAACTCCGACAAATCATCGCCAACTGAAACCCAATCAAGCTATGTCTTCGAGGGCAAGGAGATCATTATCGAGTTTCCGTTTCGGATATTCCCACGAGAGAGCATAGTTCACACCGCCCAATAGACTATGCCTAATCCCTTTTGGCCTTCTGTTTCTCAGAGCACATATACAATAACAAGCACCAGGAAGGATATGTACAAATAGGAGACTTCAAGAAGGAACAAGTTTCCCTTAATCTACTTCGATTGACCTATAAACCACTCCCTCATGGCTGTTCTACGTCGGAAAGACGGATTATGCTCATGCTCAACCTACGACGAGGAAGCTCTGCCCTCAAAGGGGGGCCAAAGTGAGAACGCGTCAGGAATGGAAATTGGAGATGCGGTGAGTCATAGTATGGCTTTTTGTCAGAGTGGGCACTCGAACTTGAGAATCTAAACACCACGAAGTAAAATTGTACCTGGACTGCAAGATGCTGATAATTCTTCCCAGAGTCCGCTCGCTATGGGTGGCTTCGCTACAACTCTCCTCACATTCTCGCTATCCTTGATGGACATCCGTGGCACAAGTATAGAGGCTATCCACTCTGGAAATTTGATTCTGGTTGCTGGTTTAGGTCTTCTCATTTCTGCACAATGGGAGATGGCGCGTGGCAATACCTTTTCGTATACCGTGCTCAGTGCTTTTGGTGCGTCATGTCAGCTTCAATGATGGTCTGATTTGGAATGCTGATTATATTATTCAGGTCTCTTTTACGCATCTTACGGTGTCATGATGTTACCCTTTATGGGTGTAATCGAAGCGTACGGCGGATTAACGCCTGCCTACTATAATGCCATGGGATTTTATCTCTTAAGTAAGTACGAACAATCCCCAAAGGCGAGAGATGGTGTTTATTGTGAAATAAATCTGACAAGTGACATTCAGTCTGGGGCATTTTCAATCTATTCTTCCTAATTGCATCTTTGCCAAAGTACGTCCTACCGTTCCTGACTTATGCATCAAATTCTAAATGAATCGATAGAAATATCGTCTATATTTCAATCTTTACGACGGTAGAACTGTGCTTTCTCTCAGACGCAGCATCACATTTTGCCTTCGCCGATCACAGGGTCGCGATTGCTGATGGACTTGGCAAGACATCCGGAGCTTTTGGTTTTGTGGCAGGACTACTGGGGTATTATGCAACCGCGCATTATCTGTGTGAAGAGGCGCTGCCGTTTCGTGTACCGATGGGTGATACCAGCCGCTTCTTTCGTAACATGAAGAAGTCCGAATCCAATTAAGGGATTGAGTACGTTTCTTGTTAGATCGGTAGAGAAATTATCTAATTAGTGGGATATTCTGCCACATTCCTTGCGAATACAACGTTCACCGAGAGCACGTAGTCGACCTATAATACTCTAAGGTTGTTCATACTGAGGGGATATATAATTATCTCAATGTATCAATATAGTGTCCGATAGTTGTCAATTAAACAGCTAGAGGGAATAGGCATCGATCTTAGTCATTCCTTGAATGTATGTCGAATTAGGCGCAGACTCGTGTGAACGCAAGCCCTTAGGTTGCAGTAATGTAATCAGTCAACGCATTCCGTGAAAATACTTGATCTATGAAACGTCCCGGCGAGTCAGTATACATCAGCAGCTCAATACAATTGATTGCGCTTTGTTTGATTTAGTCAAAAAGAAGAAAATATGAACCGTAAATATGAACCGTAACAACTGCTATACCACGTTCCAGTGATCAAGGACTGGTCCTCAATCTTGACATTACCACACCATCCTTCTGCATAGATCAAGCTTGAACTGAAAATGTTATGTCCAATGGGTTCCGCAGTCAGCTAAATTAGGGGAGTCGTGGTGCATTGTAGAGGCTCTCAGGGAGGCTAACCCTAAAACAAAGCATTTCTGGAATAACTTGGCAAGCATTGACATATGATGCCCGGGCAATGAGACTGACTGTTTTGCTCAGAAGGTCTTTCTTCTACATCCGTAAAAATTAGTTTCATGAAGTGGTTGATTCGCTACGCCAATCCTATAAAGAACAGAGAGATCGATGCAGTGACCTGTCTCGTAGAAAACAGAGGTGATGAAAATAAAGTTTTTGCACGACACAACATTGCCGGTTTACTGGGCCATATTTGTGCACCATATTTGTGCACCATCCTTCGTGCTAACTGCAGGCTATTTACATTCGTAAAACTGGCTGCTACTGTCCTTGAAGTCATCTGCCAAATAGATGCATTACCGGATAGAATCGAGGACGATGCAATCTTGGGCGACTAGCAGACTTTTACAAGTTGAATGATTAGAGTTTCTGCAGCATAGTTGCCAATTGTCGGATAGATTACAACTGACAAAAGCATCAACCATGTCTTGCTACTTAGCCTCAGGATTTGCACCATGTGTAAGCTTGCAAGACCTAGGTCTGAATCTCTTCATCCGGAGAAGCGCGTTCAATAATCTGGGGCTGTCCTCGGCGTCCTAAATTCGTAGTGTTCTGCGTCAAGATTTTGATGACAATTTAAGATGCTGCTATTACTGGAAAGACGAGAAAGAAATGAACGTAGAGAGTTGGAAACTGTCCTCGAATATATGCACTTGAAGATGATTGTAATTTAGCATTTGAGAGACTCACAATGAATAAAAATAGCATTGTTCCCTGAACATCATGTCCTATCTAAACATGTGACACTTCCGTACAATTCCCGACGCTGTAATGAAACAACCTGGGCCACTTTCATAGTGGTCTTGTACCCAACAGCAGGGAGCAAAAGCTACCGACACCGAATGGCTCTGGACGTATTCTTCCAACGGGCCTATTGTAGCCTCTTCTCCTATCTCGACAAGTAGTGAAATAATGTGGAGCCCCGCATACTTGCGTACTCAAGTTCCTATAACCTTAATAGTTATTTCCTAATCAGGTCAAAATAGTCGAGCTTTGCTTAGTCTCAAAGGGGTTGACCCGCCAAGAGTATGGGGACCCCCAGGCCAAAACCAGACCATGGCGTGGGGTTCTACCAATCGCAACAGTTGCTTAAAATTCGCTCTCCTCTTATTTAAAGTTGTACAGCTGCAAAATCCGGGGGCTACGTTAAAGTTTCCGTAAAGAGAAAGGGAGGGACCAAGGCCTTTAACGCCACATGCGTAGGCACATAGTTGACAACACTGATCACCAATCTCAAGAAAGGTTACAGAATCACTCCAGAATTTGTGGTCTATTAGAACTAAGGGGCGTCTAGCTGCTTGTGGGGTAATCTCTACTCCCATAAAACCGATCACGCTGGAGTACTGTATATAAGGCGGTGATGCATCAAGCATTTGACTTGCAGAACTTATTGGAACTCTTTCATTGCACCAAAGTATTACCTCAGACGTTGCTTACAACTGCAAAGTTGCTACATCATGACTGTACTCAATATCACCTACGAAAATGCGGAGAAGGCAGATGTTGCCCAAATTGAGGGTGCTCACACTGACCATTTTCTTGCGGACGAATCGAAACATGAGGAAGGAGTTGTTGGAACTCATGATGCTGTGTTTGGTACACAGCAGGAAGGCGGCCCTAACTATCGCAGTGTAAGCCATTAAGAGATTAACACTTTCCTGTGTCCTCCAGATACTTTAGAGTTACTGACACTAAAAATGACTGAAACAGGTCGGTTGGATTCAAACCATGATTATAATGACCAAGACGCAAATCAGTTTGGGCGTCTTAGGTATTCCCAGTACATTCAACACCCTCGGTCTTGTTCCAGGAATTATCGCTCTCACGAGTATCACGATTCTCACAGGATGGTCGAACTACATGATTGGGAAGTTCAAGTTAAGGCATCCAGAGATGTATGGACTTGACAGCGCAGGCTTCATGATGTTCGGAAAACCGGGCAGAGAAGCTATGCTCATTATCTTGCAGCTATGTATGTGCTACTAAACAAGCAAGTTTTGTAGTTGACTGACAGACTGAAAGACTACTTGATTACAGTCGGGTCAGCCTTTATCGGTATATCAACCTGTCTGAATGCTCTCTCTGAACACGGCGCATGTACTGCAGTCTTTATAGCAGTAGCTGCTATTGTAGGATTTCTAACCTCATCGGTTAGAACTATGAGCAAGATTGGTATGGTAGCATGGATAGGTTTAATCTGCATCATGGTATCACGTAAGTAGACATACTTAAGTTCAACTGCCTGCATGTCCTAACAAAACTTGCAGTTATTACTCTTGCAATCTCCCTGTCTCAGCAACGCCCAGTTCTTGCACCTCAGACAGGTCCATGGGAATCGGACTGGAAAGCAATAGGGAGCCCATCTTTTACTGAAGTTGCAACTGCTATCAGCAGTATCATATTCAGTCTTTCTAGTCCGCCCTACTTCTGCTCCATCCTTGCAGAAATGAGGGAGCCCAAAGATTACACTAAAGCTATGATTTGCAGCCAGTCTATTGTATACTCTCTGTACCTGATCATTGGTGTAATTGTCTATTACTATGCTGGATCGCTTGTTACCTCACCAGCTTTGGGAACTGCTGGACCTCTGATGAAGAAGATCTGCTACGGCATTGCGCTTCCTGGCCTGCTAGTTTCTACTATGATTATCTGCCATGTACGTTGTTCCTGCTCGATAAGTAATGTTTGTCTAATACTGTTTAGGTACCTGCAAAGATCGTATTTGTGCGCATCCTGCGTAATTCCAAACACTTGTCAGCAAATACTGTTATCCACTGGGCAACTTGGCTTAGCTGCACACTTGGAACGTGCATCATAGGCTACATCATTGCCAGTACAGTTCCTTCTTTTGGTACAATAATTGGCTTGATTGGTGCTTTATTTGGCACGTTTATTACGCTACAAATCTTTGGCGCAATGTGGCTGTTTGATAATCGTCCAGGTTCAACAGTAAGCAGGAAGAGATGGATTGCTGGCGCTTGCTGGGCAATTTTCATCATTGTTGTTGGTTTCTTCTTCCAGATTGCAGGGACATACGGCTCTATTGTCGAGATCAAAGCTCTGTACCATGTTACAAAGCAAGGTGCTTGGTCATGCAAAGATAACTCAGGGCTGATCCGATAGGTTAGACAGATATACAGTGACTAAGAGGAGTAAAGAATTAGAGTCTACCTATAACTAAGTAGTCTACATTTATATTAAACCTCACACTAAATAATGGAAGCGGTATAATGGAACAAAAGACTTCCCAATCATGACTTATCTCCATTGGTCTGACTATGCCTCCCCTACAAGTTGGATGTGATACCCGGTTTGATCGCCTCCAACTTCTTCGTCAATTCATTCCATACGCGGTTCTGTGTCACATACCCTACCGGGTGCAAGACGAGAGGCGCCGGAGGTGTGATCTGACAGTCAGACATGTACTGTCCGTGGGTTTCAGGGCCTTGGCTTGCAGCATGAACAAGTGTTCGACTGCCTTGTTCTGTAGTACGCGCGAAGAGGGCTTTCAAAATGACTGAAGCTATATAAACAGGAGTGCTGACATTCCGAGTGAGTTCACTTGTTACCACTGTTAGCTTCGATTATTGTATGAGAAAGAGCGATACTTACGAATGACAGAATCCAGGATTAACGCAGTTGATCGTGACAGGAATCTGCGAAGCGGGCCTTCGATCTGCTATTGCTCGTACGATAAGGACCTCTAGCAATTTCGAAACATAGTACCGCTCCTGCATGCTATCTCCCTTGATGTTCAGCTTCTCAAAGATCTGTCCCTCTGGAGCGCTTTTTTCAGGGAACTGTGTTAAGAAGTGGACTGCCGACGCTACTATTGTGAGGTTCGGTCTTGTATTAAATTGATTTGCCGTAGCTTTCAGCTTAGGCAGTAGCGCAAGCGTAAGGAGGAATGTGCTGACGACATTTACGGTAATTGTTGACTCGTCCTGTTCGAAGACTTCCCATTTCCCTGCCTGAATTCCTGCATTTAGAAGTGCTATATCAAGTCTTTTAAGCTCCTTAGCGAGGGCAACAAAGTTGAGGACTGACTGGTACGAAGACATGTCGAGTTCCCAGACTTGGATAACGTCTTTGATACCAGTGCTTTTTTCAATGTCATTCTTTGCAGCTTCGCCTTTTGAGACTGAGCGAACAGCTAGAATTACTATTGAAGCACCGAGGCGTGTAAAGTGCCGTGCGGCTTCTAGTCCAAGACCAACATTTGAGCCAGTTACAATGACTGTTTTGCCAGAGTAAGAATCGGTTGGTTCAGGAAGGGAGATAAAAGGCTGGGAGATGAAGGTCCCGAAGACAGACATTGTCTCAGCGATCTCTGAATTGGGTTGGGTGAAATTGGTTGATATTTCTGGAGTTCGAAGGATGACTGTGTATTGTGAACGTGAATGGGGATATTTGGTGATTGAAGTGATTATAGCTCGAAACTTCAAAAGTACAACTGGAGAGACTACTACGCTTTATGTAATGATTTTAGACCGTTAGATCATGCTCTGTGTGAGCCTCCCTCCTATCTCCGAGCGCTCGTCCGTGGTTCAAGAAATGAACAAATCGTGGATTCTGTCACTCGGTACATAGTATAGAGTAGCCAATGGAGCAGGCGAGGGACGGACCAGCAGTTTCGGGGCGGATTGTTGTTTGATGAGAAGATGGCTTAAGTCCGATTAACAACGAAGACTTCTACGACTTAATCGGCCCGAGTCCGGAGTCCTTGAAGTGCGAGCGCGCATTATTTGACATGAGAATGCAACTTTAGCTGAGTAGTCAGCAACCATCGTAAAAAATACCGTCCATTCATCTAAATGGACACGTAGTTTCTTCTCTACAATCGATTGCAGATGGCTCAGTTAAAGTGGTAGACTCGTATGAGATTGCCTATTCGAGGCTTTGCTTTAGCGTTGTAGTGACCTTGGTTGTAGAGCATCTGCAAATCTCGATCAGACATATGATCATTTGTTCTAGTACAATAATGCGAGCAGCTTGTTGTAGTCGTAATCAGCATGCGTCTCACAACATGACTCAATAATGATCATTCTGCGAGAAAGCGCCGTTTGTGCTATACCATAATGGCTTCGGTACTTGCAACATCATTTCTATTACAATAGTTTCTTGGTTTTAAGTTTACATGAACGCGGTGTTTGTTTCCTAATCATTACAGATGCATGAGCAATAATAGAGCACAATTTGACCCACGGGGACGTTTGAACGTTATTGATTTATACACTTGAGACAAAAAGAGCGCAGTAATTGTAAGACCTATTGTTGCGCACCAACCACAGCGTCCCATTTAATCTGGGTATGTACTATATATGCTTTGCTACCTACCATTATTCAAATAATGCATACTGGCAAATGAACAGGAACTGTATGGATGCATGGTACGGCATATAATCCACTAGTGAAGCTTATCTGATCATTGGATATTGAGTACTACTATGACAACGGTACGCCAATGTGCGTTACAGAATTTGGCTCTTCGGGATCGCAATTCAAAGCACGTAACATAGTGGATGAGTTCAATGATTTCCGGGAACACTACTACGCTGCAAACCCGAAGCCCACTAATAAGTGGGCTTTCTCTTTCATGCGCGATTTTGTCCAAACCCACGAATTCATTGGTGACGATGAAAAGTTCTGGGTACCGAGGAAGCGTCTTCAAGATATCTCAAGTACACCATCCCTCCGCAACGGGACCCATACGCCAAAGGCGGCTATGACACTATTGTCAATTAGATTACAGACAGTATTATCGCGTATAGACGCCTCTTTAGTAGGGAGCATCACAGGTACAACCCGCAATTAGTAAATAGGTAGGAAAGGTAGATATTTAACTCTATTAATAGGCCTCTAGAGGTAGGTAGGTAATACCTTAATTACTCTTAGTAGCCTAAATTAATCTCTTTATGCCCTGCTTAATGCTCTTCCCCATACACGTAATCCCCGAATAGCCTCATCTATCCTGCTACACCACAGTATCAAACCAGACTCAGAATGGCCGGTCTTAGCCCATGCTTTTCTTGCTATCAATCTTCATCTCATCAAAGGATCCAAGATTTTGTGCATCCTTCTCAGTCCGCCAGTCGTCCACGAAATAGAAATGATGGAGGATCAACAAAATATTTTCGAATATCTGGAACCACTCCTCGAGCTCTTCCGTGTTGGGCTATACAAAGTGCTTCCTCCCATAGTTGATTTCAAAGTAACGAAATAGACACAGGATTCCCTCGCCGGATACGGGACTTGCTCTACATCTCGGGTCGGAGATGAAGCCCGTAAACTAGCCACGGCTCTAGAGGCGAATTTGACTTCGCGTGTACAGTTTGCTGGTGAACATTCTCTCCATTTTTGGAATGGGTTGCGTCTACGGTGCATATGCTACAGGAGAAATGGCAGCTCAAAACGTCATATGGCAATTAAATGGTGTGTCGGATTGATGAGAATACGGTGATGGAATCAAGAAGATATTACGATACAGCTCTGTGTTTCAGAACCTTCCTTCCCCGTTTGAATCCCTTTTCTACTTCCAGCCTAATACTTGCATAACAGTATCAGAGTGGCTTGAGTCCAACAGCTACAATCATGCCCATGGTGAGCGATATGCCTGGCTTGATTGTCTCCTGGCGCCACTTCCCTGAAGGAGCCGTCATTGAAATTGTCCCATTATATATGTCCCCACCTAGCTTGAGCATTTAGTATGCATTCCAGAGAACAAGGCATGGGTTCTTTTGCTTCACTACGGATGAGAAAGCACGAATATGAACAACTTTGCCTTGGCCAATGTGTTCTTGGGGCATGGCGTCTGTAAATGCATTGACAATCCCTAATTTGATGTTTTCTAGCAGAGAAGGCAGCACCTCGATGAGATCGTACCAGCCAGATTCATATTGGCTATGGGAAACAATATGGTTCTAGGCAAGGTCAGCCATTATCAAAAGCAGATCCGAAAGCAAGTTGGAGCATGCATGTGCTCATAATGTACTTTGTCCATGTATCCTATCTATAGGGAGAATGACCATGTTTGACTTTGCACCAAACTATGCGACGCATGAGGCAATTAATCGCTTGGTGCAAAGCCTACCTTAGTCATAATGTTCTGAAAGAAAAATTAGTTCCTTGCGCGGTGTAATCTACCACGGCGAGATATGGTGCATTGCGGCGAGGTGTGGTGCAGCGCGGCACAGCAAATATGAGTAACCCACCTCCACCCATGATTTATGCGATTTTCATGCAACCAGGATATTCGGTCACCGGTCTGCATGGACTAGTTGCCTGTTTTTTAATCAATACTTCGCGGCGTATTCTGTGCTTTCCTTTGGCCTTATCACGCTGCCTGCAGTTCAAAGAGGGTGATGTTTGCTCCCTTCGTGGTTTCTTCAACAGCAGTAACTTTGCCCACAAGAAATGGCCAAATTACCAAATATGAAACCTCTCTTTCCAGGCACATTGCCCCCTCCACCTGGAGTGACACCAAACATCCATTTCTCGCAATCGAAATGGAACATCCTCACGCAAGTACTATGCATCACTATCACTACCATTTTCATTCTTTTACGATTTGTCACCAAGTATGTTGCATCTTTACCACTATGTGCAGATGACTGTAAGTTGGAAACAGCCCACAGATTCTTTGCAGTGAAGCAACAAGTATCAGGCTGACAGAGTGAGAAGGGGTTTCCCTGGGCGCCTGGGTATGGATGACTACTGGACATGTATGGTATGTTTATACTCATTAACATTTCAATAGGCTTTATCGACCATCTATTCCTCACTCTGTCTGGCCCTTGGTCCATTGGGTATTGGAATTCACGCATGGAATATTTCTCCTACCAAGTTCCAAAGATTCAACAAGGTATTTCGTAACAATCAATGGTTGCTGGCTCAGTGACTGATTTCAAGAGAAGGTCGGTTACGTTATCGAAGTGTTGAACGGTCCCGCTATATTCACCACGAAACTTGCCATCTTACTCCTGTTGATTCGCATATTTCGAATTAAGAAGAGATTTGTTCTCTTCGTGAGCGTCTTCTCAGCTGTGCTCGGGTTATATTACATCGCAACAACGCTTGTGGTAACCTTTATCTGCAATCCTGTTCCAAAGTTCTGGGATCAGAAACGACCTGGCAAGTGTCTGAACACGAATGTCATTTTCATTTGCAACTGCGTCGTTTCCCTAGTCACAGATGTGATGATTTTAGTCCTACCGCTTCCTGTCATTTGGAGTCTTAATATGACTCTCAAACAAAAGATTGGAAGTAGCTTTGCGCTGGCTGTTGGTGCTGTGTACGTTGTTCACTCTGTTAGAAATCTAATCGAATTCAAGAAACTAACTAGGCCAGGGCCTGTGTGATGGGTGTACTACGACTTGAGGTCTCCGTGAGAACAATGGACGACTACGATAAGAGCTATGTATTTGAACCCATTCTTCTTTACAGGTATGATCGCACCTCTCGCGTACGACGCAAGAAATCTATTCTGACTGTTTCGCATTTTAGTTCTGGTGAAATTGCCATTGGGATCATATGCGGTTGCATTCCTGTTTTGCCAGCTTTGCACCGCTACTTCAAAAAGGGGAACAAATCATCCTCATATCCAAGTTATGGGTCCGGCATGCCCGTCTCGCAAAGAGAGTGCAGGACTATGATACCACTAGAAAGAATACCATCTACTGAATCAACTCAACAAATCAAAGTGTAGATAGACGGTATGAACTAGTGAATGGGTCCAGGTCAACTTAGGTTTCATTCTTTATTCATTAGTATATCACTGCTTTATTTGCGATATGTAGATATGCAATTTCATGGATGATAATAGTAGAGCTGGCGTAACATTTGAAGAGTAGCATATCAACACTTGGTGAAAACGATTGGAGATTTTTGCCCCAATCACCGGATAAGACTCAACTTCAGGTTGCTAGCTGTAAGAGCTATTGTTTCAGCCTGAACCCTGTACTGAAATCAAGTGAGTTTTCCACAAGATCACCACACCCTTGATTTTACCAACCTTGGTAGGAACCACTACCTCAACAGCGTTTTCCAATGTAGATCCACATAAAAACCAATCTACCCGGCCCGGGCCTGGAGATGTGTATACTAGTGTCTAGGCGACGCGGAACGGGAACTAATCGATGCGTCGTCCCGAGCTGGACGTAAGTGGCGTAGCCTCTTGTAGATTCGCAACATGCGGTCCTCCCCGCGGTTCAGCTCTTCTCGTACGGTATTAAAAGTAATGCCTCACCCTGCCTTAATCATATATTATTGTTTAGCAGATGCTAACAGATTGTTTACGACGGCTCTGCTAGGAACTTTTCAACATCATGTCTGTCCAACTCTTGGTTTCAGCCGTGCTTTGTATAGTAGGTACAGGAGAATGTGCCCGCTTGACTAGACTGACAGGCCCCAGATATCATGCGTAATTTGCCATCGATTGTATTTCCATCCACTCGCTAGATATCCTGGGCCATTATTCGGAAGAATCACGGACTGGTATTCTGTCTACCATTCTCTTCGTGGCGATCGACATCTAAACTTTCTTCGTCTTCATCGCACATATGGGCCTGTAGTACGGTATGGGCCCAACAGGCTTTCGTTCAGCACCCCGACTGCTTTTCAGGCCGTCTATAGCTCACAAGCCAACACAAAGAAGTCGTATTGGTACGATACCATGACATTCTACATGAAAGTACCTAGCACGCATGCGACAACGAACAAAAAGCAACATGCCCGTAAACGATGGATTCTTTCGCAAGCCCTGTCAGACCGCATGACTGTCGTTTATGAACAGGCCTTTCTCAATCTTCTACAAGGATTCATTAGGCGTTTTCACAAGGTCGCGTCGCATACAAAGGATGGCTGGTCCCCGAGCTTTGATATGACGGAAGAGTTCACGCTGCTGGCTTTCGACTCCATGGGAATGTTCTGTTTTGGGGAATCATTTGGTTCGCTCCAAGATCCCAAGAAGGCAGAAATCATTGAAAACACGCTGGAGGGATTTCGAGGTATGAATGCGGTAAGTCTGTGCACATTCGTAGAAAATGGGTGTTGCCACTAATTCTGCGATAGATAGGATATATGCCGGGCATTTCATGGCTCCAACTGGATGCTTTTCAATCCAGAGTTTCTCGCGCTTTAAAGGAATACGAAGCCCACGCAACAATGCTTGCAAATCGGTGCGTGGAAAGATCTGAGAAAAATGTCGACAATGACAAACAATCAAGCTGTGTGTTTGATATATTGTACGGTACGACTAGAAGAGGCAGCGGGGAAGGGTTCACTTTTCCTGAGCTACAGAGCGAGAGCTCCCTTCTGGTGACGACTGGTGAGTTGAGTCTACCAAACGAACCAAGTGGGACCCTGTGATCTGACAGTAGCCCAGGCGCTGACACGATCGCTGCTGCCCTTGCAAACATTGTCTTTCACCTAGTGAACAATCCCGACATCCTTGCCAGGTTGAACAGCGAAATCCGAGGGACTTTCTCTGACTTGGCGGAAATTCGAATTGGCAAATCTCTCAACAGCTGCAGCTATCTTGCTGCTTGTATCGATGAAAGTTTGCGCCTGTCCTCTGTCGTGGGCGGTTGTCTGATGCGCGAGGTAGGCCCCGGGGGGACAACGATAGACGGTGACTTCATCCCTCAAGGTGTCGATGTGGGAGTCCCTTTCCATGTCATCATGCGCAATCCGGACTACTATGATGCACCACTAGAGTATCTCCCGCAACGCTGGCTCCCAGAGACTAGCTCGCCGGAGAAGATCAGGGCGGCACGGTCCGCGTTTTGTCCCTTTGGCATCGGACCCACAGGTTGTGTTGGTAAATCTTGGGCGCTTGTGGAGATGAAGATCACGATTGCACAGCTTCTCTTCCAGTATGACCTGCAGAGGGACGAGAGTGGCGATACCCATGTCTCGTCGTGCATGCAGCGGTTGCATCAGCGGGACGAAGAGAGCTTGGACAGATTTGTCGTCACCAGTAAGGGACCAAAGGTTAAGTTCCGTTTGGCAAAGGCTACCGGCACTGCGAACGAATGCACCAAGTAGACCACGCTAAGCCTAATGGTTACAAGCCCCGGAGCCGGTACGCCTCCTCCGCCAATGGACGGTAGTCCCGCGTTAAGCCATCAATTAGGTTAGGTACCTAGGTAGATATCAGAATGTCAACGACTGCTGGAATGATTGACTTTTCGTTTCGGACTCGTCCTTCACCTCCTCGTTTCGGATTTCTTGGACTACTTGGTAGAGGATGGGGAGAGGAAGTTCGGCAGCCCGGCTGTTTCTCAATGAACACAAGCTTTGTCTCTTTCGCCTCGGAGCTATGGTTAAGACTGCACATGTATCTAGCCGCACAATACTCTATGATCTACAATTCATATACTACGTGTGTTCATAATTCAGTTCATTCCCGACTGTTGCTTCCTTGAGGACTTATCGGCGTTCCAGATAGTAGGTGTTGCCAGGACCTAATCGAACTTGACAACATAAAAGAAAGGTACAAGGTAAATAGACGCTCATCACGATAGGCTGGGCGACGAACCAGTCGGGGTGAAACTTTTGGAAAACATTCCAACTGCCCGTCATTGCATGGAATTCTTCGGAAAGAAGATTCCGCCCATCCGATACTGCCAATCAGCGCAATTGGAGATATTGGTAAGCTACCGCTATGTTACGTGTAATTTTTGGCACTGAAGCATAGTCCTTCAACGAATTGCTATGTACTTATGCGCTGGTAATGAATCAAAACCTCTTTCGGTCTCCGTCACGTCAAACGCTGAAGGACCGCTCTTTGGCTGACCAATCAGATTTGCTTTTGAATCTCAATTGAGCCCGAGGATTAGAATCAAGAGTGGAGATTTCTTGGTGGAAAAGTATATCATGACTCCGGCGGAAAGCTATGTGCTAGATCTGTTATCTTTCGCGTCGTCTCGTGTCAAGCAGCTTCCACAAAATGTCGAAACCCATTGCCGTAATGGAGGTCTACCACTCACTAAAATTCGATGCCACGACATTGTACCTCTTCATTTGCAATTACAATGTCATTATTCTCATTTGGGCGACCCTTGGCACGATCTGTTCAAGGCGCGTGTTGAACCGCTCCTTCAGTCTCGATCCTTCCGAGTCGTCAAAGAACGTGCACGCCGACTTCCACTCTCTATTTCAGTGTGATCTCTACTATTTCAGAACCTTGAAGAGTTTTTCTCTATCCATGATATGGGTGACCATTGTTGCCCTAGGTTTCAGCATTTCCAACCAACGCAAGCCTACAAGCATTCAGGAAGACGGCTTCAATAAACCGTGGCGACCATTGCCCAGTAAACGGATTACCCCTTCACAAGCAAATGCGCTTCTTGCGGTATCAACCGCCGTGGGACTCTTCTTCAGTATGGTGTATGGAGGTTTGGTTCCATACATTATTCAACTGGCAGCTTCGTATCATTACAATGACCTCGGCGGAGCTCAGGGTCACTATGTCATCCGCGATGGACTCAACGCTATCGGAATGACAAGCTGGTTGTACGGCTGCATCGAGGTCGCGGGCGGACCTGATCTACACTTCTCGAAGTCGGATCTCACCACAAGCGTCACACTCTTCATTGCGATTACGACGACCATTGCTGTTCAGGACTTACGAGATCTTGATGGGGACTCCAAGTGCGGTCGTGCAACTATGCCAATCACTCTTGGACATAAGACAGCGCGAAGTATTGTGGCCGTATCTGTGCTCATATGGTCCTTTGGAACAGTATTCGTCATGAATGCACGGGTGTTTTCTGGCCTCACAGCATTGGGCATGCTCATTTCGGCGCGGTTGCTGTTGCTACAGCATCGCGCCGCTGACAAAATCACTATGGAGATCTGGTACAGCTGGTTTGCAGCGCTTCCTCTAATCATGTTCCAGTGAGGATGGTGCTCTCAAGATATACAATACGGCAGAGATAGTTCAGAATTATGTGGTTCATGAAGTCATACAAAGCTACTGGGGTTCAATAATAGAACAAAATTATGCTACAGCTACTATTCATTATATTTATGCCCTGAGTACGAGCAGGTATCAGAAATATCAACCCAATTACAACTATACTACCAGCATTTATGATATATCGAAATCACAATGTGTCCTACCATGCATGAATAATATCAACTGCTAAAAGGTGGAATATGACTGTAGAACTATTAAGTAGATATTCAGGATAGTTAGAGTACTGCTTGGCTCGTGCACAGATAGACAGTTAGACTAAATCTGTTCAAATGTAGCTGTGTTTCGTGGGACTACGGGCAAGAACACCGTGCTCCAGCAACACAATAGTGAACTATCCTACGATTTGTAGCTCTGAGCCCATGCAGCAATCGAAGCGATAAAACAAGATGATTTCACATCAGGCAATTATTATGAACAAAGCTCTGTTCCGTGACGCACCGCAGATCCTAGAAAGACCTTTTGCTGACATGTAATATCATTTTCGCAGGCCTTCTGCAGACTGGGGTGTGGAGGTGGTCCGGATCATTAACCTTACCTCATAGCTACCTCTGTTACCTAAATTTAGCAGTTGGTTAGTAGTTTGTCTTATCAGCGTATGGCGCTTCCCCAGGGCTATCCCCTTCATCCCTACTCCCGATAAGGATAGAATAATAATTTTCATAATAAAGGTAGGTGTCACTGGATATCATCGACGGTTTGCGTGAATGCATATTTATCGGTGCATGAGATATTGTCCCATCATGATTCCCGGAATATATCTAGTTGAAGGACGAAGGACGAGAGGCAAACTCCTGCCTCGTCCTGTGCCGCATGCAGACCCACCGTTCAGTCCCGAATGATTCGGTAGGAATGACCAGCATCAAATTAGTATTCCCAAACATGGGAATCAATTTCGGAGACTGATTATATGAAGCTAATCTGGCTCGTCCCGCTCGTGACATCAGACTTCCCGCGGAAGGGCCGTCCCGTTAATCTGCATGTGGTATCAGGTATGTACCTCTAGTCACGATGCATATTTCCAGACAGAAATTCGTGTAGTCAGGACCCATGCGCTTCCAGTGGCTGTTGCGCAGACGCATTAAGGGCGACCGCACATGGCACAAAGTGATCATTTGAATAAATCACAGCGCGATGACAACGCTAATGGCTAACCAATGACGTTGTCACAACAAAAACGCTTGACAGGAACTCAGTCATTTAGATATTTAAATAACATACTTGAAGCAGATCGAAAGGATGTATGGTTTCTACATAACAGGGACTTCTATCAACAAGGTGTATGCTTTCACTCGTTTCGTGAAAGTTTGGGATCATCCAAGGTCCGTTTCTTTGCATAGACCAAGTGACAGTTTTGAAAGAGACTTCATTATGAGAAGGTACATGAATAAGGGTGGTGGTCAGCAGAATGCTGTGCCATTCGGGTTGAACCGCCAAACCACCTATAAACCAAGGCTGCAAGGAATCAATAATTGACATTTATCCAGAATAAGTGTTAATCCGTGCTACTTCCTAAGCGTCTCATTGGTGGGGTTCCTTAGGACGGATTTCGAGCAAGGTGGACAGGGTATCTCGCCATTTTCAAACTCTCAGAAATCTTGCGTCTGTCTCAATCACCCTATCGAACTGTTTAAAGTAAGGGGGGCTGCACTTCGTGACACCCTTGGATTCTTTTTTCTATCCAACGCCGTTTTCCTCTTCATTGTCCAATTCTGTAGACATATTCGACGAAGAGAGAGAGTACTTTATCAGTGGCAGTAGAGACAACAATCGTCCCAGGAGAAAAGGACCCCCCAGAGGCAGTCCGTTTACTTATTGTGTCATTGTCCGCAAACCCTCTTCCACTCATGATGTGCATCCTGGTTAGCGGAAAACACTCTGCTTCAATTCTAAGGTCATCATGTTGAGACATATCAACAGTGTTTAACATGATCGGCTATTGAACCATATTTCATGATGAACCCATCTTCAAGCAGGCTTGGTGGACCTTATGACTTCTTGGCATCTGCCAATACCATCATAAAATACGAATTCCGAACGCTGATCCCCAAAGATACCAGATTCACAGATCGCCCAGGAACCGAGTGGGAGAAATCAATTCATGATGGAATTGCAGCAACACGACCTTTCACTACATCATTGCATGACTTTTGATATACGGTAACATTAATCCAGATATTGAATGATGAAATGAAGCTGCCTAGATCCAATTCCATACCACTCAGATGGCGCCTATGTAGCAGGACTTTGGGCCGCACATGATCTTCATTGCGTGGTTTGCCGGCATTTCTATGTATTTTTGCTGCCAGATGAGAACCCTGATTGCGATATCAGAAACCAATAAAATAATTGATATATGAGAGTTGCTTTATGCCAATTTGCAGTCAGGGAAACTAGCATTCCACTATGTCTAATCGCAAACGGGTGAATCCTTCAGATTCTATAGAGTTGCTCACCATTCTTGAACCTTGTTTGGACTTCATACGCCACAGCATCATGTGCCATACCGATCAAGTACGATTCTTTTCCCGATTCACCTAAAGTCAGTACTGCTCATAGTAATCAAATTACTACCATGTTGTTTGGGAATAGAGGTCGAAGCCTTCTTAGGCTGATCTATTGAGAGGTCATTTCCGTCGCGACTTTACTTCAATGAGACTAACGTACCTCCACCACTTGTGGCGACAGGCGAGAGCAACCGTTGTAGGTTTCTTTACTGACTATGCAGTCAGCAGCCTGAAGAACCCCTGCAAGTCTTGCAAAGGCGTTGGGTTCTCGCTAACGCTACATGACGTATTGCAAGAGGATCTCCTGCAGTTTTTTTATTGCGGCACAGTCTGCCTGGTCTCCGTTGTTGAATGT
The DNA here is from genome assembly GCF_010015735.1 of Aaosphaeria arxii CBS 175.79. Classification (NCBI taxonomy): domain Eukaryota; kingdom Fungi; phylum Ascomycota; class Dothideomycetes; order Pleosporales; genus Aaosphaeria; species Aaosphaeria arxii. The sequence goes on from NW_022983481.1 coordinate 39,587, forward strand.
ATGCTTGCGCTTCCCGTCTTAGCCTTTGGTCATTAGAGGTTTCAGTCACCGGTTCGCATGTAACGCAGCGTACTGAGAGAGGACTGTACAACAGAGAGCTCCAAGCTAGAAACTCGCTGCCTCTAGTTAAAGCTTATCGTCAATTCATGTGGGCATTGAATCCAGTCGATCCTCTTAGCTCTCACTAACCCAATAATAATGGCTCCAAAAGCCCTTGGGGCTAGTCGTGACCAAATTTGGCAAGTGCTGAAGCGCAGAGTGGGCAAAACTTGTTTGAAGGAGCATATCCAATACAAGTTTTGGGGTTTTATTACCCGACGTGCGGCATAGCGCATATATGCTCCGTATGTCTTATAGACTCAAGTACTCTTACAAAGTTGAGAGCAACTCGGAGATTTCTTCTGGGTCAGTATTCGTCCCCACAGCATGTCCCAATCCATTCGAATCGCCATTTCTGGAGGCGGACTTGCTGGTGCAACGTTGTTTAACGTCTTGCATCGTTTTGCTCATCTAGATGTCCATATTTTCGAATCTGCGGCCGCCTTCAAGGAAGCGGGTATGGCTATTGGGATAACTCGCAATGCCCAAGCAGCTCTGGAGCGTATGGGTCCCACAGCCGTTCAAGCTCTCGAACGTGCCGGAGCTGTTCCGAGTGAGTATTATTCTTTGAAGCGTGCCTGTTATGTGGTTGGATCCGTCACTTTCTTGACAAGGATATGTCTCATAAACAAACCCTATAATATACTTTCCAGGTGAATAAATAGCACTGCTAATTTTGGCCATCAGTGCGGAGAGTCCGTTTTGTTGTAGCCCAGGGTGAAGAGCAGGGCCGAGTCGTTGGTGAAATAGATGAAAAGACAGCGGGAAAGCGCCTCACTAGCATTGTCCATCGCGCTGCTCTTCTTCGAGAGTTATTATCAGATGCTCCACAAGATCATCTACACGCCTCAAAGAAGCTGGAATTTGTGAATCGAAGACACGATGGTTCCCTTGAACTTCAATTTACGGACGGGACCAGCCATGACTGCGACATTCTCATCGGGGCTGACGGCATACACAGTACAGTTCGGAATATCATTCTCGACGGCATTTGTGCCGCTGCGCCCAGGAGTACTGGTGTCTGGTTGATCATGGCCCTAATGCCCTATGCAGAGGCTCAAGCGAGCATCGGTAGAGAAAGGATTGATCTTGAAGAAGCATGCGAATATTCCTGGCTGGGACATGGCACGTATATACTACACAATCTTCTAAGTGAAGGTCAACTCGTTCAATTTGTCATTGCTTCAAAGGATGAGGAAGGTGAGCATGATCAATGGCGCCGGGCAGTCAGTTGCGACGAGATCAAATCACTTTATCACAACTGGCCGCAACATTTACGGACAGCCGTGGAAGGGGTATGCAAATTTTCTAAATTCTGGTTCTGGCAAAGATAGTGTTTAACGCTCGTCCAGTTATTCTGTAAAGAGCCAGACCATCAAGCAATGTATCTCTGGGAACACCCACCGGTTCCGACGTATGTGTCTGGACCCCTCTGTGTCATGGGCGACGCTGCACACGCTACGACACCTTGGCAAGGATCAGGTGGTGGTATGTCAATTGAGGACAGCTTTATTCTCGCAACTTTGCTTGGGAGGTCAACCACGCGCAACGATGCTTTAGCGGCCCTCAAGGCTTACGATCAAGTTCGCCGTCCGCGTACACAGCGCATCGTCGAATCCAGTCGAATTACAGGCAGCATCTTGACCGGCACGAGCGAGGAGACTAGACGGTATATAGATACACCAGGTAAATTATTGGGTAGATGGGATTTCATCTTAGACCTTGACATGGAGAAACATCGCGATGAGGCTATATCGGCCATGGATCAAGAGCTAGATGTAGCTTGACGTCTCTGTAGTTCAAAGTTGAATTTCAAAGCCAATGATTTCTCAACCTCACTATCTCCCTACAGTGAGCGACTAACACACTGACCTGACTTTAGTTCTGTATCAAGAAGGTAGTATATAGGTGGAAGATGTTAGCGAAACGGAGCATAGACATGTTTAAAAATTGCGAGACATGAGGGTTAATGGAACAGTGACCTGAGATTACTTCAAGCTATAGATATTATATCAGGTTTTCCTTTTCCAATTATCTGTGGCATACATTATAACACCCCCGAATACAATAGCCGTGCCGAATACGAAGTCTGCATGAACTGGGGTCTTGAAAACCCATACGCTGATCAGTAGACTTACAAACTTCCTCATGCTGAGAACTATGCACACCGAAAGTGCGGACGAGACCGATGTGAGTAAATTGACGCCCGTGACGCATAAGAATTGCGTAAATGCATTCAAAACCAACAGGACAAACTTCATGGGCAAGTCCCAGGCTTGATAAGATATGCGCGGAACCATCATTTCCAGCTGAGTTCCAGAGGCAAGGACCATAAGTTGCATGGTGATTTTGGGAAGTAGAGGTAGAAAGAATGGAATAGCAAGGAGATGCTGTATGGCGTTAGCAAGGGCTTGACATGGACAATTTTCCATGAAATGTCTAATAGCCTGTAACGGACCGTGTAGAAAAGGCCTTCGCGCCATATCCCAGGGGAGCGCTTATATATATTTTCCAGTAAGATGCCCATGATAGCTACCAGAATCTGTATGATGAGCAGTAGAAAAACGCCAAATGACATAGTCCCAGATATGTGATCTCCGTCCTTCTATCAGATGTTATGTCAGCTATACACGATTTTATCAAAAACTTCATTTAACCTACCGAATCTTTTGTTCCACTTAGAGCTGCAATAACAACACCTAGCGTCATCAACATTACCGACATCCACTTTGTTTTCGAGTATGATTTTCCAAAAAGTGTTCCAACAACAAGAGTCACAAGCCCACCACCGCTCCGCAGAACGATATGCATAGGCACGCTGACGTGGTACTCCAGGCTTATGTTATTCAAGACGGAAATGCTGAAATGGATGACTGCGAAGCCTAACCATTTAACGCGCGAGACCTCGGGTTGCTTAAGCAGCGTTCTCGAGTGAAAACGGAAAAAGTAGGCGAATCCTTCTACAGCCACAAATACAAATTGGATGAACGTAAGTGCTAATGCAGGCCGACTGTCAGTGCCGTGCCTGGGCCGAATGTTAATAAAGCGAACTAGAAGGGAATATGGGCAAAGCGCACTGGATGATAGTTTCCAACGTATACACCTAATATCGTCAGTTCTCCGGAAATACCAATTCCAAGATTGTCTCAAAACGAACGTTTGTACAGCAGCCACCGAAGATGAGAACTAGTATTGTAAAAGTCTCCATACTAAGCAATGGAATGACCAGTTGCGCTAGACTGTCTAAAAGGTCAAAGAAGAGTCGTCAGCACTACTACTTTATCCTCCAACGAATCTTCTAACCCAACGTACAATGCATATTTATCATGTACCTAATTTATGCTGATCTCCTGCATGCGATAGATGAAGGTGACGAAATGGCATCTCAATCCTTCGTGATACTCTTTGTCGAAGTTTTCTTCTTATGCCTCGGATTATCTCTAGCCCCTTGGCATGTCGGTGTACTAACCCTCTTAATACTCGAGTCCGTTTCACGCGATCGGCCTCTCTATATATAACTCCTGTGTGGGTACTTTTCTCATCCGCCTATCCTCATGGTCTTTTGAATTTTGATGCTCCTCGTTGCTGCCCGCTTGATATTGATATTGCAGGGTTAAGCAGCAAGGAGGAACAGCGGCTAGCATGGCACTTGTACGGCGCTTCCAATCGATTATCATCGCCGTTCTCTCCGTTTTTCTCCTTCTTTTAGCATTTCAATTTCTCGCAGCAAATGTTTCATTCGCGCTCGTTGAATCAGGCGCAAACAATGCTTCAATACAACTAGTGCATCCAGGTTTGCGCCCGTATGTCCCAGACCATATCTGGTGGACTTCGGAGACCAAACTTGAACCAAAATTTGCTTACGCCCAGTACGCAACTGACGAAGCATATTTCTGTAATGCGGTGAGTTTTGCCAAACGGAAGTTCACCAAGCAGGGAATGCGCACCGCGAGGGCCTCATTAACGACCAAATAGCTCATAAATGCGAAGAGGCTGAAAGAGTTCGGTGCTACTGCTGATGTCGTGCTCATGTACCCTTCCGACTGGGATGCAAAGGTATGTACTTTTCCAGATGGTGCGGTTGCTATGGCACGAACAGCTGTACATTGTCGATCCGTTTTGGTTAACAAACATGCAGCCTTCAGATTCCGTGAATGCTAAGATGCTTACATATGCTCGATCTACGTTCCCCAACATCTACCTTGAGCCTGTCGATAGGATTTCTACATCATCAGGCGATCCCACATGGGCGCAGTCCCTGACTAAATTCAACGCGTTCCGGCTGTCCAACTACTCGCGGGTCTTATATTTCGATTCGGACTCCTTAGTACTAAACTCCCTGGATCACTACTTTCTCGCACCGCTATCTCGGCTGGCTGTTCCTCGTGCGTATTGGCTCAACGACATTGACTCGGCATCCATCGCCGAACAGACAATATGCTCCCACGTCATGTTACTGCAGCCAGATCAGTATTACTACGACACCATTATGAACGAGACTCAACGATCCAAGAACTTCGACATGGAAGTCATCAATTCGCTATTCAAAGGATCGGCCATGATTCTGCCACACCGCCGGCTCGCACTACTCACAGGAGAATTCCGTACTCGCGACCACCAGAAGTATTTGCGCGAGGAGCCAGACGCCGAATGGAATGCGATGGCGGAAGTGAGCAGAAGCGTCCTCGTGCATTTTAGTGATTGGCCGCTACCAAAGCCGTGGAAGCCACGATCCCAGCAGCAGTGGGAGGATGCACAGCCTGCTTGTGATGAAAACGATGAGCGGGATAAAGAGAAAGAGGATAGGCCTCCCTGTGCAGATCGAATGATGTGGTCCGGGTTTTACGAGACGTATGACATGGAGAAACAGAAAGTATGCGAAGGGAAGTGGTAGGCGCCAATATAATGAAATGAATAGCTTTGCTAGGAACTGTCTTCGCGTTTGTGAAAGTGAGCTTACGAGGATGACCATTCATTGCTGGCTACTTTATCCCACCATCTGTCAGTCCTAGCTGAAGTCTCCCTAGTTCGGTTATACTCATGGCCGGCATTATTTTTGATCAGGCCAGATATCTCGCCAACAAATGCGGTGCGTATTGTATGCTTTGCACCACACTGCGTTTACCCTTATCCCAGACGAGTCGACATCCTTTATGGCTACATCATGTCTACCTAAATACAATATAGCCTCCAACCAGAAACTGCAAAGTATCAGCATCGAAAGTTAGTATAAGAAACTGAATTTCATCGTCGCCCCAGTCAGTCATGAGATTACACTAAGCAATGTTCGACGTGATCGGGATAATGTCCCAGTCCTCTTATCGATAACGTAATAGTATACAATGGGCCGCAGCACAACATGCTAGAAAGCCTCGTGGGAGTGGCCGCGAGTATAATATTATACAACTCATCTCGAGATTTCTATGTATCTATCTCGGAGTAGTCAAACATGCCTCTGCGGAGAGTCATGTATAATCGCCCTCCACATCCTTAGTAAGTTCAACATCATCCTCAAAGATGTAGTTCTCGCTGGGATGGAATTTGCGCTAGGGAATGACGTTCTATGATTGTTGTTCCGTGAGTACTCGGGATAGAAATGCCCAAATGTTAATTCATGAGAGTGGGAATTATTACGATCGATAATGTTTGGTTGATGATGAGAAGTTTGTGTCCTCTATTATTCGCCATGAGCTGAACTCTGTTTCAAAATGCAGGTAATATTCTCGTAGAACCTCTTTATCAACGGAGCTGCTCTATAACATCAAACAGCGTCAACAGCGTCAAGCAACGGGAGGATATCTGTACGCCAATAGTGATGACACTTGAGTGGGGTTTGTGATAGCGATCCTTCGTATCGATGTGCGACCTCGGCAAGCACCCCGCACTCCTTATCTTCAAGATGTATCTTCCCTGAGCAGACGGTAACTGTGGCTTTCAACATACATACAACGCACCCTGTGCACATTCAGTTGATCTACTGCAGAATAAACCTGTGGATGCCTTGCCGAGTGAACGAATGTCAGTTTCGCCATTGTTGCGTCATTATGCGCTCGTTTAAACCCCCGCTAACATAGTCACTTCCATAGACACAACAATGCCAGAACTCACGCCAGAGCAGATTGCCGCAATCACCAAGTCGGTATCTGATGGATTCGACGAACAAATTGCGTACACGCAGAAATTGGTCCAGTTCGGCGGCCAGCGCGGCCATGAAGACGCGGTACAGGAGTTCATTTTCGAGCAGTTCGCCAATCGGGGCTATTCTCCGGTCAAATTAAACATCGACGAGGAGAAATTGTCGGAGCATGTAGGTGCTGGTAAATTCGATGAGCACCATTCTCGGATTCCAGTTGTCGTAGGCGAGTGCCTACCAAAGTCCGAAAAACCGTTGGGTAAGAGCCTCATCCTGAATGGACACATTGACATCGTGCCCGTTGGCCCACTCGACATGTGGACCAGGGATCCGTATAGCGGACATATTGAAGGAGATCGTCTCTATGGCCGTGGATCGGGCGATATGCGAGCGGGCGCAGCAGCTAATCTTTGGGCATTGGATGCACTCCGGCGCATTGGTCTTCGGCCAGGTTCTAAGGTTATCCTCCAATCCGTTGTGGAGGAGGAATCCACGGGCAATGGAACACTCATGGCGCATCTTCAAGGTTACCAAGCAGATGCTGCGCTGATACCCGAGCCTGAGGATGAGAAACTGGTGCGGGCAAACGTAGGCGTATTGTGGTTCAAGATCGAGGTTCGCGGGACGCCTGTGCACGTGAATGCAATGGGTACCGGAGTCAATGCGATCGATGCCTGCTTCCGTGTTGTCACTGCTTTGAGGGAATTGGAGGCAGATTGGAACCAAAGAGGAGTTGGCAAACTCTACTTTGAAGAACAGAAACACCCTCTCAGTGAGTGCATGGGTCCTTGGTAGACTTTTTCGGTCACATAAGTTCTTCTTAACTAATACGCCATACCCAGACCTGAATGTGGCCAAAATCAACGGAGGAGATTGGGCCAGTTCAGTGCCCGCATGGTGTTCGATTGAATGCCGAGTGGCCATATTCCCTGGAGTCAGCGCACGCTCAGCCGCAGATGAGATCGAAGCAAAGGTGGCTACCTTTTCGCAAACGGATGCGTTCTTGAGCAAAAACACTCCGAAGATATCATGGAACGGGTTCTTCTCTGAGGGATACGTTCTGGATCCTGGCAGTGAAGCCGAAAAGATTCTTGGAAAATCTCACCAACAAGCAACTGGAGAGGAAATGCAAACTCACACCACTTTGGCATATCTCGATGGGAGAGTGTTTAGTTTGTACGACAAAATTCCGGCGTTGGTCTACGGCCCCGTCTCGGCAAACTACCATGGCTTTGACGAATGGGTAAGTATCAAGAGTGTGAAGCGCATCACGACTGCGATCGCATTATTTATAGCCCAATGGTGTGGAGTAGAGGAATATTAAGGGGGCATGATCACGTTTGGTTTCTCCCCTTAGCTCGTCCAATCACATCCACCACGAGCAGACCTCCAGGAACAGAATCCTCCATTCGTGGAAAGGAAGATCTAAGGCACCTCGGACCTGTATTTCTCTCAGTTAGCATGAGGCGGAGGTAAGAAGTTGGTACTTGGCACTTGGTACTGGTTTTCCAACGATAGAAAAGTAATCAAAAAAAAATATTAGTCTACCAGGTAATTCATTTCAAGTGGCTATTGAGAAACTACAAGATGCAATAGCTTTGGTCCATTTACCAGTCTGAGAATAGCTTACATATAGCCTTTTGTTACTGCTCAATCATATACATAAAACGGTAGTCTAAGTCTATGTCTATGTCTATGGATCTATGAGTATATGAGACCTGCAGATAATGGGTTGAGTGCACAAACAGGCTTTGTCAGCGCAATTGTGCAATTATCTACCTAGGTAGTGCCTATCATCTTCTAAGCAATGTACGAGGTATCTTAACCCCCCTTCCTCCTCTTCTTCTTGTTTTTTTAATGTAGTTTTACTTTGCTTCATTTCCTGTTTTTTGCAATTTTCCAGCAGTTATCTAATTTGTTGCCAGCCATTTGCCCTCTATCTACCATCACCATTCCACGATGCTCGTCCTCATCGCCGGCATCACAGGATCCCTAGGCCAGCGCCTAGCAAAGACTGCTCAGGATCATGGTCTACATGTTCGGGGGCTCGGACGTAGCCCTGAGAAGCTTCCAGATACTATCACCCAAAGCCTCGAATCTTTCGTTCAGTCTTCATCTCACGACGACATACCTGCATTAGACAGGGCGGTTGCCGGGGTGGATAGCGTCATCTGTGCCTACTCGCCTACTGACATTCTCAGCCTGGATGGCTGCTTGCTACTCCTTCGTGCTGCTGAGAGAGCCGGCATCAAGGTCTTTATTTCTTCATCGTGGAACAACGATTGGACACGACTGAAATTCGGCGACTTCGAGCACTACGACACCTGCATTGCCTTTGAGAATCACGTAGCTCTAACTAGCTCCATTCGTCCAGTGTACATCTTCACCGGCGATTTTTCCGACTTACTTATCACTCCTTACGGGCCTGGTGCGCCGACTCTCACAGCCGAGAAGGCAGTATTCCACTATTGGGACGAAGAGGGCTTGAGGAAGAGACAGCCGTGGACTACGCAAGACGATGCTGCGGTCTACACTATTGATATTTTGCTCAACGGGGATGGCGTACAGGAAGGCTGCGGTGGATTCTTCACTATTGCTTCCGGGAGGAATACTATCGTCGAAATTGCTGAGGCATACAGCCGAGTCACTGGCATACCTCACGAGTTGGAGTGTAAGGGTAGCCTGTCTGACCTGGCGGAAGCAGTGGCAGAATCTCGGCGGCGTCTGGGAAGAAGTCGATCGTGGGAGTACGCACCACTGGTTACTGAGTTTCTCGTGAACACAGGAGCTTTTGAAGTTCCTGATGATCAATTGTACAACATTGTGCAAGTCAAGGCACCAACAACTCTTGACGACGCAATGCAAGCTCTTATCAGCTCTTATCCAGCTTAAATTGTATACTACAGACCTGCTTTTAGTGTTTCTTTTCGTTTTTTTAGATAAATGTAAGTGTATTTTAGCTTGTAAAGTCCTACAACAAGGCCTTGTTCATCGAATTTACACTCATTACAAGACGACCCAGAGACATTACCATAATATAAACCTATTGGAGCACGCACTTAAATACCTGGGCTCCGCAGCTTGTTCGTGCACAAAATGCAAGACTTCCAAGCCTGTCCTCTACGAACAAGTACTTCCAGATCCAGCTTCATTTAGTATTGCTTTGGGATCAGTCAGCTCGCTGCAGATCTAGGAGAACCCAGTGTGGACTGCACACTCGACTGCCGATGCTATCTTATCTGCGGAGGAGGCAATATGTTCCCTCTTCGCCTTTGCATTTTCAATTTTGCCGTGCCCCGACTTATCCAGCTTGGTACTTCCCTTCGTGTGTGTGTTTGTAACTACCGACGTTCCCAGGTAGATGGGGTCATTTAATATCGGGGGGACAAATTACCTGCCGCCGACTTCACCATCCTTGGCCGTGGGGGAGATCATCAAAATTTCTAAAGTGCATGGAAGCTGATCACTGTTGGGAATGGGGATGCGGCAATCAATGCAAAGACCGCCGAGTGCCTGGTAAAATCAGCCAAGTTCATTTACAGGGTCGGTGGAGCATGAATAAATAGCAAGAGATATGGGATTCACTCCCATCCGCAAACGACAATCCCCACCTCAATACCAGAAAGATGCGGTGGTACACTACCCTCTTCCTCGCCGGGCTCTCCCGCGCGGCCATCCGCTTCGGCTGCTCCACCGTCTCCATCCAGCGGCTCGATCCCCTCGTGGAGCCCGGCAACGTGCCGTCGGCCCACGTGCACCAGATCGTGGGTGGCAACGCGTTCAACGCGACGATGGAGGGCGACATTGGCGAGCAGGCGGACTGCACGACGTGTGCGTATTCGGAGGACTTTTCGAACTACTGGACGGCGGCTATGTACTTCCGGCACGAGAACGGGTCATACAAGAAGGTGCCTCAGTATCCGAATGCGCAGTTGGGCACCCAGGGCAAGGATGCGGATAACATCAAAGGAGGGATGACGGTGTATTATACGCAAAAGGACTTTTGGAACAACGGGCTTGCGGAACAGAAGATCACTGCGTTCAAACCTGTGAGCCTCATCAGTCATAAGATGGCTAAACCTAGAACCCATAAAGCATCAGTCTAACAAGCAACTCAGGGCTTCCGCATGACCGTCGGTGACCCGACTTACAACGGCGCAAGCGGAACCCCCAACCCAGGCCTCGCCTACACCTGTCTCCAAACAATCCTAACCCGAGGTAACGAGACGCTCGACTTCCCCAAAGAGCCGTGTCCGGCCGGGATCATGGCGATCCACCACTTCCCCGCGTGCTGGGACGGCGTGAACCTCGACTCGCCAGACCACCAGTCGCACATGTTCAGTACGACGAAGGGCCACTTCCAGGAGGCCGGGCCGTGCCCGGCGTCGCATCCTGTGCGGATGCCGCAGGTCGCGTACGAGACGATGTGGAACACGACGGCGTTCAAGGACATGTGGCCAAAGGATGGGTCGCAGCCGTTTGTGTGGGCATTCCATGGGAACGGGTATGGAACTCATGCGGATTACTTGTTTGGGTGGAAGGGGGATTCACTGCAGAGGGTCATGGACGATAATTGCTTCTTCCATAATTGTGGGAGTCCGGGTGTGGATGGGATCTTGAAGACAAACACTGTTGCGCAGATGAATGCGTGTGCGGTAAAGAGTTCGGTGGAGGAGGATGTGGATGGTTGGCTCGATCATCTGCCCGGGTATGAACATCACGAGAAGTAGGCGTCATGAACTCCAGACTTTAGTTTTAGATAAGAGAATGACAGACATGGAAATTCAAATTTACACACCCGAAAGGAGACACGGTTTATTGTCGTAAAATTTGCAGTCACTCCGGCACGATCCCGCCAATACTCCTCCAGAAGTCGCATCTGTACCCTCTCCCACCCTCCCAAGAAAATGCGTCTACGATCCTAATCTCATTCTTCAACCCCGGTTCGCCATACAACGTGACGTTCCTATCCTCGCCGATCACGGTCAGCGGACCGTCGTTGCGAGACTGCACGACGGTGAACTGATACGGCGTGCCGCTCGACTGATTCAAGTTCGCCATCTTTGGATCCTTGACATCGAACTCGGGCCAAATGTCAAGTGAAGTCTGATTGGAACCGTCATCGTATGCGGTAGTAGAGGGTTTTCCAAAACGCACGAAGTTACCCCAAACTGTCTGCAATGCGCGGGTCAGCTCGGGCCCCTGCTTCCGTCTCGCGGGGCCGAAGTAGGCTTCTAGGTCGTAGCCGTGAAGGGCGGTGGGCACGGAGTACTGGTACTTCCAGCTGTGGTGGCCGGTGGAGGGGGAGTTGTAGGCGGTTGCGAGCCAGTAGGACGGACATATGAAGGTCGTTTCGCCGAGTATGGCATTGGCTCGCTGCTGGTGGCCGCTCGCGACTTGGCTGGTTGTCACTGCCGATGGGCCTTTGTCGCCAGCGGTTGGAAAGGTGGGGAGAGTTGTCAAATTGGAAAGGGTGTCGATGGGATAGTAGAATAGAATCTTTTGGACATCCTGGGGAGTGAGAAGTGGGAAGGTGTGTTGAATCCATGCAACGAGGTCATTTTCCGTAGTTATGGTTTGAGGAGTGTATGCAGGGCCTTCTTCTGCAGTGTTTGCCGTGAGATGCCGCTCACCATTGATCTTTCGTTTCAAGAGGGCTTGACTTGGAGTCTCCTGTAGCAATAAATTGTCTGTCACGGGGAGAAAGGCCCAAGAGCCGAATGTCCCCGATGTAGAGATATCATTGGAAGCTCGTTGAAGAAGTCCTGTCTCCTTCGATTGAAGGCATGCGAATATGGTCTGCGAACTGTTGCCGTACGCGTATGTGGGAGGACAGCCGGCTGCCGTGGCGAATGCATAGTAGGCTTGTGTTGGAAGAAAATCGTTATACCTATACTGGGTCGGGAGATATGGCGATGCCGTGATAGACTATACCAGCGAATAAGCATGTGCTGCAACGTAGATTAGGTTAAGTCCATGCTTCGAGTGATACCCACCTGTCTGAATAGCGAAGTCCCAAGTGTACCCCCATATGCAATGTCGTGCAGCATGACCGAGCCAGCTCCAGCAGACAATCCTGATATAGTGACCCTGTCGGGATCACCGCCAAAAGCATCGATATGATATTGTATCCATTCGAATGCAAATTTCTGATCGAGAAGACCAGCATTCACAATGCCGAATCTATGTACCTCATCCGAAGACAGGAAACCAAAGGCACCAAGCTTGTGCACATGTTAACATCAGGCCACAGGGCCGATGTCAAGAACTGAGACTTACTCGATACTGAATACTAACCCCTATGAAAGTATTATTGTTCGTATTGATCATCTCCGACATGTCTTGTTGGCCGTTGTAAAAGCCGTATCCTCCACCATGAATCCATACCAAAACTGGCAACCCAACGGCATTGGGCGGTGCATAGATGTTGAGAAATAGACAGTCCTCATCGCCCTCCTGGTATGCGTTTCCAGGAACCGCATTGAAGCTCTGTGGACAAATTGGGCCGTATTCGGAAGCAGATAGAGTTGAAGAGCGATTGGTGGAGGGAGGTTGAGGTGCCTGCCAACGTAGTGGTCCCGTTGGAGGCGCGGCAAATCGGATGCTGGTGAATAATGTCAAGACACCGAATTTCTTCATTGTTGGTTTCAAATATGTAATGACAAGCGCTTACCCTTTGAATGTGTTCAGCCCGGTGGTGGAATTTGCAACACCTTCATATACGGCATAACCCAGATCAACTTGAAGGGAGCTTTCATTGTAGTTGATGCTTCGAATGTTACTATCTCGCAATTCGAAGCTCTGGGAACTGAGTCGGCATTGAGTCACCCTCCAGAAACATGTCGCAAGCGTAGCTGTGTATTTTAATGCAAACATGATGGGACCGGTCAATTGTTCAACTTCCTGGTTTGAGGAGCGAGTGATTGTACAATGTTGTTGCAATCACCCCTGCCATTGACGTCAACCCCAAGACCAAAGGATCAGCAAAATGCATCCTCAGTACTACCTCGTATGGCCGATGCGGGGAAGGCTACGTCTTCCGTACAAACGTCCAGAATATCTACATAGATTTCATAAAACGGGAGCATCAATTCCGTGCAAATATAATAGATCCGTGTGCGGGATATGGTATCAGTTCTTATCATTATTATGTACTTATGGGAATCTCAACCCAACTAGTCTACCTCATCAGCGCAACCAAATCAACTATGTATACAATATGCCGAAGTAAAAATAAGGCTTCTCAACAAAGAAGAAGCCACGCGGGTACTTTGTACGTATCCAACAACGCTTGTGTGTATGCAATCAAAAAGGAGGAAAACGAAAAACCAAACCCCACCCAGACCAACATGAGTAACCCCAGACGAGAAAGACTCTTTGGTATCATGCTATGTATACAAACATACATTCGACAACGAGATTGCAAACCCAATACAATACGGCGCGAACAATAAAAACAACCCGCGACATCGGGTTTGGGGGAGAATAAGCAGACATCGTTCATTCGTAAGCACATTTGCGCGTGCGAGGTGTAAAGAAACAGCTCGAGATGTTGTTTATAAGAAAGAACTGCCGCCTCTTGGGGGACTTCGATCCCTAGGGCTCCGCTCAAAGGTCTTTTCGTAATCCTTTTCGTTAAAACCACGATCAGATTCTTCCGTCTCGACTCTTGTCAAGCCATGCCGAGGGAGATCACTGGGGCGCTCCGGGGATTCACTAGGACTATAGGACCGCGGCATGTTGTAACCAGCCCGGTCTTCGTCTGTGAAGCGCTCAGGGCTGAGTTCTCGGCTGTCCCGACTAGGAATGGCGGAGAGGAGGGTCCGAGAATCGCCAGTGACAAGTCCGAGTCGTTCCTCCTCGGTTCCAGCTCCCTGGTGATGGTGATCTCGGCTGCTCTTTCTACTACTTCGGCTGGTGGGTCTCATCTTCTCGGGACCGGAACCCGTGCTCTCAGAGCGGTGACGTGAGAAGACGTTTTGAAACGAGAATTGGCGCTTAGCCGTGTGTGGTGGTGGTCGAGGGGGGTGAAGGGAGTCGCCAGAGTTGTGACGCTCTTCGTCATGGTGAGATGAGGGCATGGGCGCGAACTGGATAGTATTATCGTGCGGGTGGTACGCTGTATCCTGTCCAAAGTCCTTGCGGGAGATGTGAGATCCCGATCTTTCCGAAGCACCATCGGTGGGTACTGGCGGAAGCGAGCTCAGGCCGACACCGGTGGGAGGGCGAGTACTGCTAGTAGACTTGCCTCGAGAGCGCAGGCGTTGGAAGAAGCCAGGATGGTAGCTGGTGTCATCGTCTGATTCATCTTCAGGGGGGAATGAAGACATTCCAAGCGGCGGATGTACGGTCTTGCGGCGGACAATGGTGCCAGAGCGCTCGGGATCAAGAACAGTTTTCCTTCGGCGGAGACCATCCCATTCCAATTGCTCGTTCTCTCCGATAGACTCCATCTGTTGCTCGTCGTGGATTCTCTTCGCCTCGAGGGCCTGCTTCTCCGTTCTGGCCTTGGATATGGATCGAATAATGGAGGAACCGCCACGGATTGTGTCAGCACGGGGTTCGTATTCTGGTTCCTCTTGTTCCGCGACGGTTCGAACCTGATCCAAATCGCCCTTGAAGACGGCGGCATCGGGAACGTCTTTGGCCGATTTGGAGAGTTGCAATAGCACGACTCCTGCACAGATCTGGAGGAAGCCCATGATGACGGTGGAAATGGTGGCCGGCGTGCCCTTGAAGCCGCGGAAGAGAATGGCCGAGGTGACAATGGTTGCGGAAGTGAAGAAAACGTAATAGGTGGGCGTGACCAGAGCAGCATTGAAGAGATTGAGCGCTTTCTGTAGAGGATATAACGTTAGAATATTGAGCGCAAAAGAGTTGCGGCGGTGTATATCCGTGGGGAACTTACATTCAGGTAGATGATTTCGGTCAATAGCGTCGAGATGACGAAGACGAGTAGAACATAGGTGAACCACTCCTTGAATTGCGACTTTCCACCTATTGCTGCTACAATGGCTGCTCCCAGGCCCTGGGTTGCGACGACACTGAGGCCACCGATCAGACTGCAAATGCTGAGATAGACCATCATAGTCTTCTTGCCATACTTCGGACCCAGCCAAATAGCGACGATGGCGCAGCCTACGATGACAACGCCAGCATAGCTCAAGAATCCGGGCGACAATACTAGTTTCTTCATGTCTTGGATGTCCGAGACTGCCGACTGCTCCGGGGCATTGATGACAATGACCACTGAGCCAATGATGCAATTGAAGCATCCCACCTTGCCGACGAAACTCAGGCGCTCCTTGAGGAAGATGGCGGACAGGATAGTAGTGACAACGACGGATAGTGCACCAAGAGGGGTGACTAGAATGGCATCGACGAAAGCGTAGGCGACAAAGTTACATATCTCGCCAATGATCATGAGGATCATACCTGCCCACCACCACACGTTCTTCAGGTATCCGTAGCCCTCGCCAGCCTCCTCGTTGTATTTGACATTGGCCTTCAACAATCCCATCTTTTTCAAGACGAATGAGACACCGATGAACAGACCGGATGCGATGGCCAGGACCAAGCCGACGATCTTGAAGATCGGCGGTCGCCCATTCTTGTCCCCTCCGATCCCTCCGCTGCGGGCGTATACATGATGGGCGGTCGCTAGGATATGGCCGGTGGTATCCATGATATGTGGTGGTTGTAATCTTGTCCGTGGCCGCGAGGGTAGTGGTGTTGGTCGCGGACTTGCAAGGTCGCAGCGGTATGTCGCTGCTATAGTTATCTGTTGAAGTTCCGCTCACCGCAGAGACATGGAGAACGGATTTGTTATGATAGGTAGGGTAAGGTAGGTAGAGTCGAGGAAAAAGTTGTGATTGAGGTGGTGCAGGAGGTGCACAGGGCGCCGGAGAGGTGACGAGTTGGGTAATATGTTTTTGTGAGGACGACAGGGTGCTATCGATAAGCAAGGACTCAGGCCCAATGTTGCTTGCGCGAGGAATGTTGACTACGGGTACACAATAGTATTCCGAGAATCAGACGATAAGCAGTGGACCTGTAGGTATGGCGGTAGTCGCAATCGTGACTTGTAGTCGTGATATTCGTACTTGTAGCTGAAAATTATTGGGTTGTGGTTGGGGGAGTAGTGGGAACTTGAATGGTACTGGAATGGTACTAGAGGCGAGCTGAAGTCAATGGGAGGGGGGCGCAGGGCGTTGTCGTAATAGTGGCTGCAGTAGTCGTGGTGTCCACTCGTATAGTGCAGTAGCGGAATAGTGGAGTTGAGTCGAGTCGAGTGTACTGTGTATAGAGGTACTCGTGGTATACTATTGTATAGTATAGCTACCTAGGTATAGAGTAGAGTACGAAGTAGAGTAGAGTGAAGTCGAGGAAGGGTGAATCTCTAAGAGGTAGAGTGGTGGAGTAGGAGTAGGAGGGGGTGAGTACAAGCAAAGCCAAGCAAGTAGGAGGAAGAGTCAAGAGTTCTTGGGGTGGAAATAACAAGACGAGAGGAAGGAAAGAGGAGGAGGAGGAAGGAAGGAGCAAGGTGGAAGACAAAGGGTTGATTAGAGTAGTAATAATAGGAATATTAGGAATAGAGAAGATGCAGGTGCATGTGTTAAGCGGAGAAGGCGCAAAGGGAAAGTGGGAAGGAAGGCCTGGAACTTCTCAAGTTTTTTGGGTGGAAGCCCCCAAAATAATGATTTCCTACAGTAGGTACGAGGTAGTTTACACAGTAGTTACAGCTAACACAGTTAAACTTGGTTACGAGTGGCTACTTGGTTACATAGTGACGAGTAGCTCCTTCCTGTAATAATAATAACTGTGTACGAGAGTTTGATGATGCGGCAGGTGCGTTGGTTTGTGCCTTCCCTGCAGACAGCAACCAGCGATGGCAACCAACCAATTCATTTCCACCATCCCCGTCTCTGTCACTCTGTCACTCCGTCATTCATTCTCCCACTCATACAACACAATAACATAGCTACTACACAGCACATTGAATCATCGTTGACTACTTCTCCGAAATATCCTCTACAAGCTCTGTTCTGCGGATCATCATCATTATTATTATTGCAAGAAGAGAGTGGTAGATCATAACTACAAGTACTCGTTACCCTGTCCTGTGATGTTATCATGGCAACCGCGCGTCATCGTCAGCCAAGCAACCCACCCGCCGATCTCCACCCAACGAGGTACCCTTCCCTTACCACTACTCTACTACCTCAAACTACTACACAGTACGAGTATGAAGAAGGCAAAGTACTTCAAGTTACGAGATTGATCAATGATCAATAATGTCCAGAAAAATCAACCACCCATTGATCAGTTCCTTATGTTCTAACCATCTGCGCAGAGTATCCGCCGGTACGAGGACTTGTATCTCCAGCCGTGCCTGGCCCTGCCCTGCCCTGCTATTTATGTGTCTGTGATTGATTAACTTAACCGTACCTGGCCAGTCTAACCGATTAGCGACCGGCAGACCAACCAACCAATCAACGGTCATCTACCACTATGGAGGGTTACTTGTACCTTTCGAGTATTTCGAACCATCTGCCACTGCCATCATCACCACCACTACCACCCGGACTACCACCCCTCCAGTCCACCTATCCTATCCGCACAATGACGGCCACCGACATGGTCTCAACCCATCCCCATGTCGACCTCCATCATGCCCATACCGACATCTTCGCTGCCACGTCGGTGGCTGATCTCCATGCCACTCTCGCACACCTCCACCACCAAGAAGCCACAGTCACCCAGCGCCTCAATGACCTCGTAGCCTCCCAAACAGATCTCTCCCGCGAACTCGGCCGCCTCGATCTGCTCCGCGCCCACCTCGGAACCCAAGCAAACACCACTCGCGCAATCAGCAATGGCATGCTCTCCGATGCTGCCTCAACCGCCAAACGTATATCCACCGCCGTCAAGAGGCTGGACCGCGAGCAGTCAAACGTTCGAGCCACCCTCCAGGTCGTCGAGCAGGTCGCCGAATTGAAAGCATGTGTTCTCGGAGTTCACGGCTCCATGGGAGCTCCCCAGGATTGGGAGACGGCTGCCGGTCACCTCAGTCGAGCCTCCAAAATACCCCAAGATGTTGTTGATGGCAGCTTCGCCGAGGAGATCGTTCCCACCACCGAGATCCCGGACCCCCCTAGGGTCACCCTCGATCAAGCTGCCGAGTCTCTGTGCGGCCTGTTTCTCCGCGAATTCGAGAAGGCCGCGAGCGAGGGCGATGGCTCACGAGTCACAAGGTTCTTCAAGCTATTCCCCTTGATCGGCCGCACTGATACCGGTCTCGACGCTTACGGTCGATATGTGTGCCAGGGCGTAGCTTCGAGGGCCCGAACAAACTTCAACTCGGCCGCTCCCGCACAGCGCAAAGAGGGTTTCTTCTATGCGCAGACCATCACCAAATTGTTCGAGCACATTGCTCAGATCGTGGATGGCCATGAACCATTGGTGGAGAGGCATTATGGCCCTGGCATGATGGCAAAGGTCATTGAACGACTACAGATGGAGGCCGATGTTCAGGGTGGCATCGTATTGGATACTTGGCATGAAGAGCGAGGCATCGACCGCAAGCTTACCGATATCAAGTCCTACGCCTTCTCGTTTTTGGTACAGAGTTTCATGCAGAAGCCTGCAGCCGGCGCCCCTCGCTCCAATTCTCCCTCCAATGCTCCGACGAGATCCAGCGAAGATGAAGGCGTCAACATGAAAGAGGTAGATGGTCTATTGGGAGAGAGTGCTCTCATGTTGGGACGGTGGGCACTGTACTCGCGATTCATCTCTGACAAATGCGCTGTGAGTCATACCGTGCTTCATCACTATCAATATCACGGTCATAGTCAATTACTAATTAATCGACGCAGCCTCGCGAATCCCCTGACCCGCCCGGGATCGATCATGGCCTCACCATGCCTCCGTTTTTGTCGACGAGCAACCTACACAAGAAGGTCTCATCCCATCTTGTAGAACCATTCAATGAGATGACAACATTCTTCTTCCGGCGTTCGGTAGAGAAGGCGTTTCAACTTGATGAATCTCCCTCGGACCTCAACCTGAATCCCTCGAAGCCGCTGGGGGGTAATCCCCCGTTCATCACCTCGGCTGTGGACGATGTCATGTATATCGTCAATCAGATACTACAAAGATCCCTGGCAACCTCACAACGAGCCGTCGTGGGCAGTGTTGTCCCCACCATAGCACGTGTTCTTGGCGGCGATTTCATTGGAATGATCCAGCGAAAGATGCGCGACGAGTGTTATCCGAAACCTGTGATCCAGGGTGCACTTCCGCCCGAAGACAAGGTCATTGCTTTCCTAGTCCTTATAAACAACCTTGACAAGGCGAACGACTACATCAAGCAGATTCTTGAGACACAGCTAGGCGGGCAAGAACCTGGAGGGTCTCGACTCAAGCACTTGTTTCCCTTCGGACATGACGCGACCTTCGTGGAAGACAAGCTCAAAGCTTTGGAACAATCATTTACGTCCAAAGCTGGCGAGCTACTAAATGACGGTATCCAAGTTACATTCCACAACGTGCTAAAACCTCGTGTCCGCCCCATCTTTGCCGAAGCATTCCGCGACGTAGATTATGCACCTTCTGGTGAGGAGGACGACGCGGATGACGACGACCTCGACGATGATGTCGATTTAGTCAAGTCGCGCTTCGACCGCGGTTGGGGAGCTGTGATCCGCCCGATCAAACGTATCCTGACACCCGCCAACTACGACCGACTGTTGACCGTTGCAATGACGTCCTTGGCTAGTGCGCTTGAGAAGCGCATCAAGGGGTACTATGGAAGGGTCAACGAATTAGGTGCCGTGAGATTGGAACGCGACGTCGCTGGCATCGTCAATGCTGCTGTGGGGGGTGGTAGATATGGTCTGCGCGACGCCTTCACAAAATGCACGCAGATGACTCTGATAATGAACATGGACGACGACGAATGGGACGACGTGGTGAATGAAGAAGGAGGAGACTCGGGCATTCCGTGGGTCATGGACGCAGAAGAGAGAAATAGAGTGCGAGCGATTGTCAAAGGCTAGATGTCCGTCTCAGCCTTGTCAAGCGACACACGGTGGTGGTATACACATACATGCACGCACGCGCATTCCCCTTCCCAATGGGGTGGTCGAAGCAAGGCGACACATGTCCCTTGGCAATTAAAATCACAATATCAGCTCGGCAATTGCTGCAGCATTCCACATGTGAGGTTGAGCAATTAGGCTTTTACATTCGGCCGGAATTCCGAGAGGAGAGGTGACTCAAAAGACAGACAACGCCTACCGTACTAATAAAAAGCAACGAGCCCACTACTGCTACTAATAATAACATTACTGATAATGTCTGCTAACCCCCTTACCTCCTTTTCCTAGTTGACACCTCGTAGCTCCCGAACCAGACGAGTAAAGTACGAGTAGTGTCCGCACAAGCGAGCAGCAGCGACCACGCGCGTGACCAAATAGAGCGACTGCAGCACTTGGCGAGCTCGGAAAATCCATTCCAGACACTTGTTCCATAATAAACCTTTCGGATTCTTGTACCGTCTCTTCTTTTTCTTCGTGTTTGGCCTTCATTCTCTTTGATTGTTGTTATGTATTGGTCAAACCTCCTTCGTGATTCTCGTCTTGCTTGAAAAGTCCGGTCGTAGTAGGAATATGTTAAGAACACTGAAGAGCTAGCACTTATTGGGATGTCCGACGACCAATCATCATGAAGTTTCCATCCTTCCCGTCTGTCGCTTTCGTCGCCTTCATCTATTCAGGACTTCAAGGAGTTCTGGCACAATGTCCACTATACCAACATTACTCCGCCGAACGCCATGAGCCGTACTCTACCGGAACCTGGAATCTCTCCTATGCCCGGCCTATCCCGTCTTGTCGAACGTTCTACTCCCAGGAGGTCGAGGACACCATAGAAAGACTGCGACATGTAATCGTCGACCCGGACTTGATGCGCATCTTCGAAAACAGCTGGCCGAGCACATTGGATACGACAATAGCATGGCGGGGCTTTGCCAACTCCAACTACACCACTGCTCCGGATGAAGACCTGGCCTTTGTGATCACTGGAGACATCGAAGCAATGTGGTTGCGAGACTCGGCGAATCAACTCCAAGCATATGTGAGCCTGCTGAAAGCGAACGAGAGCTCGAACAGTCTTGCAGCCTTGTTTCGAGGAGCCATCAACCTGCAAGCCCGATACATCATGGATGCCCCGTTCTGCAATGCCTTTCAGGCTCCTGACGAAGCCGGCATAATACGCAAGAGCAGTGCCAATTCCGACACAATCACACCCTACTTTGACTTCTACAAGGTATTCTCCTGCCAGTGGGAGCTTGACTCGGTTGCTTCGTTCCTCCAGCTGTCCTCGGACTACTTGACTGCAACGCAGGACTACGACTTCTTTGCGCGACACAACTGGACCGCCGCCGTGGACACCATCCTGACCACGGCCCGGAGCATGACCATCAATTCGTACTCCGAAGACGGTGTCTGGCTCCATACGCCGTACACCTATTGCGCACCGTACGGAGGCACCCCGATCAACGACTGCAACGGATCCCCCCACCGCGGCAACATTGGTCTCATCCGGTCGTACCACCGCCCCTCAGACGACGCATGCACCTACCAGTACCTAATCCCTTCCAACATGATGTTCAGCGCCGCACTCAACGCCACCGTACCCATCATGTCGTACATCGAGGGCAAGAACCTAAACCTCACGAAGCAGATGCGTGCCATGTCTCGCGGAATCCGCAAGGGCATCGAAGCCCACGGAATCGTGCGCGATCCCGTACACGGCGACATCTACGCCTACGAGGTCGACGGCTACGGCTCCGCAAACGTCATGGACGACCCTAACATCCCCTCCCTGCTCTCCGCCCCCTTCATTAACTACCTCCCCCGCGACTCCCCCGTCTACGCAAACACCCGCCGCAAGATCCTTAGCAAGGACAACCCGTACTACTCCTGGGGCCCCGTCATCACCGGCGTGGGAAGCCCGCACACGCTGCCCGGGCGTGCGTGGCCGATGGCTAGCATCATGGGGATCCTGACGAGCGACAACGACGCCGAGATCGTGAGGTTTCTATCCGACCTCGTCGGCAGCACGGATGGGTTGGGCGTCATGCACGAGAGCGTCAGCAGCCATCAGCCCGGAATATGGAGTAGACAGTGGTGAGTTTGTACAGTCTAATTCAAGTTCGTCTCTATACTTCGCGTGACTAACAGCACGTGCTCCAGGTTCTCATGGGCAAACGGCCTCTTCGGCCAAGCCATCCTCGACCTCGAGAAGCGGAAACCGCATATTTTGAAAATGGGCTTCCAGCACAAACTACCCAAGCACAAACGCCCGGACAATGATCCGTTTTAGATCCATTCCGCGCTTTCCAAACAACCAGAGAGAAAAGAAATCCCATGAAAAGAAACATGTGAAAGAAGAAGAAAACATAGTAGGAAAATCCTAGGACCTAAGTCACGATTGCGAAAAAGATAGGTAGGGAGGTGAATGGTCCCTGCTATTATGCTCTTTTCTCGTCGGAGCACGTTCTATATGTCCCTCTCACCTCCATTCCCGCCCTCCTCCCTACATCAACAGCAACGACAGAAAGGAAGCAGACACCCTGCAAGGCAAAAAGGTAGAAGATTTAGAGAAAGGAAAAGAAAGAAGGGGAGCCAAGAATCCTCCGCTAGCTACTGTCGCATGGCGGTTGGCTCCACGGCCCAACCATTGCGCATTCCATGTAATGAAATCCATTATTATGAAACGACATCAAATCCAACCACAAACTCCAATTTCTATTTTTCGTTTAGGAAGACTATTCTGCTTGACGTCCAGCCGTTTGCTTCATCTCATCATGTACTCATTCCCAATCACCGAAAATGCATAAATCGAGGCCGGCCGGTGATCGTTATATTCCCATTGCTCATCCTGCTATGCAAGTAGCAGTCTCCAAGAAGTTTGAAGGACTCGCCAGCAGACCTAATTACAAATGGGACCGCAGAACCTGCAAGGAAGCAGATCTGATCATCCAACGTTGTAGTCTCTGGCACCCAAGCCAAATCTCCACTTCTGGTGATGGCAAACTTTCGACCTGCGGTAAGTTCGCAAAACAAACTCTCGAAGATCACAGAGCTGTCCGGATTGCGAGTCTCTGGAAACTCTAATCGGTATTTCATGCCTGTTGCGAGTTTCCTATGAAGCGATTGGAATCCGGCGATATACTCAGACCCAGGTACGGCAAGTCGTAAACGTAATGAATTGAACGCCATGGTTCGGCAAAATACTTCGAGGAATGCCTCTCTATGCCGACTATATCTTCGAGCTAATAAATAGCACATGATCTGCCAGTTCAGGGCGGCCTTGAACATCTTGTCCAAGAGATCAGTTGCTAGATAAGGGTTTCTGAGACCAGCAATCGACATCGAGTCTACGATGATGCTCGGACGGTCCACAGTGTATCCTGAAATTGCCATGACCTGTCTATGTCAGTCAACCATAGCTGGATAGCTGATGTTAGAGAGTTACCTTGCCAGAGATTATGGCATGACTATAATCATGAGCAAACCAGGCGGTACCTGGATAATACCGCGTCAATGGAACAAACCTGAAGCCCACTGGTCTCCAATCCGGTACCCAGCTTGGTAGGCCCGGTGGGTGTGGGGTCGTAGTTTTGCAGGCGAGAAACCTACTTGTACGTTCTTTCGTCCCTATCAAAGGACTGCGACTGGGATTGTGTAGTGTTGAGCTGTACCAGTCTGTATGAGCTACCGGCAGCATCAGAGCAAGACTAGTAATTTCCGTGTAGACCGCCACTAAGTCTTTCTTGTAATCAACGATCTCCATACTTACAGCAGTCTGCGTTGATAAAAGAGCAAAGACTCTGTCGCGGGGATCTGTTGCTTCAAGTAGCTGACTTTTCGTCCATAAGTCTACGAGTCGAGTATCCATCGTGCTCTCTATTTCGCGAACATGGTTGTCAAGACCGAAAGCAAATGCTCTCAATATGAGATGCCTGTCCTTTGAAATATCGGCACTGTTCATGGCAAGGGTTTCTCCAATTGCTGCGCATGCTCCTGTAGCAAATGCAAACCACACAAAGCGTTCGCTAGGGATTTCCAGAGCACCAGACATGAATACTGATCGAGTCGCGTTCAGAAACTCCTGTACGACCCACACACGCCCGAACCAAGGACGAGAAATGAGCGAGGCCCAACCAGCCCATCCTCGATGAGTGACTGGTAGCCCGACATCTATCAAAGATTTAGACCTAAGGTGACCTATATCTGAATTGATCTCATGCTTCTGAATGAAAACATTGATCAAATGGACTGCCTCGTTGTCGAATTGCTCTTGTTTCCCAAGCCAAAATATAACTTTCGCGGCTTGCTTGTATATGTCTCGCATCATGCTGACCTGGACACCCTTCTCCTTGTCATCTTGCTGATTTATACAGATAGCATCTACCCATAGCCAACCATTGAATCCGGTTTTCTGCAGACAGGACAAGACTTCCCAGAGGTTGCGGGTAACGGGTACACGACGGCCATTACAGGTCACCCAAGATGGCGGTGACGGATTACCCCAGACGTAGGAAAGAGCCATATATTGTACACCCGTGTCGAGTCCAAAATGATCAAAGTCGATCTCAATCCTTTCGGATTTTTTCTTATGCTGAATGCGCAGCAGGCGGATATCTCTTGGGTGCTTGAACGAGCAGTAAAGTGACGGAGTAGACGACATTTTCCTGTTCAGTGGAATGCTCGCGACTACCTCCGTCTCAAATTGTTATAACTATTAAGTTTTAGAAGGTTATCGCAGAGCCAACGCACAGCTTACGGTGAGCAGACCGGTCCCTGGGCCACACAGCCTCGCTTGGCCCATGCTTCAGCCTTGCCTTACAGCGCGAGATCACCTGGCATCAACGGGGCCATGGAAGGGGAGGGACGCGGCAGGGCTGACTGGCGGAGGGATGCGAACATGCATGCATACCCGATGCATGAAAAAAATTCAAAGGGTCTTATCGCACATTGGGTATATTCATTTTAGTAACGGCTACCATACCAGAACCGAGGCCTTTTTTGTTGGAGCTGAGTCCAAGAAAGTCGAGAGAGAAACGCCAGACGCTATGCCACGTACCTATGCAACAACATATGATGTGAAGACCATGCCCCGCGGAAGTGCAGGGAGGCGAAGAAAAAAAGAAAGAGCACCAGGCTATTGCTCCCGAGCCAACACCATCTTCTCTCTTTCCGACTTCCTCCTCGTCTGTCCCTTCTTCGTGTGTCGGCGTTCGTTCTCCTCCCTCCTCTTGATCGCCTTGAGCTCCTCGCTCTTGATCTCGCCGGCCTTCTTGACGGACTTGGGCACGTGCCTGTGGCGGGCGATGCGCCTGATCTCCGGCATGTGCTTGTACTTCTCCTTGAGTGCGTCGTCGTACTGGAGTTTCTGGCGCAGGGCAAACGACTTGACGCCTTGTCTGGCCGATGCTTTCGCACGCCAAAGACGGATATTGCCGTCATCGCTGCCGCTGAGGATGTAGTTGTTGTCTGGTGTCCAGGCTGCACGGGTGGGTCAGTGACATTGTTATCGTCATGGATGCGACGGGGTTGTGAATGCTTACCAACTGAGAAAACACGCTGCATTCGTCTAGTGTGGTATATATCTCGAGAGTGACCAGACGATCGAGACCAAAGACGCACAGTGCGATCGTAAGATCCAGAAACCAATTCCTCGCCCGTGGGGCTAAACTCGACGCTCATGACGGCCGCAACGTGGTCCTTGAGGACGTTGAGGGCGCGCTTCATGTTTCGCATGTCAAATATGTATACATTGTGGTCTTCGTTGGCGACGGCGAAGTTGAAGGCCTCCATAGGGTTCCTAGAACTTATGTTAATGAATGAACTTTGCCCGTTCTTCTTTCCCACACGTACCACGAGATGTCGTTGCTCGCAAAGTTCAGTACAGTGCGGTGAAGCGGTTGTGATGTGCGTAAGTCGTATAATATGATCGAGCGATCAGAAGCACACGATGCCAGTATCGAGGTTTCCGTCTGGTTGAACTTGACAGAGCTGATCGTCTCGATGGCGGTTGGCCAAACCAAGCTTTGAACTGGGGCTGTGGAGACCCTTGAAACGTCATAGATAGCGATATTGCTCGAAGCAGCAGCGAAGGATGGTATGGAACGGTGATGCGATATCGAGGTAAAAGCATGTGCACCCATCCATGTACCGACGGGCTCCTTGGACTTGGTGTATGGCTCAAACAGGTGCACTTTGCGGTCGGATCCGCAGGTAAGCAACCTCTTGTCGCGAGTCCAAGAAAGTCCCTTGACCATGTTCTCATGGGCCTGAGCCTGCCACAATTCCTCCCGGGTGGTCATGTCCCATAACTTTACAACCCCATCACCAGAGCCGCTTGCGAAGTGTTCGAGAGATTCGGGGTCTTTGGCAAAACTGTAGACACCATCGACATGGCCTGGCTCGAAGTCTGCGAGGAAGGGTTTGGCAAACATGCGCTGCACACAGGAGGGTTAGCATTCATAAGAAAAACTTGCAAAGGGGACTGAATGAACATAAAACTTACCTCAACCTTTGTCGCATTGAGGGCGCGAGTATACTCTCTAGCACGCTCGAAAGGGTGCATTTCCGGGTTCAGATTGCGGTGCACCTTTGTCACATTTGACCCAGGTGCCTGCGTCGTAGCAGGCGACCTGCTGAGCGTCTTGATCTTCATGGTGCGGGCGCAACAATGGACAAAGTTCTGTTCCGATGTTTTCTGCGGTCCAATGCGATGATGGTAGAATAAAGTTTTTGGGGCGAAGCGACCGGGGGGTCGGGGTTTCTGACTAAGCTAGGGTTCGCTTAACTTTGGTGCCACACCTGAATATTGTCGACACTCGCGAACCTCCATCAATTATCACGACCTACTAACCCTCCCACACGCCGCAGGAAATCAGTCACGATGAAGTTGTGAGTGCAGCCCCGAACTCAATACGATTGCGATCCTTCAATGCGAGGCGGAGGAAACACTGGTCAGCGACATGCGGTCACTTCCCACAGAGGCGTTCACACAATCGCTTGGCTCAGGTTTCTCTCGTCGACGTATACTGGATTTTTTTCTACATCTTCAAAATTCAAGAATGAACATGCGCTAACAATTCTTTCACAGCCTCAAGGTCGGACGCGTTGTCGTACGTTTTCCCTCGCTCGCACAATGAATTTCGAGACGTTTGTCAACAGCCCACTCACAATTTCGCGCAGATCATCACTCGAGGCCGCTACGCCGGTAAGAAGTGCGTAATCATCCAGCCTCTCGACAACGGCACCAAGTCGCTCCCCTTCCCTCACGCACTCGTCGCCGGCATTGAGAGGTACCCATCGAAAGTCACCCGCCGCATGTCGAAGAGCAAGCAGCAGAAGAAGTCCAAGGTCAAGCCTTTCGTCAAGCAGGTCAACTGTGCGTATACCCAGAGAGAAAATTTTCTTCCACCTCGCACTCTCCATTGCAGAGTGTGAGGAGATGCGAGAGTGGTTGGAATTAGGATTTTTTGTGATAGAACGTGGAAGACTGATGATATCCTGGCAGACACCCATTTGATGCCCACCCGCTACACCCTCGAGCTCGAGAACCTCAAGGGTGTCCTCAGCAACGACACATTCAAGGAGGTTTCCCAGAGGGAGGACGCCAAGAAGACAGTGAAGAAGGCTTTCGAGGAGCGATACACGTCAGGAAAGAACAGGTGGTTCTTCACTCCGCTGCGATTCTAGATGTGTGGCAGTTTCTTTTCGGTCGGTCGGTTGGTCAGTTGGTCGGTCGGTCGGTCCAATTCATGGCTGGGGCGTCATTATTGAAGGACACTTTCTGCATGTGTGCGCATGTGTGGGGTCGTGTGTGTGACTCTCAGTGAACCTGGTCTCCCGCATCCCACATGTTGCGAAAGAGCACACTTGGGATGAGCATACAGGGGATGTACAGGGAACGAGTCACGAAAAAAGAAACAAAATTAAAAGGAAATGGCCGTCCTTGCCATCCGGACATGTACTGAAAACTTGATCAATGAGGCGTACAAACAATTTCCCAATTTCACCACCACGAGCCCCCGTCTGGACAGACGTTCGATGATCTACCTTGATGTGATGAAGGAGAGCATAGCGAACCTCTGTGCCCGTTCGTCTGTACTCGCTAACACAGTGCTGCTTCAGTCTTCTACTTACCCTAGAGATAGAGATTACCCGACACCCTTCATGGACACGCCCTCAACTTCATCCTCGCCGACGACGCCATGCGCCCTGCTAACATCAGATAGAGAGTACTCGACCCACATCACGGACACCCACTCCCAATCGCCATCGCAGAGAAGCATTTACGGGAAAACACATCTCGGCAACACGTCCGCCTTCCCCAGACGCACTAACATAATTCCAAGCGCTCACCGTCACATGTATCACCTTCGCTACAGCCTACCAGCATATCTCCATACATTGTCACGATATCACAAATATCACCACCCCACACTACCCCACGATAAAAGGCATGCTTGAGTCTTTTCACTAGGAAACATCGCAACAGTTGAAGGAGACCCAAATATGACATAATACCTACCTAACCTAATATCTATCTATCAATGTATCCCATCCCATGTGCCCAAGCCCAACAAGCAAAGTACGAGTACTTAAGAGAGGAGAGAAGTATCATAACCGAAGGGGTGTAAAAAAAATAAAACGAACAAATTGGTGAGACACTCCGCCCGGCCCCTCGCTCCGAAGCCCAAGACTTTCCGAACGAAAGAAGAGAGAGAGAAGTAATTGATCTAATTAACTAGAGTTTCGAAACAAGTAAAAATGGAAAAGAAAGCAAAGGAAGAAAAGGGGCTTTGTCTGTCTGTCTTCTCGTCGTCGTAGTCGTCGTCGTCGCGGAATACGAAAAATAGTACAAAAAATAATCTTCGAGATATTTTTTCCCGCCGCAACCCTGCGAGCCAACCACCCGATTCCTCCTCCCGAACTGACTTTGCGAACGACAGGATCTTAAAAAAACAGCCCCCCTGATGAAGAAACGACGTGGAGGGGGTAATCAAAAAAAGATGTCAAAAAAATGAAACACATTACTACCATCGACGGACACTCGCCAGCTAGCTAGCCAGCATGCTCGTCCGCCCTCCTAGTATGACAATTTGTAAGGACCTC
The DNA here is from genome assembly GCF_010015735.1 of Aaosphaeria arxii CBS 175.79. Classification (NCBI taxonomy): domain Eukaryota; kingdom Fungi; phylum Ascomycota; class Dothideomycetes; order Pleosporales; genus Aaosphaeria; species Aaosphaeria arxii. The sequence goes on from NW_022983481.1 coordinate 69,020, forward strand.
CAACGTGAATCTACTGCCTCGCCTTGACCTCGTCGACCTTCTTCGCGACCGTCTCCTCTCCCTTCGCCCACCAGTTCTTCACGACGCTGAGGCCGTCATGAGCGACCTTGAGCTCGGTGCTGACGATGGCCTTGGCCGTCTTTCCCCAGCCGTCCTGGCCGCCCGTCTTCTTGTACTCGTCCTCCCAGGTGCTGAAGACGTACTGCTTTCCCTTTCCGACGAGGCTGAGGGGAACCCCGACGACGGACTTGACCTTCTCCTTCAGGGTGGAGGTCTCCTCCTTGACGATCGGGAACTGCGTGTCGAGGTTCGTGAGGCCGGAGTCTCCGAGCTCGTCGGCGCGGGAGAGGTACGGGTGCAGGTAGGAGTAGGGGGTCTGGAGGTACGGGTGGAGCGGGGCGACGAATTGGGCGTAGGTCTTGTGGAAGATGGTGAGGGATTTGGCGCCGTAGGGGTGGGCACGGTAGTATTCGAGGGAGTCGTGGACGACGGGGTAGGATTGGAGATGCTGGTGGTTGGGGTTAGGATCGAGACTGTAGATGGGGGTGTATAGAGGAAGAAGGTGGGCTTACTGATAGGACTTTTGAGGATGGCTTCTCGCCGTTGGTCAAGGGAGTTCCATTGGTGGTGGTGGGGGTTGCGCTCATGTTGCCGTTGGTGTAGACGGAGCCGTCCTTCTCAGCGTGTGGCATTTCTATCGGTCGGCGGTTGCTTGATTATAATTATACTCGACGGTGGCCGGCGCGTATGTCCGTAGACTGCTGCGATGGACGATCAGAGACCGGGTGTACGAATGCGCAGACGTGGATATGGTGGACGTGGATGTGGATGTGTGTGTTTGTCGTACCGTAGGCAGTGGAGGTAATGTAATGCAATGCAATGTAATGCAATGCAGGGGATTGTGAGGAGCGGATGGGTACGAGTAGGTGCAACGCGACGACAAGGAAGAAGGATACGAGTAGGAAGGTCGCGGAATGAGAGGGCAGGGTTGGGTTGGGATGACGAATATAGGGTTGGGAGCGTACCTTGGATGTAGATAGGGAAGGCTAGGTGCTATGATGAATGGCGCGATATGATGTTATGTGACTGTGAGTGCGGCTCTGTTCTTGAAGAGGAGAAGAAGGTTCTTAAGAGACTTGCAGGTGCGTGTAAAGAAGAGAAAGGCGATGAGGCGGTTGAAAAAGGTGTGAGAGCACGGAGTCGAGTAGTGGTGGTGAATGGGTGATGGAGAGAAGTGGAGTGGGTTGTTGGCAGTGGACAGATTAAAGGTGGTTCGAATTGCATGTGACAGTGAATCGTCAATATGATAATAACGAGATAATAACCTTAAAGCAACCTTGAATGTACCTACGAGTAGTTACGAGAAAGGTCAGGTAAGCTAGACGTACTCAATAATCCATCGATAACGTATAACCTTGCTCTGGCTTCTGATCATTTGAATCATGGTTCCGAGTAATAAGTCACTCTCATGTATCTCATATTTACAGTGTACATTTGTCGCATTACCTTACTGTATCGACACATGCAAATGTACAGACAGTTAGGTACTTGAACGGTACTTTGGGCAGGACCACCACTGGGACGCCCTTTTGCGTTTTGGGCTGCCGCTTCAAGGTCTTGGACCGAAGGACAGCCCACTTATTAACATGTATCTTGGAGGACAGGGGCGAGAGTTTTTAATGGGTTTATTAGTCTTGTCAACCGGACTGGTATTGAGTTGACTTGACTTGTGAATCAAATCATGTCATCTCACGGGTTATTTTTTGTTGAATCCCCGCCAACTTTTTGTTGTGGGAGGATCCAAGATTGGCATGTGAAAGAGGAAGCTTGGACCATCATTGGATGTCTAACGACAGCGATAAGGGCATCCATCATTCCATGCATACACTTCACAGTTCACAGTTCACAGTCCGGTATAACTACAGAAAAGTACATAATAGTGCTAAGAATAAAACAACATGGCCATCGTCTTTTGTCCTGCACAAGAGAGTTTCCTGACCCACTGCAGCTTCGAACTAACATACTCTATTCAATTCAACTCAATTCCACCCATACACCCTCAATCCGGCATCAAGGACTCGTTATCATTGATGGGTAAATAAGCCGCAGCACATTGTCTCTTTATTCTGTGACCTGTCTCGTCCCTCTACTCAACCCCCATGGCCTCTATCTCCTCTAATCTCCCCTAGAATGAGGGGTAAATCCATATGGCGATAGCACCAGAATCCAATTGGAGGAGAGCATCAAGGCAGCATCGCTTATCAGTCAAGGGATCGCAAGGTCCTTGTTGTTGTTGAGAGATGAGGGAATTCCGGAGAGGAATGTTGCGACGCCTACTGGTCATCTTCATCCTCGTCCTCGTCCTCGTCGTCTCGCCTCGCAGCCCTCGCCTCGCCATCGCTCACGAATTATGACTCCACGGAGTGTAAGGCGGGTATCAGATGCATGTGAAAGAATAGCAGCACAGCGCAGCGCATCCCGTTCGTTCCCCAGTCTATTCCGTCTTTGTACTAACTCGAGGGTTCGAGGTTCAAATAGGAATCATCAAATCAAGCGGACGGGCGGGTGGATCAGCGTCATAGCCGAATGCAGTTCCGTCTGGCTAATTTCAGCTTCTTCAAAGGGTCTCGGCTCCGCCTAGCACGATGAGATTCTGTACTGCGACTGCTGAATACGGCTGGTCTGAATCGTGAATACATACCGTACTCCGTAGAAGCGTCAAACCGTAACAAATCCTTGCGGCTCATCTCAATTGGCATCGTCGTTCTCAATTTTTTCTGTCTCGTCACCTGCGACCGAGCTTCGAGGCTCTTGTTAAGCGACTGTCGGAAGCCTCGGTGCGGCGACTCGGAGTCCTTCTCTCCTTGGTATGCCGTTGAATCGCCACGCCATGGAGGTGCAAACGCACGCAAGCTTGCATGCGTCTCAACGCTCCTTCACGTGTAAATCATGACAATCGCAACACCGTGCAGGGGATGCGAATGCGATGCGAGGCGATGCGGCGTGATGCAAATAATGCCCTCTGTGGCTGATGCGGCTGATGCAGCTAGACAGCCCAACATGGCCTAGCGTTGCTCAACGTTATTCTGCCTCTCTCTGCAAGCCTCTCATCACAGGCGAGGATCCGACGTTGTCGTGCTTGTGTAACTGTTTACCTGTCGGTTGCATCTATGCGCATTGAGAGATTACCATTGATCATCGGATTTGCGCTGATGGATCGAAGCACGACATATTGATATCACAATACAATTGCAAATGTCTCTGACCTTGCATCTGACGCCGAAAACATTGGCTTTAGTGTACACTCTTGTGATAATATTGCTGAAACATCAACATCAAAAACATCAATAATCAATTCAAGCAAAACGTTACATCCAAACAAAAATCAACCCATGTAAACAGATACTTCTGAACTTGCAAATTATCCGAAAATTGAAATCAAGTCTCCTTCATGTATAGTCATGATGTTACCCCAATTCCCTATAGGTACTTCATCATCATCTCAGAGGTATCCTACTTCGAGGGGATATCTAACTCCGATTTAGGTTAGCCACCTTCCCTTTAAGCTAAGCGAGCCAGCAATGACCTCATATGCTTATATAACCCCACGCGTCACGCCTAGAGTAAACAAACGTTTCAACACCCTCCAGTAATTACGGTATCGTCAGAAGCACATGCAGATTGACGACGTTTCGTATTCGCAGCTTATAGACCAATTCCTAGGAATCGCTCTGCTTGCGTGATATCATATTCTATAACTTGTGATCTCCGATGAATGGTCCCATGATCTGGCTGATAATTCTATAATGGATTTTGGGAATGCAGTTGGCGAACAGGTCTTGTGATATTTTTCGCAGGCGCCCATGATCATATTGTTTGAGCGCTGAGACAACTACCTCAAGAAGCAGCATCAATGAGTACCTACCTATTTGGACGAAATATCCCATTTATGAACGGTATCTCGGTCTCCGATTTCGAATATGTCTAAGAGAAATGTGAGGGCCTTTTCGATCTGCGCGGAGTAGCAACCTTCAATTTCAGGTTCAGTCTCCAGTAGCGCCAGTAGAACGTTGCAATTGGCGCTGAAACTTGGATCTCTCTCCAACCCATACATCTTGAAGCAGTGAGCTGCTTCGAATCGACCGACCAATGGTGCTACGTCTACTGCCGCTTCATAATTTAGACGACGAAGTCTCATTAGCATCAATAAATTGCGGGCTGTACAATTTGCATCAGCAAGGATGCTAGGCGTAAATCCAGCAAGGCCATCTTGTTGATTTATGGGGTTAATAAAGATTTCCGTGATTGGATTTATATTCGTGTTGACACAACGCAGCTGTGAAACATTTCGCTGGGCAGTATTTCCTTAAGGAAAGAAAGCTAGGTATAACAACTGAACTGAGAGGACGTTTTTGTGGAAAGCACATGTAACATTATCAACAACTGTATGCTGTATGAGAAGTTGACTTGCTCTATCCGTGCATGGATTCCGATGCATCCCATCATGACTCCGTGCTGTCCAACGTATCTAATCAAGCAATTCTGTCCGCCAAGATGACATCTAAACGATGCTTTATGATGATACCGAAACAGTCCTGTTCATGCCAAATTATTTTCGAGTGTGGCGTTTCAGCCTTCTTGAGGTTGTATGCCCAGAGCATCTGAGCGAGGATCAACCGCATGGCTGCCCATCCAAGTGGCTCACCGATACAGTTGTAAGGCCCCCATCCAAATCCCCGGACAGCCTTTCTATGATCATGGTAGAATGGTGACTTGGGATCGGTCTCAGCTTCTGGAAGCCATCGCTCGGGATGCCAAGATTCTGGCTCGTAGAAGTATTTTGGAGAGAAGGACACCGCCACGGGTAAAACAGTCACGATGGTCTATTCGTTGTAAGAGAATGTACACGACCAAGATGATGGGTACACTTACATTACCGGGTACGTAATTGCCGGCGACTATACCACCCTCTGGAGGTGAGACACGCATATATCCAATGGGACTGAGCTCTGTTAGATGATGGAATGCGAAACAATTATGTTCAACTGACATTGAGCTACACATTCTTAGGGCCTCATTAAGTACTGCGTTGAGATATGGAAGCGGCTTCAAAGCTTGTAATGTCATCTCGGCTGATGATGTGAATTGTCGAACCTCAGCTTCCAGTTTTGACAGAGAATCTAGATTTACTAGTAGATGATTGATGACTCCCGTGAGGGTCGTGGCTGTAGTCTCGCTCGCGGCGTTGATGAATTGCATTGAATTCAACAAGACCTCTTCATGAGTCAGGCCTTCGCTTCGTTCATTGCTCTTGAGTAATTGTGATACAATGTCCTGTCGATCGGTATCGTTGGATCGAAGGGCACGCTCCAATTTCTCAGTAGAGCGCTGCCGATAATCCATATGTTGCTTGATGATTTCTTTGGGGATTAGAAATCCCCCCAAGGGCTTGAGTAACCAGTTGACGATCGGGAAATGTCGTATGTTGATGGATTGATAATTGAGCTTGATAGATGCAGCCATTTGATCCATCCAGGGCTCAAATTCACATTTATCGAGGCAATTGAATGACTCCCCAAAGCAAAGATCGCCGATAATGTCGAATAGAGTAAAATTGAACCAGTCAACGATATTGACAGTTCGCGAAGGTCGGCTACGGAGTTTGTTGATGCAAGTATCGACATGTTTCCGGATGATAGGCTCCTGTTGTAAGACAGCTCTCTCACTGAATGCAGGATCCATGAATTTACGAATTCTTCCGTGCTCTTTGAAATCGATTGTTGTGAAAACAGATGAAGGCCCCGGCTCGAGGTTACCATGCCAGATCTCACCTTTCTTAAAAGCCTTGGGATTAGCACCGTCCGTGTTGGAATAGATGTCGTCCCAAGCAGCTGCCTCAGAAAAGGAGAGCTCGTTAGGCGCAATTCGCACGACGCCGCCGTACTGGGCATGGAGTTTTTTAATCTCGTACGGAAAGTGCTTGCCCCAAACTGCACGCATATGTGGGAGCCTTGAAGCGCGCCAAAGAATAGGCCCAGGAAAATTTGCGAGTGGGTGGAAATAGAGATTATAAATCCAGTTGGTGATGGGGTACTGCGAGTAATTTAATACTCTATGCTCATGCATTGAACAAAGATGCGGAATCTTACTAGACAGAGAATGATTATGACATTCCCGACCTGAGTTCTGGTATCTTCTCCCAATAGCCAATTCAAGTACGCCATCTTCGTGTGCTGAATGCTGATTGTTCGCAGAGTGGTTTTGGTTGTAAGGGAAGACAGAGTGGAGGGAGACAGATGAAGTCGACCTTGGATTGCGGCGCACGCGGCGTAGCTACGGCGGGGTTCCAATTCAATGTTCCACACAGCCAAGACGAGTTATATACGGATATTAATCTGACAAAATATGCATACACCTGCTGCATGCTGTTATTGCATGGTAGTGTGAAGGACGATCTCTCGCGCTTGGGCGAGGAGGGATACTGCTGCAGCCTCCCACACTTCAAATCGTCACGTCACTCAATCTTAATATTCCCATTCATCTTAAGTTAAACAATAGCCTTGCTGCTTGCCACAGACCAGAAAATAGCATTATCAGTATCAATTGCCTCCTACCAATGATACACTGGCTTTGATGATCTATCTCCTTTGAAGCTGCAAATGTGGGCTCGAACAGCTCTGCACCAAGAAAGTACGATGCCCTATGGATGCTTAAGTGCGTTCATAGCTCTAACCACAATTGCCTGCGCGCTAGTCAACCGATTTTGGTCTTCCACCAAAGGAAAGGACGTGGAATATTGCATAGCTAAAGAGTCTGACCACTGAAAAAACCGTCAAAGTCTTCATACCGGAGGCTGAGTAACAAGATACGATGTTGCCGCACCCCATGATATTACAAGGACAACTATTCGGCATTTGATGGGTTCCACATCGCCCGGAGAGATGAAACAGTCATATAGAGTGCACAGCACATGTTACCTCGTATAACTAGCCATCCGAGGCTACCACTGTAGGGCAAAGACCTTAGAGGCACTCATTTCCTTGGTCATAACAGACCGGATTCAATCCGTTACAATCACCGCCTCTTTACATCGGCATAGTGGGATCAGTCTACAACGAAAATTCAATAAGATACTAATCAGGACATATATCATTGTTATGGAACAAGATCGAATGCATAAGAAAGAAAAATATCATACAATGTCTCCTTAATCAATACATCATACAACTCCCCTATCAGCACCGTCTCCCCCTACCGAAACCACCACCACCACCATACCCGCGTCTACCACCCATCCTGCCACCACCGCCCATCATCCCGCCTCCGTATCCGCCTGACATTGGCGGCCTGCCACCCCCGTGGTGGTGATGCACTACAGTTGTGTTTCCTCGCCGTCCGCCTCCCATGCCTAGGCCGCCGCCCATGCCGCCGCCCATATGGCCATTTCGACGTGACATTCGTGACGGTCCACAGCCCATGTTGATAGCTCTGGAGCAGGGTGTCGTGTTGGTGGTGTGGTTTTGTTGGGACTTGAAGCTCGTTGTAGAAGAAGAGTTATGTGTTTTGTAATGCGGAACGAGCAATCGGTTGGTTTGATGTGTCGTGTTCTTGAGGTTGTTTGACTTATGTGTGAAAGATGTGAAATGCGTTGTAGGTTTCCTGATCTTTTGATCACTTTGTGTGGTGAAGATGGTAGTAGGTTGAGTGTGTATGGTCTAAAGAGGTAGTTGGGAGCTCCTATATATATATACACTAACTCCCCACGATAACCGGACATCCCTCCATATATCGTCATAGTCTCCAGAAGCCCACCCAAGTCTCCCCAAGCATCTCGTTCTTCTTCAAACTTCGAAACAATCCACCCACAATTCGAACCTTGCATCCGGTTTGCCAGGCCAAGAACCCAGGAGTGTATGTACAACCATAATTTCTGGGTTACACCTACCTACTTCACTCATGCCCTCGTAGGAAATATGGAGTCTGATGGACAAGAAGAGAGACCATGACATGGGCCGAGTACACCTAGCTCGAACCACTTGTCTTGAGTTTGCAGGGCTGACATCGTTTTCTGCGAACCGGTAGACCGGCTTGGCGGTACATTCTGTCGATCGGGGGGTCTAGAGCTCTAGATTTGAGGGGTTCGCTCATACTTCGACATCTCAGGGACCTGGAACGTAAACGTAGTAGAGTTTAGTGGATGTGGTAGTGGTGGTTGGCGATGACGGATAGGGTGGAGTCGAGAGGCTGAATGGCGTGGCGTATGTGGCGTAATGACATGATAAGATGCCGACTTAGGCGTTCGGCAACGCGAAAACGTCATGCTATAAATCCTAAATCTCCTCAATCCGGCTTGATGAGAAAAATGTATAGCATTGATAAAAGATGCGCTGGGTATGATGTATGACTGCGTTACAATCATGCTCTACGTATTTGATTCTACCAGGAACTTTCGTCATATGCAATGGCTGTCTATGATATGTACGCTCTCGTAGCCACCCGCAATGGCTTCTATCGCAAAATAACTGGGAGTTGGTGTCCGCTACAAACAGTCGATTCCGTCATTCTTGAGGAGTATAATGATAGCTCAAAGAGCGGGCGCATGCGTTGTATATACTGCATGCAAATAGATCCATGAACGGGGTAAAGTTGTTGCTCCTGATCATATCTTGACAAACTTGGTATGAGAACCTGTCGCAACGACTGGTCCTGCCTTGTCATCTACAACCTTCCAGATCGTGCAGGTCGTATAGGCCATCGTGCCCCCAACCCTATCGGCCCTGCCTTCGATCTCAATCGTGTCACCTATTTTCGCACTGCTGATGTAGGATATATGGATGTCAGTGCTGACGCCGACCTTCGTCCTGTTATCCCATGCCGCGATGGCATAGCCGCCCACCCAGTCTACGATCGTGGCCGACACAGAACCGTGAATGCCTCCGTGGCTGTTGACATGGTCCTTGGTCAGCAGAAGACGGGCGCGGACGAGTCCTTTCGAGGCGTGGGTGAACTGAACGTCGCCGAGTAGGAACTGATAAACCGGACTTTGTGGTTTCCTCACAGCCCAGAATTGCTCTACATGAGCGAGAATATCGGCATTGGAAGGTTCCGAGGCCATGGTAGGGAGTAGTTATGGACACCAGGCAACAGCAACGTGACTAATCTTCAGTCAATTGAAACGAAGGTCCGAAATGAAGATGCGGAAACAGACACAATGGCAATCTTGGTTGTTTACTGTATGTAATTAAGATTATTTAAAGGTACGAGAAGCGGAATAGGAGATTTTTAAGATGCAGATCTTCCCCAGGTTCTTGGCATTGCTATTCAAACCATTCGGACTTTTTGTTTCTCCGCCCCCTCCCTATTCCGATGAATGTGTGAGACGACCTCGGGGGTAAAGCTGTGAAACAATAGTTCCCCCCTTTCAGAAACAGACACGACTTGATTTTGCGCGGATTCGTCATAACCAGTCATATTGTCCTCGAGGACAACAGCCTGGTTGAATTCACCCTCAATGCTTGCCGCGACGAAGCGACACAATGAGCGACCTCACTCATAACCAGACATCCCCGAACCCCCGCGACAATGCCACCGACGACAAATCGCCGACAAATCTACCAGCGACAGCGACAGTAGCGGAAATCCCAGAGACTGAGAAAGGAAAAGACCTAAATCCTAGTACCCCTCTAGTGGACAATGTGTTGCAGTTCTTATCCACCTCGAGTAACGAGACATTGGGTGCGTGTCTAGCTGGACTCGGCGCAGCGACATATCTTGTATTAGGAAGAGTGGGATTGATACTCATTGGTGTGGTGGGCGGTGTCGTGCTTCATGCCTCATGGGAGGGTCACGCACAACGTGGCGATGACGGGACCACACTAGGAAAGGAGAAACGCAGGCGGGAGTTGAGTACGGACATTGTTAAAAGGGTGCTGAATTGGCGAGAAACCGTAACCAAAGACAAGAGCACTTCTTCCGAAGACAATTCCGATCTAGATGTCTTGTTACAGTCTGGCCAACAGTTGGACTATTCCGATTTCAGGCCAGAGACCGCAGCAGCACTCACGGAATTGACAGACGCGGTCATTCGAGACTATGTTCGGTGAGCGCGAAAGGGATGCCAGCGTGAGGGGTTTTACTGACAGAACATAGATGGTGGTACTCTCCTATCCTACCGACTGACGATACGTTTCCAGCCGCCTCTCGCCAAACTTTGACGGCGTTCATCATCTCGATATCTGGTCACCTTTCCCGCAAGAGACCTGCCGATAGTTTCGTAGATTTTGTTACGCGTTCGTCATCGTTTATGATCATCTTCTTTCAAGAGCTGTCAGCTGCCTTGGCTAATTCATCGACCGCTTCCATGTCAGACGCTGTAGACACTTATATTCAAATGAAGCCGGACAGTAATTTGGGCAACATACTAGATGCGAAGCACCAATCAAAACAATTTGACATTGCGGCGGAGGACATTTTACAAAGCTATTTGGAGTCTAAGACATATAATTGCCGGCCAGCGCAGTTATTCTTAAGACAAATGCTCTCCAAGGTTGTGTTGGAGATGATAGTGACTAGCTGTTCCAAGCCTGAGTGGATCAATGCATGGATCGTGTACCTCCTTGAGGATGGAGAACCCGAACTTTTGAATGCTATCGATGCAGGTGTGGAGGGCTCAACTGGACAATTGAAGAACGTGAAAACTGCCGTGGAGAAGGGAGAGCAGGCTACGAAGACACCAGCTTCTCCCGAGCAGATCAAGCACAAAAGAGCAGTGAGCAAAGCGCAGGAAGCTATGGACGATGCGATGAAGGAGGCGCAACGATTGAGTCAACTTATTGCGGAAGAAGATGCGAAAAAGCTTCGCGAGCAGCAGCAGCATGCATCAAGTTCAAGCTTGACTGACGACCAGTCCGAGAGCACTACACAGGGCATCGTAACGCCAACATCGTCGCAAAGCGAGACAGCAGATCATGACACCACCGAAACCGTCATGGAAACCGCTCCGGTGCAGCATGTTCCCGAGGAGACTATTCCATCTCCAGTGAAAGAAGAAGTAAGGCGCCCGTTCACAAGTTTCGATCAAATCGTCCCACAGCAACCTCCAACCGCGCTTGCGTCGAATTCGGCACCTGTGGAGAGGCCCCCACCATTGACGCTGCATAACGCAAGAATCTCTTTCTTTGACGACGCCATGCCAGGTGAGAAGAGTACTATCAAGAGCAAGCCAACAGCAGAGTACCTGATCCAGATCGAACCTGCTTCGAATTACCACTCCGGATGGATGACAGCTCGGAAGTTCACCGATCTGGAGACCTTGCATGAAGTGTTACGCCGCATAGCGGCCATAACCGGCGCAACGGGCTTCATAGAGGCTCACTCAGCTTTACCCACCTGGAAAGGTCATACCAAGGCGTCCCTTCGTGGTGAACTCGAACGCTACCTTAATGACGCTCTATCTTACAAGGCACTGGCCGAGAGCGAAGGCATGAAGCGCTTCCTCGAGAAGGAGTCCCAGATGGGCAAATCACCCGGTTCAAAGGGATTCGGATGGCCGACACAGACCTTCGAGACTATGGGCAAAGGTATGGTTGACGCCCTGACAAAGGCGCCTAAGGAGGTTGCAGGTGGTGGAAAGGCGTTCTTCAGCGGTGTGACCGGCGTTCTCGGCAGCGTCGCGACGCCTTTGGGCGGTACTAGGAAGAACCGCGACTCTATTTCGATCTCCAGCATCGAGCCCACTCCTCCCGGCCGTTCATCGACCGCACCAACCCCTCCCATTCAGAATCGCCATGGCAGGGCCGAGAGCACAGTCTCCGAGCTTCCCACACACCTCCGCACGGAAAGCACCCTGTCCACCCTTTCAAGACGCACATCAACCGACTCAGTCCGGGACCCAAACTCCCCAATCGTCGACCAACAACCAGGCCGCGAACCGATGATGGAGCGCCGACCGAGCTACAACCCAGACGGCGACGGCAAACGATCAAACCGCTCCTCCGTGTACGGCGCATCGCGCAGCAACAGCCGTGCCCCCTCCACCCGAGCAAGCATCGACCTTTCCCCAACAATGGGCGGCGACCAGATTCTCAATCTCCCGCCCATGCCCTCCGAAATCTCAGACTACTACAAACCCGCACCAATCCGAAGCTCCACGGAACCTCTCAGTACTCAGGGAGCGACAGCAGCGACAGCACCCGGCACCACCACCACACAAACCCCCTCCGACGCGGCACCGCCAGCCCTCCCCCGCCGCCCGACCCAATCCTCCAAATCCCACACCTCGATAAGCGAATCCGAAACCACCGTCCTAATCGAGCTCTTCTTCGCCGTCATCAACGAACTCTACACGCTCTCCTCAGCCTGGCAGATCCGGCTGACGCTCCTCAACGCCGCGAAGACGTTCCTGCTACGCCCGGGCAATCCTCAGCTCACCTCCATCCAGACGCTACTTCAATCCACGGTGCTGGACGAAAACACGTCGGACAAGGGCGTCGCGTACCACCTACGCAAGATCCGCGCCAACTCGCTCCCGACGGAGGATGAGCTCAAGGCGTGGCCCGCGGAGATGAGCAGCGACGAGAAGGAGAAATTGAGAGTCAAGGCAAGGAAGTTGCTCGTCGACAGGGGCATGCCGCAGGCGCTCACCAGCGTCATGGGCCAGGCGGCTAGCGGAGAGGCGATGGGCAGAGTCTTTGATGCGCTGCAGGAGGAGAGGCTGGCTAGGGGCGTCATGTTTGGATTGGTCATTCAGGGCTTGAGGGGCATCACGCAATGAACACTGTGCTTTTCTCTAATGAACGGCGTTGGATCTTGGGGGCTTTCGCGAATGGGACGACATGTGGGCATGCCGGTTGTGCTTTTCACGGTGGTTTTAAGGTTGGCGTAGTGGGCTCAATATACATGCAACTGAGCGCACGGTTGGTTTGAACGATATCAATACATGTATACTAGTTATACTAGAATTAAATAACGAATACCTCTATCTGCATCATAGCTTGAGACAATCCCTGCAGAACATCTAGGTAATGACGATAGTGTATGTCACCGGCTAACGAATGGAACCACGTAACGAATCGCACCAAATCCTCACCAAAACTCATTACTTCCCACCACCACAATAACGGCAACAACGTAATAATAATAGGTACGTATATTATTTTCTATAATTTTCAGGCAGACTATGCAGAATAAACTAATATAAATTTTAATATGTAACATGTGCAAATGCTGTTGGTTTTTCTTGTTATTTATTCTTTACATGTTTTAGCCTCCACTAGTTATGTGTATGTCAAATGGAGAATGCAGTGATGAAAGTGTTACGAATAGCAAATCGATATTGAACCTAATTACAATGTTCCTTTCTTTATAATACGTGTTGCTTGCCAAGGAGGCAGAACAGTTGGAGAAGCTAATTCAATTGATCCAAATCCTTACAAACTCCATGAATAATCCAACACCTTTACGAAGCCCCCAAAACGTGATATTTGAATGGAACCAAAACACCCATGCAAGCCCCTGGACAGTCCCGTCCCCTTTCCTTTACGCCTCCCAGTAGCTTGCGCTAGTCGTGGATCCCATATGCTCATCCAAACGAACCGACCGTCATCAAAACACAGAACATAATACAAGAAACTCAGGCGTAACAAAGGGTCGGCAAAATAACATCTCACCCGACTATGCTTTCCTCTTCCGCAGCGCGCCTAAAGTAGTCTGCGTCGCTTCCTGCTACAACCAGGGCAGTGGGCAAATCACTGCCAATACCAGAGTCAACTGGTCCATGGTATCCATCCTTCTTCATATCTTCCATAACAGCCTCGACAGCACGATCAACTTCGGAACGTGTGGGCATACCATCAGACACTTCAGATGAAGTTACTTCAGATGCTGTCATCTCAGTAGGTGCTGGCTCCGACTGTCTAGTTGTCGACTCCGCTCCTGCGACGGTTTGTGTGCGTTCATCATCCGAAATCGATTCGTCATCCGAGTGTGATGCTTCACTGCCCTCGTCGATTGTTTCCTCCCCATTGAAGGCAGTAGAGCGAGCGGCCATTGATCCGTATGATGTTCGTCGATCAATGTCGCTTCCAGTCATGTACGAACTCCCGGAAGCGTAAGTGTATTCACTGCCAGCGCCACCAAAGCTAGATCGACCGTCGAAGCTATGAGCCTCTCCTTCAGCACGACTTTCAGGGTATACACTAGATACGATGCTGTGGCGACGTTCGGTGCCAGCCTCACTCTGAAGATCATCGTTGTACTCCGAGCCTGTAACTCCCGCAATTTGCTCAGTATCCAGCTCATCCTGTTCAGTCAGGGGCTCGTTTTCCTTGTTCGCAACGATAGTGCTGGGTCGTCCGCCCCACGAACCCTTTCTAACAGAGCTGGTTTTCACTGAATGACTACGCTTGAGTCCTGTACCAGTGTTGATACTTAGTGATTTGTTGATTCCTTGGAAAGGCTGGGCGCCAGTGGGGCTGTTGCCGCTGATCTGGCTCAATGAGTGTATGCGACGGCCAGCAGGGTTTTGCGGGGGCCCATTGCGACGGACAGCTGGTCGGGGCTTCAGTGCAAGTGAAAGCCCGTTAGTAGTCGAGGTCGGTGGTTGCATGCCCTTGTCAGTTTCCCCGGAGACATCAGCGCTCATGCGCTTCTTGAGCTTGGTAGGGCTCTTGGGACCAGACTTAGCAATCATCAAAGCTCGGGAATGGTCCATAATGCCGTTCAAGATGCGACGCTCAAGCGCATCGGCTTTAGCATCCATCATGTGAAGCTCTTCTCGTCGGATGTCAAGAGCCGTGTGGAGCGATGATACCTCGCCGGTAAGTCGGACCTTTTGGTTGGCAAGGTTTTCGCGCTCAGCTTGTAAAGCCGCAACAACCGCCAAAAGGGAGTCCTTCTCTTCCTTGACCTCGAGAATAACGCGCTCTTTCTCTTCCTTGAGCTCCGCCATGGCCCGATCCTTTTCCTCTTTCAGCTCCCGGATGACACGTTCCTTTTCCTCTTTCAGTCGCTCGATGTCAGCGTCAAGCTGCTCCTTTTGTGTCGTCTTGCGCTCGACAAGCAAACTGAGCTCCTCTGCTTCACGTTCCTTTGATTCATTTCCGTCCGTGATCAGTTGCGTTTGCTTAGCAACAAATTCCGAAACTTCGGCCGCGGTTGCAAGGACTTGCTTGTGGATATCGTCAAGACGTTCAAGCTTGCTAGCGGATTTCTCAGCCTCGCTGGCATGTCCGATCAATTCGTCCAATTTCTCTCGCACGATGGAATCGTCGTACTTGCCAGTTTCTGCCGCATGATTGATGAGAGTTTCCAATTTCTCTCGAACGACGGAGTCATCATACTTGCCCGACTCCGCAGCGTAGCTAATGAGCGTCTCTAGCTTCTCGCGAATGTGGTGATCATCATACTTTCCGGCATCTCCGGCGTGGCCGATGAGCTTATCAAGCTTCTCCCGGACCTCAGTATCGTCGTATTTTTCCGGCAGCTCAATAGCAGAGGGTGGCGCAGGCAATAATGCAGGAAGACTCGAGAAGTGCGTTGTAAGCTCGAGAGCACGAGCCTTTGCCTCTTCATTCATTGCGCGAACTTGTTCATCCGCTGCCTCTTTGGCTTGTTGGGATTGCTCGTAGTGCTGCTTGACTAGTGCCTCGATTTCACGGAGCGCGACCATAAACTTGGGATGATACTCAGTGACATTGTCTTGCAAGCCCGTGAACATGCGCTCGATGTTTGCGATCTCATCTCGGGTGTGTGAGTGCTCAGTTTTGTCTTCGAGCTTCTGTTCTTCAAGCTTGGTGACAGCGTCTTCGATCTTTGCGACAACAGCAGCCGAGTCGGTGCTCGATTTCTGAGCCGTCTCTTCGAATCGGTCGTTCAGGCCGGTGATGGAAGCTCCAAGGGTGTCGATTGTGAGCCTCAACTCTTCTGCCATGGTTTTCGTAGCCTCGAGGATATTTTCCTGCTCTTCTGCCTTTTCCTTCATGACCTTGGCTTGTTCGTCAGCGAGAAGTTGGGCATCATCGTACTTAGCCATCAAAGTGTCAAAACGATCATCAATCTTTTGCACTGTGCTGGCGATGATGGCGTCCTTTGCCTCTTCCTGCTTCTCCAAGGCTAGTGCAGACTTTTCTTCTTGGCCATTCTGTATGTTCTCAATTGAGCCATGAGCACGTTCGAACTCGCGCGCAACTGTCTCCATGAGATCCTTGACATCAGCGCCCATACCAAGATGAGCTCCAAGAGTCTCTTCCAAGGTCTTGATGGAGTCCTTCACCCCATGTAAGGATCCTCCTTCAGCCAAGGCGGTTTTGAGATCCTCTTTGACGTCTTCAATGGTCGCCTTTGCATCAGTGACGTGCATGAGTATGTCGTCGGCCTCCTTCTTCCGGTCGTTGGCGATATTAGCAGTCACAAAAACGTCCTTCTCGTAGGAGTCCTTCATTGCTTCATAGCTTTCACGGAAGTCGGTGAGAAGGCCTTTGAGCTGCTCAGCATCTCCCCTTGACGCGAGATCGTCGGCGTTGGGGATCTTGAACTCTTCCAGCTTCTCTTTGATGTCACACGATAGGGCCGCGAGCGCGTCGATGTCGAGCTTTGTGATCTTCTCAGCCTCTTCCTCATCTGAAGGCTTCGAGGATTTCATCTCGTCTAACGCCGTCTTGATATCATCCACGATGACTTGGACGACTGCGACGTCGCCTTTGGTGGCACCCTCGTCTGCGATCTTCTGCGAGAGCACTTCGAGTGCTTCTGAAGTAGTCCTGACGACGAGTTCCACATCGTCGAGATTTTCCTTGGTCACCACGGATGTGGGATCTGGCAAGGCGAGCTCTTCGATCTTAGCCTTCATATTATCGAGTAATGTTTCAATCGCATCAGTATCCTCCTTCGTCGCAAGGCCGTCCGCGCTTGGGGCCGGCCTCTCTTGTTCCCGCAGCTCATTGACGGTAGTCTGTAGGCCTTTGAGAAGTTCTTCAATGGCCTCAAGATCGTCCTTGCGAGCTGCATCTTGTGCGGTTGCGGACTCGGGTGCTGGAGACGGGTGCTGGATGTTCGCATCCATCGTGTCCATTTTGACCTGTAGCTGAGACAGCATTACCTCCATCTTTTCTAGGTCGTTGCGACGGAGACTTTCGTGCACAATTTCGCGACTAGAGACGGCAGGAGGATCGTCAGAGGCGGATTCCACGGCTTCTGCAAGAACAACCTCGTTTCCGGTGGGAACAGCACGTTCTTGGATCTCCGAGTCATATTCCCCGCGCTTCAGCTTCTCCATATCAGCACGAAGGCCGGCAAGACCCTCCTTTAACGTGTCCAAAATCTCGTAGGAAACGGTCATGTCAACAGGTTTGTCGGTCAGCTTGGAGATGTCAGAACGGAAACCCTCCAGGCCGTCATTCAGGGCATCGATGATTTCATTGGTTGCTGACTGATGGCGTTCAGGGTTATCAAGCTTCTTGTCGAGGTGGGATTGCAAATCGTCAAGCCCTAATCGAACAGCTTCGAGTACCTCCTCCGTATCGGCTCGGGCGTGTTGTCGGGTCAGGCTAGTCGATTGGCGCACTTGTTCAAGCTCGCCACGGAAAGCCTCAAGGAGTTCCTCGTTGATGCCTAGTGACTTCGAGTTGTTTTTAAGATCGTCCAAGCTGGTTTTGATTGTTTCGAAAATCTCGTCCTTGTCACCTTCGGATTCCCCAGCACGCACAATGGAGCTACCAAGAGACGTTCTCAGCTGTTCGAGTTCAGACTGGATTGAAGCAAAGTGAGCTGCCGAATCGGTTGACTTTGGTTCGTTAAGTTGAGTGCGTAGACCGTCAAGAAGCTCGCGCACGGCGTCAATGATGTCTTCCTTGTCAGCTGCTCCGCCTGCTCTAACCAGAGTGCTGCCCAGAGCCTCACGCAGATGCTCAAACTCCTCCTTCATGGTTGCAATCACTTGATCATTAGAGGCAGGAGTAGACTGGTGGTCTCCTAATCTCTCATGTAGGGTCTCTAGGCCGGCCTGAAGCTTCTGGATGACCTCATCTTTATGCTGAACAGTGTCGCCGAGTATTACCTCCTTCAGTGAATCAAATTCCTGCTTCATAGCCTCGTTGATCTCTTCATTGGTGTCGAGGTCAAGGCCACGGGTCGCGACCTGGGACTTCATGCCTTCGAACCCTTCGTTCATGGCAGCCAAGATAGCATCGTTGTTGTCACCGCGGGGCACGATTTGCGAGGCGAGACTCTCCTGAAGGTTCTCAAATTCTGACTTGATGAAGTCAACCATATCAATGCGGCTCCACTCCTGATCACCACGAGGACCTTCAGCAACGAATCCCTGAACGTCCTGACGGAGTTTGTCGAGCTCGGTGTGAAGACTGCTTAGGATTTCGTCCTTCTCGCTGACAGTTTGCGCCTTATTGACATGACCTTCAAGTCCGCTGCGCAAATTGTCGAGTCCATCTCGGATCGCATCCAGCACTTGTTCCGTGTCACGGCCATTGGCGGACGAGTATGCTTTGAATTCGGAGTGCATATCATCCAAAAGCGACTGTAACCGCTGCATAACAAGCTCATTTTGACTTTCTGCATGGGGCCTGAGGGCTTCGAAACCAGCTTGCAAGGCTGGCTGGAGCTCATCCATAGGAAGTTCGACAGTGAGACCGTCCCTGATTGCATTGACAATATCTTCCTTTGTTACGGTGCCGGATTGGGATGGTTGCGAGGCGATAGAGGGCCCCAAGTCTTGGAGGCACTCACGCACAGCAAGCAGAACCTCTTCGCGTATTTCGTGTGCTTCGTTGATTGGTGGAGGCAATTTGACCTGGTGAATGGCTTCCTGGATGGTATGCATGATCTCCTCTCGGTTGACTCCACCGGAACCCTGATAGTCGTGCAAACCCTCCCTGAGGCATTGCAATATCTCGTCCCGCTCGAGCCCGAACTGCTCGATCTTGACTTCGGGCTGGTAGGACTCGTAGGCTTCACGAATAGCAGCGATGACCGCCTCCTGATCAAGGTTCGAAGACTGGGCTGATGCCAAAGCATGCTTCACAACGTCATAGACTTCTCGATTGTCGACTGTTTGGCGAGTGATGGTGGAAGAAATCGACTGCCGTCTCCTCTCACGCATAACCTCGTCCATGTGCTGCTTCAGGTTTGCGAGCTCATCGTGTACGATGGCGGAGACGTCTTCATGCGTATCGCGAGCCTCGATGGCGGGTTGTGCACCCTTCAATTGCTCGACCTCTTCAATCTTGCGGGCAAGCTCTCGGCCCATTCCAAGCACTTCGCCACGCAACTCCTGAATAAGTGATTTAGTGCCCATGGTGACGCTTCCGGACTCTGCTACGCTATCCTT
This sequence comes from Aaosphaeria arxii CBS 175.79, assembly GCF_010015735.1. Taxonomy (NCBI): domain Eukaryota; kingdom Fungi; phylum Ascomycota; class Dothideomycetes; order Pleosporales; genus Aaosphaeria; species Aaosphaeria arxii. The sequence goes on from NW_022983481.1 coordinate 88,359, forward strand.
GATCTTCCGCAGGAACTTGAGCATTTCGTCACTGACAAAGTCTGCAGCCTTTGGACTGGTGTAAGGCTTGTTCCCTTCAGCAACCTTATGAAGACCGAACGCCGGATTGAAGTCAGAAGCAGCTCGCGTCAGGGCACCGGGCCCAGGAGAGGGTTGGAAGGCTGATGCCCCTTGATTGGGTACGAAAGGGTGATTGCCGGAGCCTTGCTTGACAAACTCTACAAGTTCCGTGACCTTCTTTGCAGTGTCGCCAGTGGCCTTGTCAACAAGCTTTTGAAGGTTGGCGATGAGGCGTTCTTGTCCGTCTTTGGTCACCATTTCCCTTATAATCTTCTCCAGCATTGCTACACTAGCCGCGCCCTCGACAGAGTAGGGGTTCGGGCTCCCGATTCGTTCGTCAAGCATGAAGCTGCTCGGAGAAGCAATGCGAGGAAGAGAGAACTGTTTCGTCGGAGTCATGTGGGGATCCTTCATGCCCAAGCTGCTTCCAGAACGAGGGACATCTCCTGGGGTGCCCACTGCTGGCGGCGGATGCATTGTACCCAACAGCTCCTTCAAGGACCTGCGGATATCCTCATCTCTAGCAGTAGTTGCCTCTTTGAGACTGACAAGGTCAGTGGCATTGTCTTTGCTTCGCCGGCTCAATTGCGACATGTCCTTTTGCAAGCTAGACACAATCGAATTAATGCTGAGCAACTGATTTGAAATGGCATCGAAAGAGGGTGGAGGCTGTGATGGCGGTGGTGGCGACCGCGATTGTGTTGTGGCTGGATTTGGAATATGCGGCTCCAGATGCTCTCGAGGAATGGTCATGGTCTGCAGTGCAAGCATGGTGGCAGAAGGAGGAGTATTTTCGCCCAGAATAGCCTTTGAGAACGACCGCGAAGAAGGTCGAAGGGCGGGTGTCTCTTTTAGGAAGTCTCTGCTTGCAGGCGTAGGAGTTCCATTCCTGGATGAATTTGGATCGGGACCGAAGCAGTCCCTGTCGCTGTCTCGGCCAGGTGTTCCTGATCGAGTGGTTGGTCGTTCTGGCGACCGTTCTGGCGATCGATCTGGCGACCTCTCTGGAGAGCGGACACCATCGAGAAAGCTTCTGAGGTCGCGCACGCTTGTTGGTTGCAGCGACTGCATGCGCTTATGCTGGGCACCCTTAATCAATGATCGGTCGGGTGACCTTGAAGGCATCGGATTTGTAGTATAAGCGCTCGGCATACTCTCGCGCGCTTTTTCCTCGAGGGCTTTGGCTGCATTTGCAATGAGTGCTGATGTGTTGGGTCGAGTGGTCATGTTGGGTGAGCCTGGATTTAGTGGTAGTGGTGGCGGAGCGCGCTCAGGATCAGAGCTATCCCACCTACGGGACAGTTAATAAGGGATTGGTCTTCGCCCTGGTTCGGTGAAGAAATCATCAGCAACTTACATTGGGATGTTAAGTCTGTGAGCTTCCGAGAATGAGTTTCTATGAGCCTCGGAGAACGAGTGCCTGACCAATTCGCGGTCCTGTGAATCTTCCCTCTCGTAGGAAGGCATTGTGTGAATGGGTGTGTTGGAGTATGTGTAGTATACGCGTAGCAATCTCTTCTACGGCAACAGATGCGGAAGTGCTGGAATGAGCACTATCGCGTCGTCAAAGATGGGTTGATCTACGCTCAAAATGTGGTGCAGTGTCGCACGTCCCTTGTTTATAGTGCTAGCGACCCTGCGCGTGTTTGGTGTAGTGGTATCGTGAAAATCGTGAGAGTGATAAATCAGGTGTAATTATGGTAGTTGAGCAGTAGAGCGAGAGATGTAAGTGTGGTTTTGCGTAGGGTATGAGAGGGGATGAACATGGGGGATAAGATGGACTCGTGGACGATGTTGGATGATAATATACTGGGAAGGTAAACAAAGGCTAAGTGCCGCACGGGCCCCGACCAATGAGCTCATTCGGCGCCTTCTGTGACAGCGCACACCACACCAACCACACCGTCGTCCCGGCAGCGCTGCGATTCTAACTCTTCGCGCCTGCACAACAAGTCTACGAGTGGAGAGATGCAATAATTCATTGATTGATTTTGATCTAATGCAATGCATGCGAGTCTTTGACATAATGGGGCAATGTATGCTGTGCTGTGATTCGTACATTTATTCCGTGCAATTGACGAAAACACTGAAAACCCGAATCTGGCGGTGGACACGACAAACACGTAAGTATCTCTGGTGCCGGTTGCTGGGGCTACGGCGCCAATCCGGATATGGAAGTGAGGCGCCTCTATCCAATCACGTTTATGGACAGAGCTGCCAAGCCACCCTCAGGCACTTCCACAGTCCGCCACTACCAGTCGTCCACGGCAGAACGTATTACCGATCCCCGACTCCGAATTGTCAAGCTGGAGCTCACTACGTACCACTACTGTCCAGAGCAACGACATCATCGCAACTGCTTCTACTAGGAACCCCCCCAAACCGTTTGCATCGAACTCACCATCCCTTCTTGCTCCATATTCCATAAACATCTTGCACGTCGATCCTTTGCCCGCATTCCATCCATCACATCATTGACAAGCGGCCCGAAACCCCAACGATTACCACCATGGCCGTTGCAGAGAGTGGCAAGCGGGTCGAGGAGGCCAAGGCACTGGTCAAGACTGATCCATCTCAGGCTGAGCAGATCTACAAGGAGGTGCTTTCGACGAATCCTGGGTCAAACGAGGCGGCGATCAAGAACTACGAATCCGCACTCGTCGGACTCGGTGAGCTTTTCCGCGACCAGCGGAGAGTCGATGCCCTGGCCGAGCTCGTCCGGCAAACGCGGTCGGTTCTGTCCTCATTCGCAAAAGCAAAAACTGCGAAGCTAGGTATGATTCTAGTTGCCCCGCACTTATGGATAGCAGATCCTAACCCCAGGTTTCAGTGCGACAACTCCTCGAGCTATTCACAACCATTCCCAACACCACCGATGTCCAGATCGCCGTTACAAAGTCCTGCATAGAATGGGCAGTCTCAGAACGACGAGGTTTCCTACGACAGAACCTCGAGACACGGCTGGTCTCTCTCTACATGCAGAAACAGTCGTATTACGATGCTCTCACGCTTATCAATAGCTTGCTCAAGGAGCTCAAACGATTAGATGATAAGCTAGTGTTGGTGGAGGTGCAGCTATTGGAATCGAGGGTCTATCATGCGCTTGGCAACATCCCCAAAGGACGGGCGGCACTCACATCAGCGCGAACTTCGGCCGCGTCAGTTTATACCCCGCCTCTGCTCCAGGCCGGTCTGGACATGCAGAGTGGCATGCTGCATGCCGAAGATAGCGATTTCAACACAGCCTTTTCCTACTTCATCGAAGCCATGGAGGGGTACCACTCGCAGGATGAGGCGCAGAAAGCGACATCGGCCCTGCAATATATGCTGCTTTGCAAGATTATGCTTAACCTCGGTGACGACGTGACCTCGCTCATGACATCGAAACAAGCTATCAAGTACGCAGGAAAGAGCTTGGACGCAATGAAGGCCGTGGCTCGTGCACACACGAACCGCAGTCTGGAGGAATACGAGACAGCTCTTACAGATTTCCGACAGGAGCTCGGAAGTGATCGCTTCATCACCAGCCATCTCCGGCGGTTGTACGACAACATGTTGGAGCAGAACTTGATCAAAGTGATCGAGCCATTCAGCAGGGTGGAGATCGATCATGTGGCCAAGATGGTCGGACTCGATACAGTCCAGGTGGAGCGCAAGCTCTCGCAGATGATCCTGGACAAGGTTATTATTGGAGTCCTCGACCAGGGAGCAGGTTGCTTGATCGTCTTCGACGAATCAGAGCGGGATCAGAGCTATGACGCGGCTTTGGGGACTATTGAGAAGCTGAGCAATGTCGTGGATGTCTTGTATACCAACCAGGCATCGTTGCTAGAGTAAGGCTAGACCAAGGGAGTCCCACAGATGAGGTGCCTAACCTGTAATCCACTGCCCATCTCGCGGAATCATGTAATATAGGAGCATAGACACGGGTCAACCGGGAAGCGCTTGACGCCTCATGGAGAACCCACACTTAGGTCGAACGCTTGTAGTGTGATCGAAGTGTCGCTCGGAGTATACAATACCTCATGTAGCTACACTCGCCCAAGCCAGGTCTCCATTCTACCTTAGCCTATCCCATGATGGTTTGCGCTGCGCTGGAAGCGTGAGCAATCTGGGTCTACCTTCAAATAGATGACCATATTCTACAAGCTTTTATCAGTGCCTCAGATATATGAGAAGAGCATCTCAACATTGTCAGCAGCATTGTCGCCCATGCTAATCACTGCGCGTCAGACGCGGGTTCACGGCAACCCTTGAAAGGTATTCCGCAAGGGTCTCGGTCTGCATATACATATGTCTGGAATGGGTCGCGGTATCCACTCTAATCTGTGATCGAGTACAGTTTGAACTATCTTTCCACTACTGGTAAGCGAGCATCATGCATACTATGTGTGTATAAGCTTCCCTCTTGCAATGACAGTCGAGCTTTAGTGCATAGCACTGCCGGAGTTTCTGTCAGCAATAACGAGCAACATGTGGGAACGTATGTTTGACAACGGCACGGGGTCGCGAGAGTTGTCCCTATTGGGATCAATTCGTGATTACCCGAACTGGCCATTTATTCTTGGTGCTTGCCAGTACGTAATTCTACAGGAAAAGTAATCGAGGTGTTTAGAATCTCTTTACCATCAAATTGTGTTTATTATTATGGTCAGATGTTAATCTACAACAGGTATTTTATGTTTGCTCTATTATTTATCTACCCAACCTAGGCCGTGCCGGACGGTATCAATGCGTACCCGTACTTACCACGCGGTCGGTGCCGGAGCTCGGGCTTGGTTTGGCCGTTGCACCAAAAGTTTGACTTGACTTCATTCAACAACCCCAATTCCATTCCACCTGGTCCATTCTTGCAGGAACTATATCGCCAATATGGGATTCCCCTCTACACCATCTTGAGCGTCAGCGTCCCTTTGGGATCTACATTGATCATAGTCGAACGAGCCAGCGAGCCGGTCGCCTCGTGTTGCTGTCATGGAAAATCCATGCCTCTTCCTTAATAGGGCTAACGAGCCGCCACAGCCAGCCTTCCGTCTCTCCCCGTCGCACCAGATCTCATCGTCCGTTGCTCCCAAGGCCCAAAATGAGAAATGTGCACGTCCATACACAAAGATCACTGTAGTACTCCGTACACTATACAGATATTCCATTCACAGACGAGTACAAGTGGAAGTAGTCGCCTGTAATAAGTCATCTTTCGGCCTCCGACCGAGATTAGAGCCATGCACCTGCGGATGAATAGAACACCGCCCCACGGCAATCTTTGCCCTCGTTTAGCAACGTCGTTCCAAGCAGTTCTGACTTGTGTACTACCGCGTCAAGGGCCAAATCGATCCACTCCGCGGGGCATCGCACTCCCCAACATGCGTGAAGCTGAAATGCATTCGCCCTCACCCAACAACAGCGTGTGAACCACAACATTACTTGGACGTCTGGTCGCATGGTAACATGGCATGGTCCGAGCAAGCTCGGCAATTTGAGTGCTGATTACGAGCCGCACTAACGTACCAGCCCGTAACACTGGGCTTTCCGTGAAATGGCGGCTTGCTTATATTGGTCGCTTGTGTTCGAACCACCATTAACCCAGCCATGGGCCCAGCTTCAGTGCTTTGCTTTCCCGAAGATACGTTTAGCAAGGTCCCAGGCACGTTCCCCCCATGTGTACTGCGGGGGCCTCTCCGCAACCTTGTGTCTTGCGTGCTAGGCTACGCCTTTGGTTCTAGGGTCCGTCAGGCCAGCCAGCGAGCACTGTCATACATTCCAAGTATTATTATTGCCTGGACCTTACTAGTTATTCCGCGCCTTCGTCCTGGAACTGGTCTCCAGCGCAGTCAATTCCACATCGAGGTGAACTAAACCAGTCACACGCGTCTCCGCTTCGATAGCCGCATAAAGGCCGTCTCCACGTGGAATCGTGGCACAGCCCGTCTCAATCTGCATCCTGCAATGTTTGCAAAAAAAAAAAAATTGTCAGACCCTGTGCAATCCGTGAAATTCGATGACAGAAGATACATACCGCTCGGCAACTGTCCGCACCAATCGCTGCTCACGGGGCGTCTTCTCATATACCCGATCCGTGAAGGCGCTCGTGCTTCACCACGGTCGCCATCTTGCCTATGTCTGGTCGTAGCGGCAAGCTGACCGGGTGGATGCATGAAGGACCTTTCTTCTCGACTATAGTCGAATACATGCCCCACTCTTGCACGCTGCTTCCCTGCTTCCCTGCATGTTTCCATCTATGGCGCCGCCATGCGTTGCCGTGTAAGTATGACAGCTTTCTGCATAGTTGCGGATCGCCCTCAGTTTGTCGAATATTGCCTTAGAAACGAGCAGTCACGCATTCGTACTCTAGCGCAGCCACTGTTAGCCGCCCGTGGTATCAGTGGTCGAGCATATGCATTAATTTCTGATAGTTCGTAGGTCTCTATAACCAATGAAGGCAACACTGCAAATGGAGGCCTGTTCACAACCCGCGCCTGGGCTTGTGCTCCAGGATTTTCCGCCTATGCTACTACTAGTCACAAAGAAAGTGCTGATGATCGATTGATGTTTAAGGCCGAAGTAGCTCGTTCGTCGTTTACTGGTAGCGAACCGTTGCTATTCACATACACACTATCTCCTCTCTCACGAGGTCGTACCAGTCCTTCTTCTTGAAAGGCGTCCGCTAAGCCCTCCACCACGTCACTTGCTTTTCCACGCCGTCTTCTTATAACTTCACACCTTTCGGGATCTAGTTTACCGCTGCTGAGCAGCATATCTAGGCCATGGCTACAGAACGAGTTCTTCTGACTGGCGCAGACAGTCTTATTGGATCCCATGTCCTTAACCAACTCCTCTTTCTCTTACCCAGCGTTTCCGTCCGGGCCGTTGTTGGATCCCGAGAACAGGCACGAATGCTTGCACAGCGATTCCCGCAGGCTTCGAATCGACTGGACTTCACTGTAATTCCCCAACAACACACCTCTGTTCCGGGCGCGTACGATGAGGCCTTGAGTGACTACTCGCAACCCTTTGATACCGTCATTCACACCGCCATCCCCGAGCCTTTCGAACAAGCGGATTGCTTATCTCGATTCATCCACCTCCAAACCGTAGACCTCATCAACTTCGTCCGAAATGTAAAGGACGCCGCTCCAGCCGTCAGAAGAGTCGTGATAGTCACATCGTTCTCATCCTTCGCGAGATGGCTTGTTGACCCAGGTATGGAGGATGATCACCTGGCAAGACGCGATTCCTCAACGAGTGCTACAAAGATCGATACCGACTACATCCTCGTTACCAGCCAGTCTAGCAGTAGCCTGGTGCATGAGGCACTCTTGAGATGGTTGAATGGATCACCGTCATATTCGTCTCCCGGCCGACAGTTCGACTTGGTCTCTGTTACCAGCCCGAGTATATATGGTCCCTCTCTTTGCCCATTGGAAAACTCGTCAGATTTGGAGGAAGCAAATAGAAGAATCTGGAATATTTGCTCCAACGATGCTCGGGAAAGAACGTCTTCGCCCCCGTATGGTATTGATTTTTATTCCGACGTAAGGGTATGTTTTCATCCACCTCTTGATTCTACGAGAGCAAAACTCATCAAAGTTTGCATAGGACCTAGCTCTTGCAAGTGTGCGGGCTACCTCAAGACCGCAAGCAGGTGGCAAGCGTTTCGTTGTCTCCGCTGGACGGATGCCGTCGGGTCCCTCAATAGCTACGCTACTGAAAAGCCGATTCCCGGAGCTGGGGAGGCGGATAAGGCCAGAAGCTTCTTCAGAGTCTCAAGATCCACAGATGGACTCGTCCATGGATGTTATTGATAATCACCTGGCCGCTTCCATGCTCGGAATGACCCATCACCAGTCGGTTGAGGAAACCCTTGTTGACACTGCACATCAGATCTTGGAACTCCAACAGCGCAAGGAATGGAAACGAGTCATACAAAGCTAGCTTGTATGACCGATACATATTGTCAAGCACTGTTGATTCAGTCAGTGACAGCCTTGTGCTAGGATGATAATAATGGGACCGAACAAGGATCGCCACCGCTCTCACTTATGGCGGGACTTTTATTCTACACATTACCCTACAACACCTTGCCTCACACAGAGTGTTTCTGCTTTCTGGAGGATAGTGAGTGTTCATTGTCGGCATTCGCGTACCCAAGCAGCACCAATGATCGGTGCGCAAGAAGACTCGCGTGACAGACGTGGAGTCGTCCATGTACGACAATGCAGGTATCATTGCCGTATACGGGAGCAGGACAACTCTGCATTAAGGCTGTAAGAACGGCTACCCGAAGAGATGCGCACGTTCGTGCTCGTAGCCTGCGAAGCCGGCACGTATCGTCGAGCGGCTTGCGAATGCCTCCACTCCATGCACATCATGGCAACAAGTTGCCGATCAAATCTGTAGCAGCATTGCAACAAAATCCACAAGATATTCGAATAAACATATCATAAATTCTGGGCTCAATTTGCGTCCGTGGGAGTTGTGCTTGTGGGATTTCCTGATACTTCTCCATCGCTTCTATATATCTCCACTGAATCTGGTGGACGAGCTGACGTCGAGACAAAATTTTTCCGGCCGGTAATCTTCCCTCTTGGAGAAGGTGCCACTTCCAATATTACCACTCGGAGAAGTCGAGCATTGACAGCTTGAATAAATATTTCACGGCGACACCGAAGTCCGTCACGCCCTCAGGCTCAGCAGCCCCGATCATGCTTCGACAAGTTTCTAAAAGTCAACCGTTTTGAAATAACAGATGGATGAACATTTTTCAACTCAGGGCCATTTCACGCGGAAAGTTTTCGCCCGGATGCAATTATCTCGGAAGCAAATCCAGTGCCACAACCGAAGTGCCCCCCAGCGATTTCTGTATACGGGTGATGGAATTCTTTCCTGAGCGGAGTGCGCGATCTTTTTAGCGATTCACGAGGCAATACGATAGTGAATCCCAAGTGCTCCCAGACAAGCTGAAGTGGTTCGGGATCATCTTTGACCAGGGAACAATTGGTTGTGAGTAACGGCAATGAGTAGTGGAGGTATTTAGGGCTTCGCAACAAGGAGTTGGCACAGACCTTTCGCTGGACGATGTCCCGCTCTGGGCGCTCGTATTCAACCGCTGGGTTGTCCATCTATCAATTGCCCGACTGAAATTAGACAATCGTACAATCGCCAGTGTCATCAGAGGTCCCCATCTCGTCAATCGATCACCATATCATGTCTTGTGTGGGAATAATTAGCTGTTGGAATACCTCTTAGTCGGCACTATTTCACCATCGCGGACGAAGTTTCCGCACATGCATGGCTAAGTACACTCGTTACGATGCCACTCTATCGTAAATTCGTAACAGACTATTCCAAAAATCTTCCGCCTCGACAATCGAGAGTGATGTTACCTTTGCGTTTAACGCGGTGGGAATCCTTAATCACACACACTTTTTCAAATGCCCAAATCCAGCTTAAGAAGAAAAAAGCTCCAACAGTATAACCATTATTAGGAATGCCCCATTTCCACCAAGTGAATTAGAGCGATGCTCGTCATTATTGGTACGCCTAATCAAAGGCAGGAATGTATCAAACGATAGTGCTTAAGCCACGTTCGTCACACTATCTTGTTTGGCAGCAACACAATCAAGCTGGCTCGTGGATTAATTTTACAGCCATTGCTTACACACAATTGACGAGCGTCATATCAACAGAAGATCAGCAAGAATAGGTCAGCCAAAATGCCGGGGATAATAGAGCACAGTTGGTATCTAGCATCTAGTTGTCGTTCTTAGTCTCGTCGCTGAGTTGGATCTTTTCCATAATCCGATTTCATGGAGCAGATCGTATCACACGCTCTATGCCGCCATTACGAGACGGCTAATGTTCTCTGCACCGAACATGATGGTAACGGCCCGTAGCGATGCGCTATTCAGGAAGCCGTCCCTAGGCCAGGTCCACTCTTTTCCCGACTTGGCTCGATGGCAAATGCTCCTTCAAATTGCTGCCTTCCATCATATTCGTAATTCATAAATCACCATCTCGAATGTCAGATTTTGCAGACCCTGAGTGCATGGCAGCACACGTGCCGCTTACGCCCAGCGAAGTCCTATCCCCTATCAGAACCATAAACTCTCTCGCTTCCCCACTCTTCCCCTCACCACCTACCAATGATTCCTGGTGGCGGTTGCTTACGTAGATCATTCCGTCCTTGACATATCATTGTATTCAGCCTCACAGTCACAGGGCTTTTTGTTCAAAGGACTCTTGACACGTTGGGTGTGAGACGAGGCCTCCCCGTCTCGTGACGACAAAAGTCCGGCAACGCATCCATTCGAGATCTTCCCAGCCTTGTCCGTACGAAGCTACGGAGTTGGAAAGCACACTGCAACCGATTGTGTCTGGACCTTAGAGATCGACTTCATCGCTCATCGCAATGGAGAGCCATTGCGCGTTAATTTCCATATATCGACGGCCGATCAGGCCCAAGTGATGGTGAGGTCTCCAATGAGTGTATCAAACAGAGGGTGCAGAGTAAGGCGTTGTAACGTGCATCTAAGACACCACGCGCAGAACATCAATCGTTCCAATCCCAGGCCCTGTTCTATTCGTACATTATGCATCTGAGAAGTTCCCCCACATCTATTGGTCAGACTATATACCAGACTCAGACTAACCCTGCCAGATACTCCCATGTTCTCACTACGGACTCAGACCATCTACATCAATCATGCCAAACAATCATGCCATCATTATGAGAACGGTAGAGCCCGCCCGCATTTTGAGGTGGAAGAACCGTCAAACACAAACCCTTACACCGCACGATAGGTATCCAACCAACTACATCTGTCCGGATCTCAACCCCCCGTTTACCACCTGATCGATAGGCAATCCGGTGTACCGCCTCATTGCCAAATCCACTGGAAAATCCAACCTCCATCGTCACGTTTTCTCACCGCTCCTGCCTACCCGCCTGCATACATCCCAGAATCAAGGTACGCCTAGAACCTACCTCTCACTATGGGGGGGAGAGACTTCTGCAATAAGCCCCGGGCAAGGGAATGCCCAGCTCAGCCTGGTCCAACCGCCTATACACAATTCCCACCACCCGAACAGGTATCCCGACTCAGCAACCACAGCACGCACGCAACTTACCCATAACCCAACCTCAAAAGCAACAAAGCACCCTTCGGAAGGATTCATGCTTTCCAAGATCCCGGGTTCCAACTGGCCCAGCAAAGCACATGCTTGTAGATCTCCCCCTTCCCCTTAGGCTCCCATCCTCTCGTCCTGACTAGGAAGTCATTCGCATGCTGCCGCATAGTGGAGGATAGAGAGGATGAACTTGAATGAGGGCGGCCGCTGTCATCCGACCGCGGCCGCCCTACCCTCGTCTCGCCTCGCGTGCGGGTCCCGCAGGTAATGTGTGCAACTTCTGCCTGCATTGTAGAGTCAGTCATTTATGCATTCTCGCACGTGTTTAATGTCTGTCTGTCGAAAGTCCGAAGGTTGTGTGTCTCCCATGCAGTTCCGCACTGCACCGCACCGCATGCATGCAGCCATTTCCTATCTAGAGAGGCAGGTATAGCGGAATTTTGAGCGGAATTTAAAGCAATTGCATGCTATGTTGTGGTGTGGTACGATAGACAGCTGGCATGGGACAAATCATTTGCATGCCTGGGTGAGCGGCTTGGTCGTTTCCGTTGGGTGTCTGTGGTTCGTCATTCGTTCGAGGCTGGCTTCGTTGCTTATGCTTTGCAGCCGTACCAGCAGCAACAGACATACCCATGAGATAGACCCGTCAATTTGATCGCCAATACAAGCCTATAACTGAGAGTATTATGAATTTGTTTTTCGAGAAACGATCAATGCAATAGACAGACCACCCATATCTCGAATCAACAGCATGCAAGATTTCATCACATATTTTCTTTCTCGTTTCTATTTTTAGCACACATATTCTCGGAATTGTATACGGCTTTTGTGGCGTCTGCAGTGGTGGTGCTGAGGGGTGGAGATAGAGGCGCCATCTGCCGTGTTCCTACACCACTTTTGATGCTGCTCGCCTTTGGAGCCCTTGTATGCCCGACACAAATACACACAACTTAGCCAAAAGGCGTGCGGGTGGGAGATTTGGCCGAAAGTATGTATTGCTCGTTGAGCCGTTATTGGTGCATGGGTATGTGATTGTTGTGTTTTAGGGTTCGATTTGTGGCGGTGGTGGGGGGAGAAGCGCTAGCCGAACGATGGCTTGGGGATGGGTGAGACCTATTTTCTTGGTGGCTGCAGGGGTGGAGTTTACATGGAGATAGTGTTCTAAAAAGAGGTAAAGGTCGTTACAGAAGGATGTAGAATGCCTGCAGGATTTTGAAGGGCGGGCGGGTGCCTTGTGTGTAGGATGTGAGACATGGTATCATTGGACTCTGGAGGTAGGATACATGTATTGATAACGTGCTGGCAATGATGCCCAAAGACTGACCTGTGGCAAGTTCACGACATGCACTTCCATTGGACAAGGGCACGTTGGTTGTGTGCTTGCAGGATATTTCCACCTCTTGTGTGTACCAAGGCAGTCATGTTCACATTCATACCAGTTCGTAAAGGAACGTACCATGATAATGTAGGAGTATGGGCTCATATACTTTTCTAAATCGTACTCGTATCAGACTTTTATAAACAAATTCCGTTCAAGACATCCCCAACTCAACTCATTGTTCCGGAACAAATTCGCCGAAGACTCCGCTTAAGATGCCATACAATCACAATTGGATATTATGCTGACCCAACGATATCCGCGAAAATGAAATAAAAACTTAGACCACTCCATGAATGGAAACCGTGACTTAAGCATCAACATCCATAGCCTCTCCCGCAACATCCTCAACCAGAGGATCCGTGACCTTGACAGGCGCAAGAACGTCGAAGCTGCCAGTTCCGGTGACGCCCAAACGGCCTACAACGATACGTGCACTTGGGTTTCGGAGATCATCCCAGTCCTTCTCCAGAACAGCATCTCGTAAGAAGCCGACTGTTGTCTCAAAACTCATTTTCATGAAAGGACTAACATTGCTCTTCATAAGCCCGTTACGGTTGAAGGCAGAGAAGCCTCCTCCCTTAGTCATAGCATCGGCTATCAAGCTAAGATGACGGTTGTCGACGGAGATACCGTGACCCGAGAAGACGGCGTGCATTTCGCGGACGATAGTGGCACGGCAAGCTTCTACACCGTACAGTCTCAACATGAGGGCGATATCGTTGGTGAACAGACGATTCGTATCGACGATGTGGGGATAATCCTGCATGGCGACGAGATTGGCACCTTCAGTGATGATTCCCGTTACTTTCTTGACTTCTTCGCCCGTAACGGGATCTGGAACCTTCTCGGTCGTCACTTGTGCACTCTTGATACCAGGAATAACATGAATCGTGGCGAATTCGGCGGTTGCTTCGACGTGGTTGAGCATAAGAACCTTGGGTGCTTCTGCCGGGTACTCTAGATAAATCTCGCAGAAGCCACCGGCCTTGTCGTCGAATCGGAAATCGTACACGTCGCCGCATGCTTTAAGAATACGATCGCGACGGATATCGGAGGCTTCCTCGCGCGCCACGACGGTCTCCTCATCCTCAGAATCGGAGTCTTGGTCAGGGGACGCAGCACGGGAGGGCTTAGGACTGCCTCCGTAGGTTTCGTCTTCCTCGTCTGAACCCTCAGTTCGAATGCGGTCGATGATTTGTTCCTCGTCCTCATCCGGTGCTTCAAACTCAACACTTTCGGCCCGACGGCCACGCTGTTTGGCGTTTGTAGCGTCGCCATCGTCGTCACCGTCATCGCTTTCGTCGTCGTCCCGCCCGCCTTCATTGTCAGCAGTCCGGGTGGTTGCTTGTTCAATTGTTCCAGATGATTGTCCAACTTGAGGCACAGAGGCTGATGATGCGGTCGATAGAGATCTGTTAGCTTGTTGCTTCTTCAGATCTGCTCGGATGACCTTATGCAGTCGAGGGCAAAACTTCTTCTCCAAAGACTCAGCGACGTCTCGGACTTTGATGGCATACTCTGCAGTATACTCTTTCGCGGGATAGAAGTCCATGCGGATCTTGAACTTCCTTGCCTGCTGAATCGCTGTACCCTGGCCTAGCTCTTCAGTGATCGTGACTTTGTCCAGTACGGATGAAAGAGGAAGGCGACTGATACTCTTCGCAAACTTTTCGCAGTCCGCTATTGACAACTCTTCTCTGGGGTACAATTGCATGCTTGGAGTCGAAATCTTTGCACTAGCAGTCATCACGATTTCTCGTAGACGAGGAATACCAAGTGTGACGTTCTTGGCGGAGTGACCAGCCAAATGGAAGGTGTTCAACGTCATCTGGGTAGAGGGCTCTCCGATGGACTGCCCAGCAACAACTCCGACGGCCTCGCCTGGTTCAACAAGCGAGCGTAGGTACTTCATGTCAAGTAGGGAATCAAAGGTCTTCTTAAGGACATAGCCGGTCGTGTCGGACTTCTTCTTCTTGAGAATGCTGTCGGGGTTTTTATCAAGATACTGTTGAACATTAGTGTGTTATCTTGTGACTGATTGAACTGCAAACATACCTCTTTCTTAGCAGCGAAAAACTTCTCTGAAGTAGCACCGCAGTGGCGGCCAGGATTAAAGACGGCGAGAGATGGATCCATTGCAGCAACATCGCCAGTCTTGCGGACCTTCTTGTGAGCTGCCTTGGTATGCTCAACAGCCTCGGCGCTCTGCACTTCAGAATAGGCCTCCACTACGTTAAGAGAATTGAAGGTGGACATGAAGTTCTCAGCCTGGAACTTGAAGTCATTGAGATACTTTTGCTTCGTGATGTCAAGACCGTCTTCTCCATAGAGAAATTGTACCATGGAGCCATCCGAGTCTCTCACTGACGTGTCATACTCGACGCGCAAACCCTCAACACCCTTGATGATACAGCGTTGGAGATAGCCGGAACGCGACGTCTTGACGGCAGTATCAATGAGACCTTCTCTGCCACCCATAGTATGGAAGTAGTACTCCTGCGGGCGGATTCCAGTCAAGAAACGGTTAACGACGTATCCACTGGCTCGAACGCTCGTCTCATATGGCTTGAAACATGGCAAAGTCTTTCCACTAATCATGACCGGCACACGTCTGCCTTCCAAAACCTGCTGACCAAGATTGCAAGAGATCTGGTTGGCATTGACCATACTTCCCTTCGCACCAGAGCCTGTCATGGCCTGCATTTGGTTCTTGGGGAATAGCTTGATCAATCGATTTGGTAGACAGGCGGACGTAACGGAGGAAGAAATTGGGGCGGTAGCACTGTTGGAGAGCATATCGAGACCATGCTGTTTAGTGTCGTCTCTAAGGACACGCTCAAGACGTTTTCGTAGTTCCGCACTTTTTTCGTCGATAGTCTTGGGGTCGAGGGAGACGTATTTGGCAGCAACCTCAAATCCGACTTTCTCTGCTTCTTGCAAATGCTTGAGACGTGCTTCATCTCCTTCCTTGGTCAGAATCAGATCTTCCACACCGCAGGAAAAGGCCCGCATATGCAGTAGTTTCGTTAGCAAACGACCGATGACACTGAGAACCCGTCCAGCAACGGTATGCCCATAGGCCTCGTAAACGCCATTGATCAGACCACCTCCGGCAGGTCCAATCTGTGCCTTATCCAGGATACCGCACAAGAATTCGCTATCTTTGATGATCACCTCGCCTTCCTCGGATTTATCACCCCACAAGCTTGCCTTGGTCTGAGATTTGGAAGTCAACGTGAGACCTGGATAGTCTGCAGGCTGAACGTTCCTTAAAATCGTTGAGATGATCTGCTTTCCAGTCCACAAAGGTTGAGGCTTCCAGATTGCGGGATTCACGGTCAGGAGGGTATCGTGTGTTGTATGGCCGTCTTCTGGTCGCAACGATGCGTATAGAAGCTGATAGTACTCTTCTCGCGTGAAGAACGTGTCACGGTTGGAAAGCCATACACCCATCGAAATATGATCCTGAATCAAACCTCGGAGGGGCTTTCCTGCTGTAGCTGACAGATACTGGTGATCTGTGTCTGCGATGATGGCAGCTTCCGCGCGGGCAAGCTCATTCTGTGGGAAATGCATATTCATCTCGTCTCCGTCGAAATCGGCGTTGTAGGTATTACAATTAGCGTAGTGCATGCGAATCGTTTTCTCCCCGGGAAGAACACGAGCACGGTGCACCATCATTGACGGCTTGTGAAGTGTAGGCTGTCGGTTCATGATAACGACATCGCCATTGTTAAGGTGGCGATGAACCTTCTTGTTTTTGGAGCCATTGACCTGGGTGCCTGAAGGTGCCAGTAGCTGATTTGCAAGGGCTTGTCGTTCCTCGTAGTTTTTCTTTCGCAATGAGAGAACCTGACCATGTTCGTTTTCGATAGCGACCGCGCCTGGCCATTTATCAGGCCCGTTCAATACCGCCTCTTTCAGTTCGTAGAAGTTGTGGTTCGTCACGGGCTCGGGGAAGGTGAGCTTCTTTGCGAAGACGGGAGGGACACCAATCTCGTTTGTCTCGATATTCGGGTCAGGCGAAATGACACTACGAGCAGCGAAATTGACACGCTTGCCCATCATATTCTTACGGAACATTCCCTCTTTCTTTTCAAGATTCTGCTTGATACCATCTGCGTTCGACCTTCCGGCTAAACCTTGTACGGGGTTGGCATCGCGGTCGATTACTGAATTGACAGCACCCTGGAGGTTCACCCATTGTGTCTGGAAGTCTGTGAAGTCTCGTCGCCGACGTCTAGTCTCATCCACTATGCCCCTCATTTCTTGCGTAATCTCCCTCATGACTTCGCTAGCGCGCATGATGTTCTTGTACAGTGTATTCTTGGGAGACTCGGCAATCGAGTCGCCGGTTTTATCCTCCATGCGGTATCGATTGGGGGGGACGAGAACGGCGTGGATGAAAAACATGTCGGCGGAGATCTCGGCACGAGATAGCGATTGCGAATAGGGGCTGTAAATCAATCGTAATATCTCAGTCTCGTTGTCGAAGAGGAAGACCAACGCAGCACGAACTTCAGCCGCGGTCATGAATACTGGTTCGGCGCTAGTGGTCGTCTTTGATTTTCGGGATGCCTGGGTCATAGTTTCAGTGGCAACGAGAGATCCATTTGCCTCTGCAGCATCAAGCATCTGCACATCTTCGTCACCGGATGAGCCTTGCTCGAGATCATAGATTCCTTCATCGGCATTGATCTGCTGTTTCTTTTGAGCCTTCGATTCGCGCTTCATCAACATGTCGAGCGCATTAGGCATGCGCTTCTCGGCATGGTTCATCTTGGTCTCGTCTGCTTCCGAAAGAGGTTGTCGGAAGATCTTGATGGCTCGGTCCTTGCGAAATCTTGGATTAAGACCGCCACAGTTCTTGCAAGCCTTGTTCTTTCCAATCTCATTGAAGAAGTCCTTGAGGAGTTGTTTACGGGCGTCACCGACCGCCTCGTCCTTCTCACAAACGAATCGCTTCGGGATACCAGCCTCCTTCATCACGCGCTTGACATATTCATTGCGCTGCTCCACAAGATCGTCTACCTCTTTCTCGGAGTCCGACTCGTCCAGGCGGCGGTTCTTGCTTTTCGATTTTCCCTGGCCGATCACATCCAGACTACTGTCCATATCCTCGGCCTCCCGCACGAGGCCGCACCTGATTAGTCGAAGTTTGCAGACATATTCATTAATGCGCGCGCGAGGAAGCCTAAAGTGGTGACAATAGTGGCACTCGCCACGGAGAAGGCGAACGACTTGATCGAGGAAGGTGACATGGTACACGGGTACGGGAAGTTCTATGTGACCGCAGTGGCCGGGACAGCCGTGAAAAGTTGTCAGACCGCAGGTAGAGCAGCTGGAAAGTATGTCAGAAAAGAATAATTGGGGACAGTGATGGAGAGGACTGACGCATTGTCGAGAAATGCACCCAAAGCTGCATCATGGAGACCTCCCGAGACCGGGTGAAGAAGGGAATCAAAAGTCGTATCATTCTTAATCTGCTTCACCGAGAGCTCGCGGACATCGCCCGCGGAAAGGAAACCAAATTCGACACCCGTTAGGGCAGAGGAAACAGGGTGTGAAGTATTCATGACAGCTAATTAGGCGCAATTACGCGCATGCCATCAGTAGTTGCTCGATACGGAAGAAAACGACAGTTCGAAGCAAACTGGTGTTGTAGAGCTAATTGAGAAGCTCAAGAAAAAAAGTTCAAGGTCCGCCAAGATTTCGCGGCACTTCTTCGGCGGAACTCAACCCTGCGGATCATTAGCGTCGTCAAATGTCATCGTTTGTCGTGTCTACACTCACTACAACTTTTCCACCACACAGCATTTGCATCCTACCCTCCCTCGCAAGCCGTGTTTCTTTCATTTGTGTTACTTCATAATGGTCGAGAAGCGCCCATATCCCGGCGATCATGGCGATGCGAACGGCGTCAAGCGCGCCAAACCCGCCGCCCCTACGAACGTGAACGACGTGCTTGCTGCAGCCAGGGCGAAGGCCGCTGCGCAGGCTGCTGCCATCAACGCTCGAATCTCAGCCAGCAAGCCCGGATCGAATGGAGCTTCTGCTTCTCCCACGCCTCCTCCGCCGGCGGCAGCGCCCGCCGAAGGCTTGGATCGCCTAGCTGCCATGAAAGCCCGTGTTGCCGCGCTTCGTCAAGCTTCTGGTGCATCTTCTGCATCTAGCGACGCGCCTCCTGTCCGTCCTTCGGCATCATCGACTGTGAGAAACGATGGCAGGCCTTCAGATGTTGGGCCCCGATTCGCGACGACTTTAGGCAATCGACGTACCGAATCACCATTACCCCCTAAAGCGCAAACCGCGCCAGTACAAGAAGAAAAGGCCGAAGCACAGAACCCGTATTATGATCCTAAGGCTGCTCCAGTTGGAAAAGCAAGAGTTGCGCGGGGTCTTCTGTTCAACCAACGAGGCAAATATCTGGACCAGGCGTCGAAATTGCGCGCACAGGGTCGATTAGAGCAGATCAAAGCCATGCTAGCGAAGCAATCACGCCAGGCCGGCTTAGATGAGAATAGCGAGCGAGGATTTCTAGTGCAACAGCCCCCAGATGTCGAGTGGTGGGACGAAGGTATACTTGAGGACAAGACGTATGACTGCATTGACGACCCTTCGAAAATTAAGATTGACGGCGACGATTCAATCATTACCTTATACGTCCAGCATCCTGTGCTCCTAAAAGCGCCGCAAGACCAAAGGCTAGTCGAAGTAAAACCCATGTATCTGACGTCCAAAGAGCAAGCTAAGCTCCGACGAATGCGGCGTGCAGAAGAGCACAAAGAGCAGCAGGCGAAGATTCGACTTGGCCTCGAGCCCCCACCCCCACCAAAGGTCAAACGTGGTAACATGATGCGTGTCATGGGCGAACAAGCAATCGCAGATCCTACAGCCGTGGAGATGCTCGTCGAATCCCAGATCCAGGAGAGGCAGGACAAGCACGAGCAGGCGAACGAAGAAAGGAAGTTGACGAAGGAACAGCGGCACGCGAAACTCGCCGAAAATCAACAGAAGGACGCACAGAAAGGCGTGTACATGTGCGCATTCAAGATCAACACCTTGGCATTCAGCAAACACAGATATCAGATTGATATCAATGCCAAACAAAACGCCCTTACCGGTATGACGATAATGAATCCCACCATGAATCTAGTCATTGTTGAAGGAGGGGTGCACTCTATCCAGAAATATAAGAAGCTCATGCTCCAACGTATAAAATGGACCGAGAATGGCAAGCCAACCGAAATCCAGGAGGAGAAACAAGCCGCCGACCCGCAATGGATGAAGTCGGTCGACGAGAAGGGAAACCTCAAGGACCTATCCCATAACAAATGCACGCTTGTCTTCGAAGGTGAAGTCAAGCAGCGAGCATTTCGAAAATGGGTAGCCAAGATGTGCGAGACCGAGGGTGAGGCCAAGGAGCTCCTCGGGAGGAGCAAGATGGACAGCATGTGGGCTCTTGCTAAGAGCTCGGACTAAACTTCTATTGTGCAATTACAGTACCGATTTCTTTCAGCGACTTTGACTTCTTTATTTCGGCCTCGACTGCCCACGGATGTAAGTCTCACTTGAAATTACCTACCTATCTATATGCGAGAGATATTTATATTAATGCAAATCGCTTCAATTAGACCTGATGTGTCCATCTTGACACCATGACATAGGCATACAGGCAATCACATTCCCCTTGTAACATTATACCCAGCAGCCAATTGTACACCGGTGGGTGTGACCAAAGCAGCCGCCCAAGGCATCAAGTATTTGATTGGAGTGCTAAGTATGTCTCCTTTTTTAATCCTCTCCTCTGCTTTTGATCAGTGGAAATTTTGCCCAAAGTCTGTCCATCAATGCTGTGAATATCGTTGAGCCCGGGAATTCTAGGCACCTGGAGCGAACTTACCGTGTAGGCTACCCCGTGAAGCAATGCAAGAGCGAATCTTAAGTTGCACTTTCCCAAACATCTCGTGCTTGTATGTTATGACCAGTCTGTTTTCTGGTGTTCTGCTTTCAATCAAAACATTCACAATATCTTAATAGCCTAACAACTCTTTTGTTACCACCCATCCACCACTCATAATCCACGCACAGATTCATCAGTATACACTCACTCATAACCGCTATCAAGCAATGACATGGCATTCGTAGCATCCACCTTAACTGAGTTTGCTTCGATGTTCTATCCTCCGGGTTGGACAACCTTGATTGCGTGTCTTTTACTCGCCATTCTTGTCGAACTCTGTTTCAGATTCACCATGGAACTCAGATATGAGCAAGTTCGGCCAGGCCATGGAACATTGCATATCAAGATATCGAAACGCGGATATGCTCAATTTGACACCATCTCTGAGGCGCTCGACGCATTACGTGACGAGGGAGAAAGACAACAGGAAGCTGAAAAAGAACTGGAAGAGACTATACACGAGATGAACGCTGTTCTTAACAACATGAGACGTGTCATACACAGAAATAACCAGGCGATGATGCGTCTAGAAGCAGAGTCGAACAGCGATGAACACTATCCGATGGGCGAGTAGCGGACGGCATCTAGTTGACCCAACCCCGACCGCCCGAGTCACTACTGTACTTTACTCGTACTTATCCACTACTATTACTCTGTCTTCGGTCAAGGAAGACAATACACTGAACATAAACCTCCATCATTGATACAACCAATGCCCAGATAATTCTCCAACCCCCACAAAGAAAATCCCTCACCAACTCCCCCGCAAGCACCAATTTCCAAGCATACGTTACACATCAAAAACCCAAAAACAACAACAATGACCACCACCTCCACCCCCCTCCCCGTCCTCTCCTCCAAAGCCGACTATCACGCCGCTATCTCCCATCCCGGCGTTACCATCCTCCAAGCCACAGCCCCCTGGTGCGCACAATGCGCCGCCATCGCGCCCGCAGTCCAGTCGATGATCTCCGATTTCCCAGACGTGCGCTTCTACACCTTCGACGTCGAGCAGGCGCCGGATCTCGCTCACGAACTAGGCGTCACTTTCTTGCCGACTTTTAGCGTATTTAAGGATGGATTTATTGTGGAGGGGGTGAGGGGCGCGAAGGCGGAGAAGCTTAGGAAGGTAATTAGGGAGAGTTTGGAGGATGATAGTGTAGAAGGTGACGATGGGATTGCTTGATGTTCTCGTTTCTTTGCGCCCTTGATATGGTAGAGGGTGCAGAGAGTGGTATTGCTGTCATGCTATGCTCTGTCTTGGTCTCTTTGCTTCTCGGTTGGCGTTGCGCGTGTAGCAATGGTCGCGTCTGCAATTCTCCCCCTACACAACAATAAACAAAGTAATAATAACTAAAGTCCATGGAAGATATTTTTTTAATGATTCACTACATTATGAGATGTGATTAAAAATGGAAATGGTCGCTATGCGAATTTTCAAGGGTTTTTCTCAAGTTTAAGAAACAGAAATTTGAAGAGACCAAAACCAACTGCACAAGAATGTACAGAAAGCTTTATCAATTGTGAAGTTATCTATTTTCTTGAATAGGTCAAACTTTGACGGTGTCTTACTACACTCCATGAACTGCACAAATAACTATTGCTTTATGATTCCTTAGAATTACGATTCCCCTGAACTCCTAATGCCCAAGTTGCTCGTAAACGACAATTCCCACCCTCGTCCACAGTAGATTGATAGGCACACTTTACCGCCCATGGACCAGGAAAACCCCGTAAAAGAAAGAAAAGTAATCAAAACAGGGTATAGACAAGATAAAAACATTCAATACGCTCCATTCATGAATCATCACCGTCACCACTTCCCATCCTTCCAGTGCAAAATCATAGCACGCACATCGCGCCCGCCAACGCCGCCAACGAAACGACAAGACTCTGCCACACGAGCGAACCGCCGAAGATAGGCGACACCATAGTCGTTTTCGCGGCACTGCCCGTGAACTCAGGCAGCGAATTGTTTCCTGCCCCTGTTCCCGTGGCGGTGGAGTAAGGGTTTCCGTACGTTGCAGAGGGATTGAAGCCGTAAGTAGCAGATGGGGCTCCCGAGCCCGATGGCAGGATCGTGTCGTTCTCTGGTACCGGATAGGGAGGGAAGGCATGGCGGAAGTCGAGTGCTGGGGGTGTGGCCAGGGCCGGGACGGGGCTGTTGTCACTGAGGGGGTTGTTCCTGTTTTGAATGGGAGAGGGGGCTGATGTAGGGTTGCAGGACTTGTCGAACGTGCTTGCAGTCTCGAAGATGGGGATGCGGGTGCTGGCGGGTTCGAGGAGGGGGAGGTTGAGAACCATTTCCACGCCGATGGCGACGCCGATGTTTTCTGCTGTCACCTGGAGGGGTTTGGCGTCACGTGGTGTGAGTCCGCCTTGTGAAGGAGCGACTGGATTGCTTGGTACTTCTGGTGCTGGCAGTGCTGCTGGAGGTGCTGGTGGTGGTGCTGCTGGCGGTGCTGGTGGTGGTGCTGCTGGCGGTGCTGCTGGCGGTGCTACTGGCGGTGCTGCTGGCGGTGCTGCTGGAGGTGCAGGTGCAGGTGCCGCTGGAGGAGCTGGAGCCGGAGCCGGAGCCTGAACTGCTGGTGGTAGTGGTGCTGGTGCAGCACAGCTGGGGTCGGGTTCAGTCGTGAGCCGGAGGTTGGACTTGGGGAGATCCAGGTTGATGGAGACCTCGGCTTGGAATCTGCTAAGTACGTCGAAGCCGACGTTGACGGCAGCTCTCATGCTGAGGTCGAAGAACATATCAAGATCACTCACCCCAGCCATCGTGGGTAGAGGCGTCAGTGTGGTGTTGGGAAAGCCAAAGATACCGCTGGCAGGTAGATTCGCGAGGTCAAGCCTGATGGACGATTTCTCGGGAACCTGGAGGAACATTAGCATGAGTGCGCAAGATAAGATTTGCATGGGCCTAGGATTCAGACCTTCATTGCAAAGCCCGTATTCAGTTCCAATGGGCTATCAGACATATTGAAAGCTGCGTGGATGGCAGCAGTATACGTGAGACCTGCCTTTCCGACGTTTGGAATGGCAAAACCAACCACCGGGATTGCAAGATATTCAATGTCGTACGATCCACCTCGCTTGAGCTGAGCGAAAAGCTCAATATGTGCGCTGACATCATTGGCGGCTAACTCAAAGAATCCGCTTTTGATTGCACTCAGTCGGGGCTTCTTGTGGCCTTTGTCGATACCAAAGATGAGCGTGCTCATGTCGACGTCGATGGAGCCTCTGCTGAGAACGATGTTACCTGTGGTAGTGCAATTCTTGCATCCGATATCTACGGGCAAATCTGGCTGTGCCGTAAGATCTGCGAGACCGCTCAAGAACCTGTCTGAACCAAAGGTCGTGTTGATGTTTGAAGACGCGATGTCTAAGGTGGCATTTTTGATATCTGCTGGATCGTCTGTGGGGACACTCAATGCCAGCATTTGAGGAGGCGCTGTCGGAGTTGGGTCTTGCCTGCGAAGCATACGCAACTTTCGAAAATCTTCGTGTCGTCTGATGATATGGCTCTCATCGGTGCTCCCGAAGTCGATTGTAACGCTCGAAAATGCCTCTTCCCATTCTTTCGAGATGATTATCAGATCGAGCGTGAGACCGTCATCAGCTTCGTCTACTTTATCGACCCTGGGATTGTCAATTATGAATCCCAACTCTTCATACAGTCGGACCTACTTGTAGAACGAGCGTTCACCCTCGGCGTTGCAGCCCTCATGAGAGGTGATTATCACGCCGCCGTGGCAAGCATTTCGTGTATCTCTGGCATGAACCTTATCACCAAAGCGAAGCTTCATTGAATCACCCTTGCACTCTACATCTTGAAGATGATGATCAATATCTTCCAGCTTCAATACAGGTCTCTCAGAGCCGACTTTGACCTGGGATGCAAATACAGTCTGGCCATTTGCTCCTGCAATCGCTATCAATAGAATGCATAATACTGGGACTATGCATAACATACCGTCAACATATGATAGGGAGGCCGAGTACTTCTTTTCGATCTTGTTGCTCCGTCGGTATAGATCCGAACTCCGTGTGGCAGCCCGCAATACTCGTTCGCCACTAGGTGGAGTGGATGTTGCCTCGGCAGAGAGGAGTGTTGATGCCAGTAAAATAGAAACTTCTGGAAAGAATTGGAGTCTCATAGTACCTGTTTGTTGTTGGTGTGTGTGGTAGTGATGCGATCATACGCAGCATGTAAAGGTTTAGAATGAGTGAGTGGAGTTCCTTGAAGTACGACCCAGGTGCCGGACGAAATGATTGAGCAGCAACAGAATGAATGTGAGAAAGAAACTCAAATCTGATCAAATTGGAGATAGATAGATAATTGAAGATCGCAAAACTTTGTGGGCATAAGGTGGACTAGACTTGAATATATGGGCTGGTGCCCTCCGGCATTGCCAGTGAGGACGGTCATTTGGGGTGTTTCTTGCGGACTCCTGTTTCCAAAATCAGACTAGAGATCGTGCTTTCTGCTGAATGAGGTTGCATAAAATTTGCTGAGTATTCATATGTTTCTAATATCCCGATGTAGGTTTTATGTGAATTCACTCCCATCCCTGCCGTTATTCGTGAATCTAATTGGTGCATGGATGCGCATAAAGTCCGGTCCTGTTAGAGGTTGCGGCGATGTGCGAACTATGAAGTTGAGCCGCGGTCGACATTGTCAAGTCGAATACAAAGAGAACCTAAAAAAATATCATTCAGAAAATGATTGTTATGAAAGTATCATTTCTTTCGACTTGGTCAACGAGGAAGGGCGTCTATTGGGAACGCAAAAGAGAGAAGCACTAATCTGTTTTCGGACCAACAGGGAAGTTAGTAACTATGATAACAAGTATCGCGAATGCCGTGTGTGGAGTGTATTATACGAGTAGGTACGAGAACCTGTTACTGCTAATTCCTCGTACGAGCGCATTCTCGAAATCATTATCAATATAATAGGATGATTTGTTATTCTCCGCTTACAATGGCCTTATGCTCCCATCTACGTTCGTTCAAAGTTCACCGAACGATGATACCTTCCTTCCGTGTCGATCTTAGGACCCGGACACAGTACGTACATGTCTTGAATATCCCGGGATCGACCCGTATCCTCGATCTCGAACAAGAATATCTTTGGGTAGTGAGTCGATGATCGTCGTTACATCTAACTTCACAGTACAGTTACTGTCTGGAAATCAGATAATTGCGACGCGGATTCCTGTTCTCCCGCTGCCTATCTCTTGCACACAGGGGCCTATTCGTTTCCCTATACATACGAAGTCATCCTTGGTGAGACCTCGCAGGCTCACCTGCAATACCTAAACATTTAGCTGTTTTCCATGTCGACGTTGCATCGGAAGCTTCATCTCTCGACTCTCGTGGTCATTGCCGACAACGACATTGCCGATGGCGACGGAATTTGCCGATCTCATCAAGCGGAGCTCCACCTCCGAACAACGTCCTCAATAACATAATAGTGCACCTCAAGAGGTAAATCCTTTCGTTTGTTATTGGACAGTTCCATATTATCATTACGACGCAGCCATGCTAGTGTCAAAATGCGAAGTGCTGAGTTTGCGATGAGGATGGTGATTTGTTACCTGCACAGTAGAGGGCGGAGGGCAAAGTTTACTTTTTGTACGAGTATTACCCCACTGCCGTCATCGGTCCGAGCTCCCCAGTAAGCTTCAATTATATCTACCTATTGCCGCACCTTACGAGCGCACCCCACTATTGCGCAATTACTGCGTGACAATCCCTTTTATATATTTACGTAGTCCATACTGTAGTCATATCTTCATAATTACCGTCTGTTTCCATTTATTCCTTTCTACCATTCTAAAAGCCTACTTGTCTTCCAATCATGGCCTCCGCAAAGCAAGCAGGGCGCGGGATTCGCATTGCCATAGACCGCGGCGGCACTTTCACAGATTGCGTGGGCAACCCAGGAACAGGAAAGATGGAGGACGATGTCCTCATAAAGCTCCTCTCGGTGGACCCTTCAAACTACGATGACGCGCCCCTCGAAGGCATCCGCCGACTTCTTTCACAATTCACCGGCAAGGAAATTCCTCGCGGCGAGCCCTTAGATACATCGAAGATCGAAAGCATTCGGATGGGTACGACAGTAGCCACCAATGCGCTATTAGAACGAAAGGGAGAGGATATCGCTCTGGTTGTGACGAAAGGCTTCAAAGACTGCCTCACGATAGGAAACCAGTCGCGGCCGAATATCTTCGCGCTCGACATTCGGAAGCCAGAGGTCTTATACAAAAAGGTGGTGGAGATTGACGAGCGCGTGACGCTCGAAGATTATGCTGAGGATCCGGAGCGCACTCGTACGGAAGCAGAATCGATCGAGAAAGCAGGTGCAGATGCTACACTCGTCACAGGACTGTCAGGCGAGACAGTGCGGATATTACAGCGTCCTCGGGATGAAGCGATACGGAAACAACTACAGGAGGTATACGATGGCGGTTTACGAAGTATTGCCGTGTGTCTCATGCATGGTTACACCTATCCAAACCACGAAGCTTTAGTCGGTCGAATAGCGAAAGAGATCGGATTTGAGCATGTCAGTTTGAGCCATGAACTCATGCCCATGATTAAGCTTGTCCCTCGAGCTACCTCTGCGTGTGCAGACGCCTACCTCACCCCGGCGATTCGGAAGTACATTGACGGATTTTCGAAAGGCTTCGAAGGTGGACTGGGGACTAAGAGCGTCAAGCGCGAAGAAGGATCTAAAGGCGCACGTTGCGAATTCATGCAATCCGATGGCGGTCTAGTGGATGTGGATATATTCTCTGGCCTGAAAGCAATCCTGTCCGGCCCCGCTGGCGGTGTCGTAGGATATGCCCTGACTTCTTACGACCCCAACACCAAGATTCCCGTCATAGGTTTCGATATGGGCGGCACAAGTACTGACGTCAGTCGGTATGGTGCGGGACGGTACGATCACGTTTTTGAGACGACCACGGCTGGTGTTACCATCCAGTCGCCTCAACTAGACATCAATACTGTCGCAGCAGGCGGTGGCTCGAGGTTGTTCTGGAAGAATGGCCTTTTCGTCGTGGGCCCTGAATCTGCATCCGCTCACCCTGGCCCGGCATGCTACCGTAAAGGTGGACCTTTGACCATCACTGATGCCAATCTCTTCCTCGGTCGCCTGCTGCCAGATTTCTTCCCAAAGATCTTCGGCAAGAACGAGGACGAAGGCCTAGATTCGGAGGCGAGCGAGAAGCTGTTCAAAGAATTGGCTGCTACCATAAACAAGGAGGTTTCTGGTGGAAGCAAGGATAAGGAGATGTCGCTAGACGAAGTAGCGTATGGGTTTATCAAGATCGCCAACGAGACAATGACCCGACCTATACGAAGTCTGACCGAGGCTCGAGGCCATGACACGTCCAAGCATCGCCTGGCAACGTTCGGAGGTGCTGGTGGTCAGCACGCCGTTGCTATTGCCGAAGCGCTCGGTATATCGCAGATCTTGATCCACAGATACTCGTCTGTGCTTTCGGCCTACGGTATGGCTCTCGCAGATGTCGTAGACGAGAGGCAGGAGCCTGAGTCGAAGGTGTGGTCCGATGACAAAGAGGTTCGGGAATACCTCCAGCAAAAGATGAATGAATTGAAGTCAAAGTCGATTGCAACCCTGAAAGATCAAGGCTTCGAGGAAGGCCAGATACACTTTGAGGAGTACCTCAATTTGCGATATCGTGGAACCGAGTCTGCCTTGATGATTGTCAAGCCTTCGAAAGAGGAGGCCGACAAAGACTTCGGAGGTGATGAGTGGGCTTTTGATAAGGCATTCGTTAAGCAGCACGAACAGGAGTTTGGTTTCACCCTTCCCGATAGAGATATCATCGTGGATGATGTGCGGGCCCGAGGCATTGGCAAGACGTTTGAAGGTCTCGAGAAGACAGTCGACCAACAGCTCAAGGAGATCAAGCCCCGCGATTTAGCCCGAGAGGATAAGCGATATGGCACCAAACAGGTATACTTTGAGGGAGGCCGGCAAGAGACTTCGATCTACAAGCTCGAGGACCTAGCTGTTGGTGATCGCCTCCAGGGCCCAGCGATTATTGCAGACGGTACCCAGACTATCGTAGTCACGCCGGGAGCCTCTGCACTCTTGATCAATACCCACGTCATCATCAACATTGGTGAGAGTGATGGCCAGGACAAGCAGATCGATACTAAGGAGGTGGATCCAATTCTTTTGAGTATTTTCGCCCATCGTTTCATGGCCATTGCCGAACAGATGGGACGGGCATTGCAAAAGACTAGTGTCAGCACCAACGTGAAAGAACGTCTCGACTACTCCTGCGCTCTGTTCGATGCCGATGGAGGTCTCGTAGCTAACGGTAAGTTTATATCACGAGTACATTCAAAACAATTCTAACATATTGCAGCACCCCATCTTCCGGTCCATCTGGGCAGTATGTCGACATGCGTGCGCAAACAAGCCGCGATATGGAAAGGCAAGTTGAAGAAGGGTGACGTGATCGTCTCCAACCACCCCATGTTTGGAGGCACCCATCTCCCCGACATAACGGTGATCACTCCAGCATTTTCTGGGGACAAGATCATTTTCTATGTCGCTTCACGTGCTCACCACGCCGACATTGGCGGAATTCTCCCCGGATCGATGCCTCCTATGTCACGAGAACTGTATCAAGAGGGTGCAGCTATCAAGTCAGAGAAGCTCGTGTCTGAAGGCCACTTCAACGAGAAACGCATCACAGAACTACTTCTCGACGAGCCAGGCCAATATCCCGGCTGCTCGGGAACAAGATGCCTCAGCGATAACATCAACGACCTCAAAGCGCAAGTCGCCGCGAACCAGAAAGGAATCAACCTGATCTCGACGCTGATGTCCGACTACGGCGAGGAGGTTGTCCAATTCTACATGCGCAACATCCAAGCCAATGCCGAGAATTCAGTCCGCCATCTCCTCAAGCAAGTCTACAAGCGCTTTGAGGGGCAAGATCTGTCCGCGATAGACTACATGGACGACGGCTCGCCCATCAAACTGAAAGTCACCATCGACCCCAACAAGGGCGAAGCGACCTTCGACTTCAGTGGCACAGGCCCAGAAGTCTACGCCAACATTAACGCCCCAGAAGCCGTCACATACTCCGCCATCATCTACTGCCTCCGGTGTCTCATCTCCGAAGACATCCCCCTCAACCAAGGCTGCCTCGCGCCAATCACCGTCCTCATACCCAAGAAGTCCTTCCTTTCCCCAAGCGACAACGCCGCCGTCGTCGGCGGCAACGTCCTCACATCGCAACGCGTAACGGACGTCGTGCTGAAAGCCTTCCGCGCGTGCGCCGCCTCCCAAGGCGACACCAACAACCTGACCTTCGGCTTCGGCGGCACCGTCTTCTCCCCCGACGGCACCTCCTCCTCCCCCTCCCGCAAAGAAACCAAAGGCTTCGGATACTACGAGACGATCGCAGGCGGGTCAGGCGCCGGCCCGACCTGGAACGGCACCAGCGGCGTGCACACGCACATGACCAACACGCGGATCACCGACTCGGAGGTCTTCGAGCGGCGGTACCCGGTGCTACTGCGGGAGTTTGGGTTGCGGACGGGAAGCGCGGGCGTGGGCGCGCACAATGGCGGCGAGGGCGTCATCCGCGACATCGAGTTCCGCATCCCCGTGCAGGTTAGCATTCTCAGCGAGAGGAGAGTGTATCATCCGTATGGGCTTGAAGGCGGAGGCGACGCGGCGTGTGGGTTGAATATCTGGGCGAGGAAGGTGGATAGAAAGGCTGTGGATAGGAATTCGGATTCTAAGGCTGGGGGTGCTGCGAATGGCGGTGGGGAGGCGAGTAGAGATCAGACGGTTGAGGAGCTGCAGGCGGAGGAGGAGGGCATTGTTCATCCTGGAGGAGAGGAGAAGGAGGGCGTGGAGTATAGGTATATCAATATGGGTGCGAAGAATACGGCGAGTATGCAGCCGGGTGAAAGGATCATCATTTATACGCCTGGTGGTGGCGCTTGGGGCAAGGCAGGTGAGGAGAGTAAGGTTAAGGATCAGAAGGATCCCCAGCTTGCGTGGAAGAAGGGGAGTGTCGCTGAGAGGATGTCTACTGCGGAGGCGAGTGCGTAGATGTGCCGTTGAATATAGCATTAGCTTCTGATGTACAGATTGTATGTATGCCAACAAACTCAAATATGACTCGACACTTGTAGTGTTATCCTTGCATGTGCACCAGGCGTAAGATCGCGACAATTAGCTAGATATCGAAGGATTGGAAGGTCTTGCCTTCAATCCTATCAGTATCTAACGGAGAAGGGGTGCTAATGGCTGGGTGGACATTCTTCGCGATGGAACCCCGCGGCACGCAATAATTTCATCAGTGAGTACTTCGTCACCCAGCATTAGATCCGGATGACCCTTTTGACACGAATGCAACTTAGGGGACAATGAGTTTTACTTTCAGAAGGCCTTCAATCGCATTCCATTTGGGTGTTTTGTTTGTATGCTACAGTCCATGATCATGACCGTCATCATCTGTTCCCTTCCACCTAATTTTCATATTCGCCACACCGTTCATCAATACGAAATCCGATTGAGGGGGGCCTTCCTTTCCCGTCCCATGATGCTTTCCGATGATTGCGCCGAGGTGGTGCCCACACAAGGAGAGAGAAAGTTCGAATTGAGAAACCACGCCTGCCTGCTGCACAAAATGACAATGCGCTTAGAAGACGAGAGCGGCACCCTTGGTCTTCTTGTCACCACCAAGCTCGAAGTGCTTGCATCGCTTGAGAGCGAGCTGTGCCTTGGTCTTGCAGGCAGTGCACTCAAGTCGGAGCACAACCTTCTCTGCGGAGGGTGTCAGACGTGTATCACAGTTGAAATTGATTCGTGAGTATACGTACTCGTTGTCTTAGCACGCTTGTGGAAAACGGGCTTGGTCTGACCTCCGTAACCGGACTGCTTGCGGTCGTAACGCCTCTTTCCCTGGGCGAACAGCGAAGCCTTACCAGCCTTGTACTGGGTGACCTTGTGCTCTGCGAAGTGTCGCGTCAGTGGATCGATTGTGCTAATATTGTGAAAAGGGCTACCCACGAGTGTGCTTCTGGCATTGCTTGCCCTTGCAGTAGGTCCTCCTGGTCTTGGGAATGTTCACCTGGATGCGGTGTTAGCAATCTTCCACCATGTATGCCAATCCCTGAGAGTCGAATATTTTTTTTGGCTTCGTTTATGATAGGCGAACGACATGGACATGCGACGATCGAAATTCGAGAACGATGTGATTTCCGCGAGATAACGTGGGTTCATCGGAATGAAGGAATCTCGGCTCGAGATTGCGTCGTTCCTTTGCAGATACCAAAGTTGCAAATGTCTTTGAAGCAAGTGTTGACAGACATTTCTGACATCTGTGGAAGCGATGGTGGTAGGCGGTTGAATTTTGCGGATCTCCACCACAGGCGATGAAGTGCTGTTACGAATCCAGGCAAACTGATCCCTCAGCCATTGCAAGTCTCCATTGCTTTCCAGACTCTGGATAGCATGACATCTTCCTCTCCGTCAATCTTCAGCATCGTTGTCCTATTTCGCTGCCTGTCGTTGTCCGTTTATTGCAAGCATCATTTCGTAATCGAAAACGGGAATCGTCGAGTATCGGAACCGTCGTGCAGCCTGTAGTCGCCATCGCATGTCCATGTCGCGAGTATATCAAGAACGAGAAGCCTGTAATAAATAATACTCTCAAGAGAAACCTGTAACACTCACCATCTTGACGAATATGTGTCTTTCGTTTGGTGGGTTGGGCGTGGCGTTGTCGTTAATTCGGATAGCGGGAGATGATTGTGGTTGAAATTCGTCCACTCGCTTCCTCGGTGTGTGCACACGTGACCCGGATTAATTTTAATCCGCACACTGAACATCAAGGTCTCTCTAGTGCGAGCACGAGTAATTACTCGAAGATGAGTGGAGATCGATCGGCGAATTATTCACGGTTGCGAATGACGATATGCAACTCGGTAACCCCCTCTGTGGGCATGTTTTATCTCATCGACGCCGTTCACGGAATGCCTCGCACAGTCCCTTCTATTCTCGCATGTTGATGCGTCAATGCATTCGAGCGGACAATTGCACTGTTTTGCAGATAGATCGCATGGTTGTCAATGTGATTCGACGATAGAATGGATTGTTGACAATAGATAGTAACGGAAGTACCCTATGGTGTGGTATCTCAAGAAAAGGCCGAATGTTCGTTCGCCGTCTAAGACCAAAAATAAACACGTTGACTCAAACGAAGGTAGAGGCGTGCTACAGCAATAGAAATTAAAGAAAGAAATAAGTTCAGTAAATAGGCCGGCCTTCATCCCAAGTCTTTAGCTCTTGTTTCACCTGTCGAGCAGCACTGTCTGGGGGACTGCTTGGGATGGCCGGCCCGAAGCTGTAACGTCCGCTCTGGCGCTTGTTTCCAGCGCCCCGACCGTCCTCAATCATCTGGACAGGTCCAACCCATTCCCACATTCGGGCAACGTCGCCTGTCTGGGTTTCTTTGACCGCAGCGCGTACATTTGAATTGTGCTCAACCTTCTTCTGCACCTTCTGCCACATCTTCTGGCGACGGGCAGCGGAGAACTCTGCCCTCAAAATATCGTCACGAAGCTGGGTCATGCTAATCCCAAGCTCTGGATACGCACTTGGGTCTTGGTGATTGAAGGCGGCATGATTTGCAAGCCGATCGAAGACATCGCTGGCGAGCTGCTTTGCGCGGACTTCCATGGCACGGTTTGCAGTGAATGAATAGCGCCCATAGGACCCCGACCCCAACAACAATACGATTAGAGCAAGCTGCCAAAGATGTCGCTCCACTGCTTGTCGGAGGGATCGTTTGATGCTGCATCCGAGGGGGAGTTCTGCAAGGGAGTTTGATGCGAGTCGTCGGTCGCCGGTGGTTCTGTATGGGCAGCGACAAGACTGATTAGTACAGTCTCGAGTCAGAAACGTTACAATTAGGAATATAGGAAAGTACTTACCCGTTGGTGTGCTCGGCAACCTCCTCACGTCGAACTACCTCTCCAATAGCGTCCCTGAACAGGTTTTCGAACTCGTCGTCAGACATGCCCTTCCTCTTCACGGAAGAAAGCTTCTCCTTGAGCTCTGTCTCAGAGACTTCTGGACTCTGCACTGGCTTTCCCTCCTTATCAGGCTCTCCGCACTCAAACTGCGCTTTCCGCTCTCGTAGAGCATGCACAGCTCGATCTGCGACTAGGGTAACGCGTCGCGTTTTCTCGCTATCGGGTTCACAGGTCGGGGGCAGAGGTATCAAACCTCCAAATGAAAGCGGGTGCTCTTTCTTGACGAAATCTTTGTCACACAAAAGCTCCAGATTCTGGTAACAGATAGCATGTGGGGGGCAGGGTTCGCACTGGGGAAGAGCTGGGCTCGCCCATTCCGGGATATCAAGATTTGCCAAGTATGTAGACTCTCGACCGATGCCGCAGAAGCCTACGGCGTACTTTTCCTGCCTCCACAATCCGCCTAAGACTGCGGCTGTTGTGCTGAGCAAGGTAAGGGAAAATGCCTTCAGCGTGCCACTAGCTTTAGAGGGTTGTTTTCGCCGGCGTGGAGGTAGAATGTCTTTCTCGCCGTTCTTAGCTCGTTCGCGGACCAGCGATAATTGCTCTTCGGGCGTGAACTCTTCACCCAAATCATTATCATCTGGCTCTGGAAGCTCTTCCTCCTTATACTCTTGTTTGATGGGAACATCGAAGGTCCGGCGAGTCGGAACAATGATGCCATCGTCAAGTTGCTCAGCGCTGGGCTGAACTGTCCTGCGCCGATGTGTATCACTCTTCCGCTTCTCTTTATGTTCGAACCCTATGGTCTTCCGTCTGCGATCGCGTGAAACTGTATCCGGGGCTACCGGCGAGCTGCCGCTTTGGAAAGGGTTGTCTTGGGTGAAAGGACTCTCAATATCATGGTTATGCCATGATTCGGGGTCAGGAGAATCCTGCTTCACGGCTGGAGTCACCGACTTGCGGTTACGGCGAACTGCAGGCTGATCCTCCGGTTCTAGGTCAGATGTGCGTGCATGCTTTGTAGGGACAGTCCGAGAAGGGGTCTTTGAGCGAGTGGTAGGAAGATCATGCTCCTCCTCAGTGGCAGCCCTGGTACGCCTCGACGTGCGTCGGACTGTGGAAGGCGGAGGAGGGGCAAGTAGAGTGTCATCTTCGGGGTCCTCTGTCGTTGTACTCTCCTGGCTTGAGGGAACATCGACGATGCCTCTGGTGGAGCGCTTTGTCCGAGCCTGCGCGCGTTGAATTTTGTCTGCTTGAGGGAGTACCTGCTCTCGAAAGTGGTCGAGAAGAATGGCCTTCTTTGCAGAAGAAGGATAGGTCACGCCGTGCTTCAACAAGATACTGCGCAGCTCTGGGACAGTGATCTTTGACGGGTCGACCTCGGGGTCGAAGTACCAGTACTCTCCGCGCGCATCAGCCATGTTGTGAGGGTTGTGCAAGGAACGTAGAAAGGAAATGCGCGGTTGTGTTGTTAGACCAGTGCTGTATACTTAATCGGCCAGAATGTGCGCAGGCTTAAGCGGGTGGGTGAAGTGGGTTGTTATGATGTCAGTTGATGAGGCAACGAAAGCTCACGATTATCCGAGCGCACGGACCACAAAGTCGCTCTTCCTTGTTCCGGGCATCCCACTCACTCATTGCCCACGTGCGCAGGTCGACTCTGGCATTTTCTTTGTGAAAAGTCCGTCAAGTCTTTGTCCAAAATCTCCAATCGGCACATACCTTGAGGCAATCGAGGAAAAGGACTTTGTCTTTCTTGATTTGATCATGACTACCTCAGCCCTCGCACCGCCGCCGACATGCAGGCTCTTGGATTTACCTCGAGAATTGCGGGACCTGATATATACTTATGCTTTGTATTCACCCGATGGGCTGTTCTACCAACGCTACGATGACTATAAAGCTATCTTGTCGCCATCTCTGGAATCTGCTGTTGAGTGGAACCAATTGAAGTACACTTGCCGGGCACTCTACCATGAAGTTGCCGGCCTTGAACTCCAAATGAACGATGAGCTGACCTTTGTGGCCGGACCAAGTCGGCATGGCAAACACATAGAAAGGATGCCAGCAGTGCAGTTCCTAGGATTTCTCGACATGTGCCATGCTAAATGGCAGGATTGTGTACGACAAGTCCACCTTCGCAACCTACACTCTTCGATGCATGCGCTTGTGATGTGGGAGGATAGCGGTTCGCAAGATCTGCATTTGATCGTTTACTGGTGTCAATTGCATCCCCGCGCTCGAGTGTTTTGGGAGCTGCCAATCTTGGGCGATATCGGACAGAACGATCCTTTGTTGTTCATCAGCGATGGCATTATGTTCAAAAATGCATTTCGCAGCAGCCGAGATCATGGCCGACTTGTCAAAGATTTGAATCTTTATCTGGTTTGGGGAACCCTGCAGGTGTACGAAGCGCTCTGGCGAAGTGATTTGAAAGGAATGGCTAGACACAAGCGCAAGTTGATGGAGCCGATCGAAGCAGAGAACTTCAGGGTCAGACCGAGCGATGGGCCGTTCAAGGAGGCAGATTTCCGCAAGACGATCGAAGCCGAGGTTCTTAATAGAACGGTGGATGGCGGTCGAGCCTCACCAGAAGTGATGCAGGCTTGTGTGCAGCTCGCGAGGAGTTGGTATACCTTTGGAATATGAAACTTGGGGATCTACATTAGGCGCCCAGGGTCTCGCCTAAATCTGTCTACGACTGTTCCACGTTCTTTACACGGTATCTACACAGTACTGTGTACACGTCGAGAACTACCAAGAGTCTTTCATACATTGGACACAGTGACGGTATCCTAGTTATGGACTGTGCCGCATGTGCCCATGCATTGAGCAGTGCACTCAGGCTATGACTATGGCCATGGTTTCTCCCCATGACCTTGACCATGAGCGATAATGTTACACTATGACCTGCAACAAGTGTCAAATTAGCAAACTAGGCCGTGCGATATAATCCTTGCGATAATCTACAGGCAGAGTCGATAACGCACAGTCTTCGGTTCGTCATGTGGATCATTCGCGGCTTGCGTGCGTCTGCGTCGTGCAGCTCTACACGTACTGTGACCTACAGGTAGTGGAGGTGATTCGCGCACCAAAGACTACCTTATGATGGACTAGTGGAGAGCGAAGAAGCTTGATTCGACTCGCGCAAAACGAAAACGGATCGGGATGCTGTTATTGTAATGGAGGCATGCAATATTACGGAGACGGTGTGAATCCAAGGTCGATGTGGGTGAGCATGGCAGGCTGGGCGAACGTTATGACGTAGTAAGCCAGATTGCCCGAAACACGACACGATCATCCATCAATCCTTCTCGTCCATGGGCCACCCTCGCCCTCCCCCATTACCCTTGAATTATTGCCAGTGCGAAGTTGCGGTCAGCTTAGGTGCTGCGGAAACTCTCACCACCATGCGCCCATTGAGCAATCGGACACGTTCATTTTACCGTCTTCAAGGCCGTCCCCGCCCCCCTAAAATGGTGTCAACACTATGAACGACACCCCACGGGCGGACGGCTGTCGTTGACATTATACCCTCCAAGCATCCTCCTTCCCGTCTTTACCCTCCACTTACCCATCCTCCCTCCCTCTTCCTGGTGTTCGTCGTTGCTCTTCCCCGATTCTTCCATTTGCTAGTCATTTGTGACCCTTCTCTTTGATAGTTAGCGGTTGCTCTCCGTGTATGCCGATAATATAGATCTTCTCACTCCGCCAGTCATAACAAGATCCGTAGCAGTCGCGAACGCGCAACACCACGCCAAAATGAATTACGCCAACATGATTGAGGAGAAAAACCTCAAAGTACAGCTCCTTGTCCTTTACACTGCCTATGTTTACAACTAACACCACATAGAAAACATTCATAATTGCAACACTGTGCTCAACTCTCATTGGCACATTTACCTCCTCAATGGGCCTCTGGGATCGCGTGAATGAGAAAAGGAAACAGACCAAAAGAGATAGCAAGCAGGATGGTGAGATCAAGAAGCTCAAGGAACAGATCGAGCAGACCGAGAAGCGCAGCAAGGAACGTGAGGAGCAGATGCGGCGGCGCGACGAGGTTGGGGATAATTTCGAGCGGTCCGGTGCCCTCATCCAACGACAATACGACGAAGGCTACGGTCACCTGGGCCGTAGGTTCGCTGTTGGGGATCAGATTACGGAGAATAAGTTGCAAGCACAGGTCATTGCATTGCAGCAGACTGTCATTCACGTTCTGCAAGATGCTCTCTACAATGACCGCCCCCTCACACGAGCGGACATGGCCAAACTTGTTGCTGCCTCAAATTCCGCACGGGAGGGTTCACTCGATGCGCTTAGGCAACAACAACAAAGGCTTTCTATCGAAGGACCTCCTCCACGCGCGTTGTCGGCGCCGAAGCGTGCCTCTACCATCGTGGAGGCAGACCCGCTCTTCTGTAGATACAGCTTGGACCTTCAGTACATTCCACACAAGCCACTCGCTGCCGATTTTGCGCCAGGTGGGAACTGCCGGTGCCCTGCATGCGGACTGTGCGTAGACGCTACTGCCGATGATTTCTGGCAGATTGGGAAGCGGTTCCCAGTGCTGATAAGCGACGGTGGCTACGAGAAAGAGGTCTTGGAGACAAGGGAGTTTCACCTCGGACAACGCTTCGTTATCAAGTGCCACACAGCGGACGGACAGTACGCTTGTATCCTATGCAACAAACATCGCGACGTCGATGCTATTTGCCGCACAGTCGATTCTCTCGTCAAACACGTTGGCAAATTCCACGACATGTCTGAACTTGAACGAGAAGTAGATCTCCGTGAGTCCAGGGCACCACCCTTGGCCCTCCTCCCACCACCGCCACCAGCACCACAACCGCCGCCCGCGCGGAAAGAAATTAAAGAAGTTGAAGTTCGACAATACCGATAACGATGATACGTATATAGTCATAGCATTTTCAGCAAGTCTACACTTAGCATGGCGTTTTGTTCTATATCCATGGAATTTGATTCTTTTGATCTCAAAAGTCATCCACGGATATTATCACGAATTTCCTATATTCTCATCTCTCTCTATTATACAGTGCAGGCAAGTTTGTCATAATAGAAGAATAACCACTCCTCTTTACTCCTATTCAACCGGAGCACAACTCGGTGCACAGCTCGATGTCACCCCACCAATTGAGTCGATCGTCAATCAAGACTTCTTGTCACAATGCGCGTGATGCTTTCTTTTCCATACGCGTTCAAGCCATTTCGCCGATAAAGCAAGTCGCCACCGCCATGGCCCGTTATCATGAACCAGAGCCGAGATCAATATTGACTTACAAATTCAAGGGTAACTACTGCTACGGGCTCGCTACGTGTCTTACAACAAATGTATAACCCGACTCTCGTCCTATGACGGTACGATTACAATACATGATAATACTATATAAAATCAGGTATGCAGGAACGTTCATAGTAGGGAAGGGTAGAGACATGCAATAGAATTCATAAATTCCTGCCTAGAACGGTTCTTCTCCTAATTATGAATTCATTTCCTGTGCAAATCCACCGAGTGAAACATCGTCCCAAATAATTTGTTAAAGTGAATATCTGCAAGGTTTAATATCCCAATATACCTTTGATAGAACGTTATCCGTCAAGTCACTACTATTCGCTAGGCTTGAAGGAAACAATGTGCCTGGTGTTACACTACATCATTGACGCTGAAGTCACCACTAAAGGCATCAAACGTGCACACCAGTTGGGATCTCGAATCAAAAAGTTCCTGTTTTGTGACCTGGTGGGTTATCCATTCTGCATATTCCATAGTCGACGGATCCAGAACCTCATTCTCCAGAGCTAACGAGGAGGCCATTGACAGTTCCTGGCTTATAATTGGCGCCTCTTGTGAACCGTCGTAAAGATCGTAGGGTGGAAGCATCGTGGGGTGTTTGTTCGTAGTGTGGTCGTTGTTATCTCGTAACAGCCTCTCGCTTATTATGCCACTGTGTGATGAACGGAGTGAAGAAGGACGGCCAAGGTCTGAATCAGGGCTTATGGATCTGAGGATCTCAGTAGATGGTGCACAGCTCTCAAGAAGTTCAGGCTTCATCACAGTGCAGAGGCTTTCCGGTGAGCCGGCTTCCAATGAATCGATTTCTGATGAATCATGGGTATTCTGATGCTCGCTATGGGGGAGAGGGAGGTCTAGTCGGTCGAGGATGTCGTGCGTGAGAGGATGGCCGCTTTCTGCTTTGCTCAGTGGTGGTCCCGGCCAGCCCTGGCCGCATTGTAACCGACTATAAAGTTCTCGAAGACCGGCCACGAGTTGGGCTTGTTGTTGCTCAAGAATCTCTACATATCTGCGACCCCAATTTAACATACTTTCAAGCCGGCAGCGAAAGAGTGAAAGCTTACCCCTTAGGATACGATTTATCCTTATGATTGCGCCTCCTTGTAAAGATACAAATAGCATCATCTGTCTTACAGCGATTACATGGAGCCATGCCACTGCACTGTGATCCGTTAGGTGCAATAGAAGACGGGGGATTGGAGAAATACCTTTGATTTCTTGAGACGACAGCGATCGCAAGCTTTACAGACTCGCTTTCGGATTTGTCGTTGCCTGGCTTCCATCGTCTTGTATACTAAGGGATATGGCAGTATTCTAAGAAAGAAGACGACACACCAAAGGGAAACAAAATTGGCTGGGTAAGATCAAGAATGAATGAATGAAGCCAGTGTTGTGAGGTGATGGCTTTTCGAGCCCCTGATTCGATTGCCATTACTCCGACCAAGCAAGCCAATGGGCACTTGTCCAAAGGCACATCGCTCAATATACTACACTAAAATTAGACGAGCCATTCAAATTTTGGCTCCTGGTGTATTTGCTGCTCACTACTATTCTAACGTTCGCTGTCTTGAAATATCAATGCGGATACTGTGTGGGGCTACGAGTACGAGTGCGTATCGCGTAACTGTCGTACGCAGTCAGTGTAGGTTTAGGAAATGTGACTAGAGTTTTATGGTTAGCTGAATCCATTCCTCGACCCCGCTCGTCCAATCAGCATCAGATCGGTACGTATTATACGCATTTTTTAAGATCGCCCTGTCTCTAAAGGTACCCGTCTAAACAAATATCTTTGTAGGTGCTCTTCGAAATTCTATCATTGTGACTATATAATGCATATCTGTTTCGTCCTGAGCAAACCACTTACATTTACTGAGCCCTTCTCTTCACTTCATTGCAATTTACAGGATCGTTCTTCGTTCGTTTATTATACCCACTGGTAGTATTCCATCGATCCGTTCACCATTTGCCTTCGATCGGAAAGCAGTCCTGCAAAATGGCAGACGAACATGTCGACTTCAAACTCTACCGCTACGAGCCATCAATGGCAGCTGCTGTCATCTTCATCATCCTTTTTCTATTGATCACAGCAGTCCATACCTATCAGATGATACGTACTCGGGCGTGGATCTTTATTCCTTTTGTTGTTGGCGGCTTCTGTACGTTTAATCTGGCGAAGCTTTCAGCTCTTTACTGACCGACCTCTTTTAGTTCAATGCATTGGATATATCGGAGTAAGTATTATGTAGCAACGATACCATGAAGTTAAGCTGATTTGGCCACATGAATAGAGAGCAAAATCGTCCGCCGAATCGCCAGACTGGAAAGTCCCCACATACTCTTTACAGACGATCCTCCTGCTCGTTGCCCCGGCCCTATACGCGGCGAGTATCTATATGATGCTTGGACGGATAATCCTGGTCACCGACGGCGAGGCGCACTCGATAATTCGGAAGAGATGGCTTACAAAGATATTCGTGGCTGGGGATGTTGTATCCTTCTTGATGCAAGGTGCTGGTAATGTCTCATGCTTCTCCAAATGCACGGCAGTATAAATCTTGCTAACGAGTTACTGTAGGTGGAGGCATCATGGCGAGCGGCACGGTGAGCGCCTTGAATACGGGTGAAAGGATCATAATTGGCGGCCTCGTGGTGCAGCTCCTATTCTTTGGCTGCTTCGTCGTCACGAGTGCAATCTTTCACATCCGCATGCGCAAATGTCCGACATCTAGAGTTATAATGCAGCCTATACCATGGGAGAGGCAGCTGCAGGCGCTTTACGGCGCAAGCTTGCTTATCCTAGTCCGTTCCCTGTTTCGGTTGATTGAATATGCACAAGGCAACGATGGATATCTCATCTCTCACGAAGTGTTTTTGTACATATTTGATTCGGTACTCATGCTGGCGACGATGGTACTTTTGGCGTGGATCCATCCGAGTGAAATAACAGCGCGGCTGAAAAGTGGTAACGGAAAGGCTGTCCGCAATGTCGTTTCGGTTTATTCCCTTACCTCTCTAGCTTGAATAGGTGGAAAAGGGGGGTTGAGGAGAGCGCTGGAGATGGAAAGCGCGAAATAATACAATTTGGAGGAGATGATGGCACTGTTAACAATTAGAAGTAGATACGAATGTGTGTTCTTGTAGTCTCGCATGCTTCGTTTCCGAGAAACTACTGAAGAGTCAGTCAATGCGTGTTAGAGCTTGTTTCCGTGTCCTGAGCTAGTAATAATGCGAATAATTACTCTGGCGTAGATTTCCACTTTACAAGGATTTCGGCGGGCCATTCATCTCTGCCATATTCTGTTAAGGTCATCTCAAGTTTAGACTCACGCTAGCTCATACGTATTTCTTCTAGAGTCAAGTTAGGATAAAGATTTATTCTGACATTCACCTTTCGGTCTATAAATCGCTCGGCATCAGCGGCGGGTCGGGCTCATGAGTTGCGAGCGTAGCTGCCTCTCTTGCCCACTCGGTCCAACTCGCCCATGCCGGGTCCGCATCGCACAGTGAATTGGCGAGAGTCTCAATGAGACTCGTTCCGATATCTCTCCCCCACCAACGATCACGAGCGTAGAGCAGTAGTACTCCATAATGAATGATGATGAGCTTAGCCATAGGATCATCGTCTTTAAACAATGCGAACAGTTTCTCGCTGACCATTGTCGGCCAGGCGATAACGGGGCCAAGGTAATATCGGGACATTTCCATTTGACCAAAGGCTGTCTTGAGGGTCTCGATACCAGAGAGATAGGCTTCGTGTCTCTCAGGGTTTTCGAATGTGATGAAGCTATTCGCCCGCTCACGGAGTCTAATTAATGCATGATCAGTATCGCCGCTAGGTGTGGGTAATCCGGGGTCCTGGGAATTTGGCTGAAAGAGTGCCGCAAGCTTTCCTTCTCGAAAAGATGAACCGGTTCCTTGGGATATGAGTCGCGTTCCTCGGAGGAGTTCAAACATGCTCACCATACTTTCGGCGAGCGAAGTATGGGTTGGTACGGAGCATGACCTTGGGAATGCTAGCGCCAGAATGGTAATAATAATGGAAAATGCAAAGATGGCGATACTATTGTCGCTGGAAATCATTTCTAAAGCATCTCTATATTTTCGTAACCCGGAACTGTGGTAGTGAGTGGCAATCTCGGTGTAATGCCACCGCAAATCTGGGCTTTCGTCGGCGAGATGAAGCGAGGAGAGTGCGAGAAGTCCATCCATGAGAAATTCGTGACGTACGGCTTCCTCTGGAACAATTCTTCTCCATATTTCAATGTCATCGAGGTTATGTGCCATACTATTGCACGTTGTTGTCGTATAATGAATTATCAACTGCAGTTCCTGGAGCCTCGTGACCTTGGCAGGAGTCTGGATCAACGGATCCTGCATGCAATGGCATGTCAAGGGGATTTGAAGCAGGCTATCTTGCGTATGCGCTCTTTCTTCGCTATTCGCTCGCGAAGCATGTCCAGTAGCGGTTGCCTGGGATAGTCCGTAGGTGCAACACACGCGACGTTTGCTGCAATTGTGGCATGAAGGTTGTTCTTCTCCGCACTGTTGAAGCAATGTGAGCGGTTTGACAACAAAGAGATACGCGCAATTGATCCCTCATCATTCGATGATCGTCATGCCTAAAGAAAGATTAGGTTGTACCTTTATATGTCTCTTTTTGCATGGCAAGCAACCAAAACGTGATTTAGAATGTGGCTTCCGGGATGACATGATGCGTCAAATGGTATGCACACTGCAAGATATTTATGAGGGTCTCGATAATTGGTTGTCTATCAGATAGCAACAATAGAATTGTGGATGGGATGTCAATGGAAGGTTAGTAGCTCGTTGAGAATTCCTCTAGTTAAACTGAGCCGAAACGCCAAGGATGGTAGCTTGCATGCGCTGGTGTACTTTATAAATAGTCTCAATTACCATCCTCGACAAAACCATAATATCTTTCCACCTCAACCTCAAGTGCCTTTCCATCCGTATCTTCATCTACTAATCCACCGCGTTTCTGCACCGCGCGTACCACATCTCCGAACCTACGCCAGTCTTCCGTGCAGTGAGACCACATGAAATCGACATTCTCCCATGGGCGATTATTGTGCTCCATACGATTACGTGACTTGCCGTGCTTGGAGTAGATTAAGTTAAACACGTGGAAGTACTTGAGCGATGGACATGCGCGAAGGATCCCGAAAACGGACTCCCATGTCCCCGACGTGAGGGAGACGTCTTGGATGTGGAATCCCTCGATTATGGACGGCGTGATGAGCGAGATCAGCTTCTCGGCAGTTGTGACGGCACGTGCGATGTATATGTTTTTCAGACCTTGGGAGGCTGTTGGGAGCCATTCTAGGTGGTCGAGGTCTAACGGTTGGGTGCAGTGGAGTCCGAGAGACTCGAGGTTGCGGCAACGGTTGACCAGCGCGCACATGTCACGCATATATGCGGTATTTGGAAAGCGGTGTTGTAGGTTGGAAAAGGGATGCTCTTCGTCGCCCTCGGTGTCAGAG
Organism: Aaosphaeria arxii CBS 175.79; assembly: GCF_010015735.1. Taxonomy (NCBI): domain Eukaryota; kingdom Fungi; phylum Ascomycota; class Dothideomycetes; order Pleosporales; genus Aaosphaeria; species Aaosphaeria arxii. Next base: position 132,743 of record NW_022983481.1, read on the forward strand.
TCATCTAGCCCGTGCGTGTATTGGAGATCTCCGTAACGGCCTGTCCCATCGATGTATTCAAGATACAAATGGCGAAGCTGTAGTGCCACGGTTTCAGGTATCTTCGGCCCAATGATGGAGAAATCGTAGGTGCTTGGTAGCGTCAGGCGTAGATATGTGAGGAGAGGAAGATTGATGCGGGGTGAAGAGAACATATTCGCAATGCTGTCGCGCACAAGTTCAAGCAGGTCAAGCTCCAGAATCATGCCCACCTCTTCAGCGTCTTCATCAACGTCAAAGTCTATCTCAGCAGGGCCATCACTCCGCCACTCGTCCGGGATCTCAATGACGAGGCGTTTCAATTTCGGCATCTTCGCCACGATGTCTTCGAGCCTGGGAAGAAAGTTGCGCAGAGATGGATTCATAAGTTTCAGTTGTCTCTCTTGGCTTATGCTATTGTAATCGTATCGGCGTTGGGTATCGAATAAACTTGCTTCACCCGTCCCCTGAAGTGGCGAAAGATCGATCCTCAGGCGAGACACGAAGGGAGCAATAGCCCTCCTGGTCCCAACAACAAAATCGTCAAGCTTTTGCTCTAGAGTAGGGTTCCACGCTTCCAATATGGCGTCCTCATGCTGAAAATATGCACGCGTCATTGCACGGTCGAAGGCGCGACAGACGAGTCGCACTTGCATCTCACCTGGGCGTGGATACGAGCGAAACTCATAGCCAAATGGTTCAGGCCGGCCCATGTAACGAACGTAGTCGAAAGTGTGTGCATATTCAGCACTGTCTGGCCGGTTGCTATGGTAGTCGAAGTCAACGGGAACCGCAAAGTGAGAAAAGATCTTTTGAAAGGAGTTAGCGATTTCGGAACGATTTTGAAAGTAAGGGTGTAACCTTGGTCGTATATCTCTGCCGGCACAGAATCCCATACAGATGACATCTTTAGTTCTGTGAAGATGAAAAGACGAAAAGCGGCGTAGTTCAACTGAAGTCGTGGTTTTGAGTTTGTTATATGCAATGTCAATGGTCTGTGCACTAGGCTGACAGCCCATTCGTCCTTCATTTCTCCCAGGCTACCTCCAATCATCTTATGAACAGGAAATTGAGTCTCAAGTCCCGCACCAGATGATATCTAGAAACCCTATAGTTCGGTGACTCTCTGGTCCCAGAGACTGCATATGTTTGCTATAGTGCCCAAGTCAAGACATACGTCATGTAACACTTCGTTCATTGTGTCTGTTCAATGTTAAAATCTGCCGTGATAGGTTGTTGCATTTATTGTAACCATTTCATCTCGTAGCTTGGGAATTAAGGTCCATGTTTATATACATGAAATCTACTCTTTTCCTAATATACCCTCCAATATATCCTCGGGCCACAAGCTCGCATACAGTTGCCTCGCCTCAAGCCAATCATCGTCCCAGGTCCCATCAGACCTACACATATCACGAGAGAGCGTTAATCATTGGATCGGCGTGAAATGACAATGATGGGAGAATCATTGGCAGGAGAAGGATGCTTACTCGACAACAATCCCAGCTTTCATCAATACTTTTGCTCGGATCAAGATGGTGGCAACAACGAGGTCGTATGGTTTCCTGGCGGTTTTCGTGAAATCCATTTTGGCGTCGGTGTCTCGTTCCAGATGAAACTGTTCGTGCGCTCTGCGGAATTTTCTTCATCAGACGACGATGCTTGGTAATATTTGACCATCTTGCAACGTGGTCAAATGCAAAGACTTGGATTGGATTATTGGTAACGTACAGATCTCCTCTCCCGTTGATGTCGATGCCTTTCTCTTCGTCAATTACCGCAGGCAGCGATTCGTCGTCGGAGCCATCGCTCAGTTCTACATTAGCCGCCTGGACGATCTTGCGAACGTCGGGTACGAGAAATTCCCATATGGAAATCCATTTTTCGTAGTCCTTTACGGTCCAGTAGTGCGTGTAACTTGAGAGCAACACATCAGTAAACAAGAAGGATTATTGTGTGCTTAGAACGACTAACCCCATTGTTCTGGTAGAGCTTTGGAGATAATTCGATTATCGCTGCAAAATTGATACAAAAGATATTGTGAAAAAATGAATCTGGGTACATTGATTGCAGCTTTTATATTCACTCCTTTTGCGAAACTGAACCGAACTCTCCAGGATAAATCAGGCAACAGACCCTAGCGTTGCACGCATTTGTTGTCTTGTACCACCAAAACGACGAACAACAATGCAGTGCATTGAAGAAGCCGTAGACGATTGGATTGTTGCCTGTTCATCTCATAGATCCTGGAGTCATCCGAGATGACGGGTCGTTTCTATGATAATTATTAGCCTATTGTTTATTTCTTCATAATGCTGAGTCCAGAATGGCTACTATTGGCCAAAGCGGAAAATCACTCTGATTGGTCCGGCATTTTGTGCGTCTTTTTTACCGGGTCATTGTAAGAGCAATTGGGGCCTTCTTAAAACCTTTGGGCATAGCGGCTTACTACACTGTTGTATTACGAGATAGGACGTCGCACTTTTCAAAGGAGCCAAAATTTTCAAATTCGTTATGAGTTTGATACTGGTCGGTTTGAAAAGCGTACCCTCGAAGCATTTTTTCATGGCGCACTGTGTTCGACTGAAGAGTTCTCAATTCTATGGACGTTTGTCTTACAAGTATACAAACCCCGCCGAGGGGCAGCGTTATCTACGTCATCATCCAAATGCACTCGTACCCATCGTACGATGAACAATTTTGTATCGCATATCTCCTTGCATGTTTACCATCCTACTTCAGGTAGGCAGCTCCACAATGAATTGGCGCGTTAAACTGACCCCGCAGACGGATCGTGACGGTGCATAAGTGTGACAGCCGATCCCTGCGACCGCCTCCGGGGAAAGGGAGAAGTTTTCTGACTCCCAATCATATAAAAGCAGCTAACTAACTACCAAATTGTATCACTGTAATTTGCAAGAACTCGCATCTTTATACTTTATCAAGAACTCTATACAATCTCAATACTAATCATGTCGACCAAAGGTAGCTGCGCTTGCGGGGATATCGAGTACCAATTCACTGGTATGTCAACTAGAACTCTGAATGAGAACTCCCCCCACAACCACCCATCTTTAACATATCGCTGACTGAGTATGAACTCGAAAAGGCGAGCCAAAAGTAACTGCACTCTGCCACTGCATCGACTGCCAAAAATGGACCGGCGGAGCCTTCACCTCCAACGCCGTCGTGCCCCGTGAAAGCTTCAGCGTCACCAAGGGTCCGTACTTCTCCTTCCCTTTGGCAAACCAGTCTCCCGTACTAAGATCTTCCTAAGGAAAACCAAACACATGGGACGCCGTAGGCGCCTCCGGAAAGATCAACAAGCACTTCTTCTGTCCCCGCTGCGGCTCCAGCCTCTACACGGAGCTCGAGGTCATGCCAGACGTCACGTGCGTCAAGGCTGGTGGGCTGGACGGCGGCGCCGCGAGCCTGGGAAATAAAATCGATGTGGAGTTTTATACGAAGGATAGGGCGGGTTATCTTGGGGCCAGTGAGGGTGCTAAGCAGGAGCCGCAGTTCGGTTAGGAGGGTGCGTGGGCGATTGAGAATTGTGTAGCATTGGCGAGGCGTAGGTTTTGTGGGTGCATTGCAGAGTCAGAGGAGCATTTGCGGTGTATTCGTGGTATAAAATGATCTAGAAGATTTTTGTTGAAGTATGTGAGTGTCTTGATTCAATTCCTAGTCTACATGGGTATGTCGTGATAAAGCGATCAAGCAGGCTGGGTGCAATGACACCTGGTCATCCCTAGCTCTATCTCGAACTATCTGAACAAATAAGTCTAAGGACGCCACCAAAAATAATACAACAATCGTTACACTCCAATTGCGAACGAATATTTGAACATTGAACAACAAGAAACGGCATCTATGGTGCAGCAAGCAGTCGTCGAGACACTTGTACCTGGTCCGACAACTTGCTGAGTTCGCCACACAGCTCATCAGCAGCCGCATTCAAAGCCTCGTCATTCAATGGACCCAGAGCATCGATGATGAACAACACATTCTTCGTATTGTCCGTCAACGCCGTCCTCGAGCATTGCCGCCAGTTCCAGCGTCTGCACGTGACACCACCATTGTCACACCAAACCGCCTCACCAGGACTAGGATTCTCGACGACAGCCTCTCCACTAGCCGTCGTATCGAAGGTCTCGTCGCCCTTTGCGCAGATCAAAAAGGGCGCCCCTTGGTATTTATCGAGATCCTCGCCGCCAACGGGGACCTGGTGCTTGATGGAGATGGCGTTGTATATGTCGGTCAATCTATTCACGCGCGGAAGGCCAGCATCCACGCGGCGGAGCAGAGCCTCAAGACTGTTTTTGGTCTTCTTCGGCTTCGCTCCGAAAGCTTTGTAGGCTTCTTGCCAGGCGGCGACGTGGGGAATAGATGTGACGGGTGTCTGCGACAATGCAGCCTTGGCGGATGATTCAGCGCCCGAGAGAATGGACTCGCTGACCGAGTCGCTGGCGCTTGGTGGGATTCCGGTTACTACGATGAGGAGCGCGCGGTAGTCAGGTCGAAGCTTGAATATCTCGGGCGCGATGCGCGCGTTGTCGAGGTGATGGGATACATTTTGGAGAGTTGACATTGTGACTGGATTGGGACGACGATAGGTGGTCAATGCGTTGGTGATGCTCAATTGCAGTTGTGAGATGTTCAATAAATTGGGGATTTTGGATGAAATAAATGTTGGAGGGAGCAAAGTTCTTCTTATAGCGAACATTCTTTCTATATTATTGCTATTATACATGAGGTTTTACCCTTCTGCTGTTGGAAAACTCTTTGCGCAAAATTCTCTTAGTATTGACAACAGGGCGCGGTTGTCATGTCAAACGGGCGTCTCTTTATGGAAGTCAACGGAACCTGCACTGATTGGTCAGTTCATTAGTGCACGCAATACCTTTCCATAAGTACCACATCGACACGTACGTGAACCTGTGTCTGAGAACAGACTTTGTGATTGGGCATGCTGCGGACATGATGACATAATGCACTGTAGGCAAAATATGAAACGCCTTTTCGTCAATACGCTGCGCAACTTCGTGATGCATTGTCCCCTAGTACAACATTTATGAGGCAACTAGAACCAAATTGCAGAATGCAAACAGGCAATGTGAAATTACACTCTTTTATAGATGAGCTTCGTATAGTATGTTTACTTTGAAGCCTTAAATTGGTCATTGAGCTTGCTGCTATGTCGTTGACCAGACTGAACCACATCAACACTTCTCCCACGACGGAGGTGGTAGAGGCGGACATAGAACTTTGCCGCCACAGCTATTGGTACTATATAATGTGTTAGACACCCCTTTGGCCCCTTTGGGGCCCTATTTATATTATGCGTGATGCATGTGGGATGTCTCCCTCCACACCCATGAGATGGTAGACGTTACTGATGTCTCGCCAATCACTATGCACGTGTCGCTTTAGGCATACTTGATACAATAACGGCGCTCCCATTATTCGTGCCTGTACCATTATTCGTACCCGTACCATTATTAGGTAGGGCTACGAGTAATTCGAATCATTTAGCCTTATCTTTGAGAGGGGGCATTATTCAAACGTCTTAGACATAGGATCATCACTATTGAAGCCGGCGTGGTTTTACTCGACCGACTTGACCTAGCGCGGCGATGCACTATGGAGAGGGGTAAAGGCATGAACCCATTTTGTGTGAGCGGCTGAAGTGTACGCTGCAAACATCGACAGGAACGTTGCAGCGATAAAAACTATCATCTCCTGCTCACTTTATGCTTCTCTTCACAGTATGCATCATAATATCGCAATAGATCTACGGCAGTGGCTGAGGTACACGATGGATTGGTGTAGAGCACGTATACCTAAAAGTATATCTAATGCCAAGTACCCATTCGTGCAAGCCTGTAGATTCTACATCGAATCTGGCAAAACCATTCGAGGTTTTTAGGTAATAGCGTGGTGTTAGGAGTCTCCTCCACGCGACGTAGTTGCGTGGGAGCAGCGTTGAAACACAGTGGAATGCGGGGTCCCCGTACTTTTTGGGGACGTTCCCCAGACAAGCGTGCGCCAAGCCACATGGAAATCTTGTGTCGCTTATCTCGAAATTGACAGTCTTTCCAGATTTCAGCCTCCGTGGAGAGGTCCAGATGCTCATTGCGGGTCCGACTACGCTGCCCGAGGTGGACAGAATGCTGTACGGCACTACTGATTGTGTGATGCCATATGTTAAGGATGTAGTTGTTTATCCTGTCTGCAAGTAGGCGGCACTTCGCCACTACCATCTGTGTCCTTATTGAACCTCACTTGCACCTGAGCATCCTTTTTGTGAATGTGTTATAATTTCATAGAATCATTGCAATCATTACTTTCTTCTGCACATCATGAAGAAATCTGCCCCATCACCAGTGGTTTCGAACCACTCCACTATCGGAGAACCCGATTCGAATGCAGAAGGGCACCTGGTACCCCGTCTCAATAAGCTCACCATGGTTGGAATGAGCTTCGCAATCTTAAAGTAATCAATCTCTCGTAGTCTCTTCGACTCTGTCGGGAAATCATTACATCTCCAAATGCTGACCTGAATGCATCAAGTACGTGGATTTGCCTGGCAGGCAGCATCGGACTCGTCATGCCCAGTGGAGGGTCAGTTTCCTTCGTATACGGTTTTATCTTCTGCGTTCTCGCAGCACTATGTCTTGGTGCTAGCATGGGAGAGATGGCTAGTATCTGGCCCACGGCAGGTGGACAGTACCATTTCACATATGTGAGCCCATCCACAATCTCGTAATACCAGAAACACCACATGCACTCAAGGAAACTTGCGACTTTCGACTGACCTGGCTGTAGGCTCTTTGTACAGAGAAGTGGCGAAACTCGGTCAGCTTCTGGTGCGGATGGACGAACATTGCGGGATGGCTCACCCTCGTCACCACGGAAGCCTTCTTCGCGGCTCAATTCATCTCTGCCGCTGCAGTGGTGGGGTCGGGGGGTTCCTATGTGATTGAGGCGTGGAAAACATATTTGATCTTTGTGGCGGTATCGACGTATGCCATGCTCGTCAATATCTTTGGGAACCGTATCCTGGGAAAGTACAATGATTGCGCTTGTGAGTCGAGCCCCCCTTCACAGTATTCTCGTCTTCAGTCGTTTTGTCTTTCCATCGATTGAAGAAATCTCGTGCGAGGTACATCTGTCTAATTGTAACAGTGTATTGGTCCATTCTTGGATGTGTCGTAATCAGCGTCGTGATCCTCGCTACATCGGACAAGAACAGCGCCGAGTTCGTCTTTACGGATTTTGCAAATAACACGGGATATTCTGATGGAGTTGCTTGGATCCTTGGCCTACTACAGTCTGCTCTCAGTTTGATCGGATACGATGTGATTATGCATATGACGGAGGAGATGCCATCGCCGAGGAAGGATGCTCCCATCGCTATTCTCTTGTCCATCATTGTTGGAGGTGTAACGTAAGTATTTTGACAACTCACTGTTGACATTGAACTTGCTCGGTATATATCTGTTGAATCGGGCTGATCATACTTTAGTGGAACAATATTCATTTTGGTTATGCTGTTCAGCTTGACAGATCCCGACAGAGTCTTCAGCACAAAGACTGGCCTAGCGATCGTTGAGTTGATATACCAAGCTACTAACAATCGTGCGGCGACTGTCATTATGACACTCATGCTCTCAGTCTGCTTCGTCAATGGCACACTCGGCAGCATGACCAGTGGTTCCCGGCTCTTGTACGCAATGGCCAGAGACAAGGGTGTCATCTTCCCTGAATTGTCAGTCTTCACTATGCGTACAAAATGGAGAATACCATTTGTGCATTCGACTAACAATGATATCCAGCTTCGGCCGCATCCGCAAAGGTCTCGACGTCCCCGTCGAAGCGATAGTCGTAACGCAAGCCTTCAACCTCCTCTTCGGCCTCCTCTATCTCGGCCCCACAGTCGCATTCGGTGCCTACATCTCCTCATGCACCATCCTTCTCAATCTCTCCTACGCGATCCCCATAACCGTCGTCCTCCTCCGCGGTCGCTCCGTCCTGACCCAGCACCAAACAGCAGACATCCCCTTCCAACTAGGCAAATGGGGATACGCCATCAACTACACAGCTGTAATCTTCGTGGGCGTCACCACTGTGTTCTTCTGTTTCCCCGCCGCGATACCTGTGTCAGTCAACACGATGAACTACGTCTCGGCCGTACTAGGCATCTTCATCATCTTCTTAACCGCATATTGGATCTTCTTTGGCGACAGGTTCGAAGGACCGGTAAGTCTCCAACTCCCCTTACGCTTTCTTTCCGAAGGGCTTCAGAGCAATGCTAACGTGTTATGATGTCAAAGATCTTCGATACGATCATTGGAACAGCAGATCACGAGCGCGAAATCACAGCCGCGGCGCACGGCCACCTGCCGGCTACGTTCACGGAAAAGGGCCCCGACGAGCATCCTGAAATGAGGGAAGAGATCACTGATTCCGGATCTTCGTTGAGATGATTCGAGCTTGCTCTCTCTACTAATTCCGAAGACGTTGATGTTTCCAGACAGGTGAATTGCGCTGGATATGGGTTAGTTCTAAGATTCGTTTCATCTGTTTTCTTGTCCATTTGGTTGCGTGGAACACATCTTGGCTGCATGGAGTATTATGGATTGCGCAGGCGTTTTTGGCGTAGGATTCGGCGTCTGTGAGGAAGAGAGCTTGGAGGTATATACATTGCATTGCCATTACGATAGTTGACGAAGAGAACCCAGGTTATGTAACCAAACCATAGACAATAGAGTCTACACTACACTATTGTTAAACATTGGCAGGCCCGGGATTCTGGCCCGTAATGGAACAACAATGTGATCTTCCTGCCACTTCTCGGTGGCATTCTTTTGAAAGGATCATGGAAAACCGCAGCACAGATCTAATGATTGGCTGCTGCCACAGTGCGGCATCCTATCCGATGGCGAAAAAAGCAAGTACAGTACATAGTTACCGCACGAATGGAAAGCCCATCGTACAACAAAAGGCCAGTCGATGAACAGAATGCATGGCGGAAAGCGTCCGTCCAACCATCGGCATGGGCATCTATAGGTGGAACTTAGATAGCCCGAAGCGGATAGTACATCTGACTCTCGGAAAATCTACCCAAGTTCCGGGAATCATATTGCGTGAACAGCTGGAAAAACCTTGTGGCGGAGCAACTGAGCCTAGGATGAAAGGAAAATCTGGGGTTTTTGTATTACGCGGCGTGTTGGTACCTCGCATGGGGGGCTCGAGATGCGGGCGAGTTCGTGGCGACGTGGGTTGGAGTTGTAAAACATGGGGTCGCTCCACAGTTTTGGCGGGCGGGTGATCCTTGTCTCCATTTGGAAATCCGGAACAGGCTCGACGGATTAAGGTGATGGAGCCCGGATTTACACCATACTCAAAGTATCTTCAACCGGACGACGTCGGGATACTATTGGTTTGAGGCTCTAAATTCGATCGTTTGAAAATTAATAGATCTCCGGTCTCACCTACAAAATGGTATTTCGTTCATGCATGGTTGCCCTTGTGATGTATCTCGAGAGGGAAAGTAACGGAAAAGCCAAGGACTGGTCGGAAGGGGAATCGGAAAGATCGGAAAACCGGAAACAACTAGGATCGTCCCGTGAGCGGATCAACCCTATAGATAATCACCCTCATCCCGCGTCGATGTACCTGATTTCTACATACAACAACTGTTTCGCCTCGGTTCGCTTCCTTCGAGGTTGTTTTAGTTCGTTGATTGAAGGATTGCAATCATGTCCCAAACAGCGACTATCACCCACACCGAGACGGTGCCTAAGCGTCTTAATGTCACCAAGGACTACGAAATCTATACGATCGATGAATTAATTCGGCAGCGTGCGGAAGAATTAAAAAATGCACCGCTCATAGGTTTCCCAAAGGAGGGTTTGACGGACTACGAAGAGCATTCTGCTTCAGCTGTGGATAGATATGTCAACGCCGCAGCAAACGCCTTCATCGCGAGAGGCCTCCCCAAAGTGGTACGGATTAATCAAGATGTGCATTTCTAGGAATATTACTGATTGATAGAATATAGGATGGAACTCTCGACCAATCTCCAACTGTTGGTCTTATTTCCAATTCCGGATTGCCGGTTATCATCACGATTTTGGCCTTGAACAGATTAGGATATGCAGTGCTCTTGCTCTCGACCCGACTTCCCAGCAACGCCATTGTTCGATTATTGGACTTGAGCAAATGCAAGGCTGTATTGGCCACCTCACAGTTCAGCGCTGTCATGGCAGAAGTGAAAAAAGAGCGTGATATCGCCGTGCTCGATGCCCTTACACAGAAAGAATTCTACAACGTCAATGCACCCACAATACATCGCACATACAACCCGCACAAGGAGACACTCAAGAACGCAGTCATCATCCACTCATCCGGATCAACTGGACTTCCCAAACCAATCTACCTCACCAACCGAAGCTGCATTGGTACATTCGCGACAAATTTCAACTTGGTTGGCTTTACCACTTCACCACTCTTCCACAGCCAGGCCTTCTACGAGACCTTCCGATGCATCTACTCCGGCAAGCCGATGTACTTCTGCAATTACAATCTTCCATTGACAAAGCAAAACATCATCACCATGATCAGCCACGTGAAGCCCGAGCTTTTCGTCTGTGTGCCCTACATTCTGAAACTACTTGCAGATTCGCAAGAGGGCATCGATCTTCTCAAAAGCGTCAGCTTCGTCATGTACGGCGGCAGTGCTTGTCCAGACGACCTAGGAGACAAGCTCGTGCAGAACGGCGTCAACCTCAACGGTAACTACGGCGCGTAAGTCATCCTTGCACCCCTTCTTCTAGCTACACATCACTAACATGCACCGAAATAGAACAGAAACAGGTCGCGTGATGACGACCGAGAGGCCGAAGGGCGACAACGACTGGAGCTATTTCCGCATCCTGCCCTCGGTGAGGAAATTCGTTCTCATGGACCAGATCGCGCCGGGAATCTACGAGTGCGTCGCACTCGACGGCTTGCGGTCGAAGAGCACCACCAACTCTGATGACCCACCTGGGTCGTTCCGCACGAGGGATCTTTTCGTCGAGCATCCTACCAGGCCAGATCTGTGGAAGTACGTTTCTCGGTTGGACGACAGGCTTACGCTCGTCAATGGCGAAAAGGTGTTGCCTATCCCGATCGAAGGGCGAATCAGGCATGAGACGATCGTCCAGGAAGCTGTCGTCTTCGGCGACGGAAAGAGCGTGCCAGGTCTGATTGTCGTGAAGGCCGATGAGGCCGCCGGTCTTTCAGATGAAGAGTATCTAGACAAGGTCTGGCCGGCGATCGAGGACGCCAACTCCCGAGCGGAAAGCTTCTCTCGCATTCCCAAGGAGCTCGTCGTCGTTCTCCCCGCCGACACCGCCTATCCCCGTACCGACAAGGGAACCTTCATCCGCGCTCAGATGTACTCAAAGTTCAAGAGCTATATTGATGGTGCGTACGCTAAGTTCGAGACCCAAGAAGAGGGTGGAACGCTCGTTTTCGAGCTGCCTCAACTGGAAGAGTATCTCCTGGAGCGGTTCCAGAAACATGTGGGAGCGGAGTTGGACTCTGTCGACTCGGACTTCTTTGCCTATGGAATCGACAGTCTCCAGTGCATGAAGATGTGGAGTCTCCTGAAGAAGGAGCTCGATCTCGGCGGCCGTCAAGCAGAGCTAGGCCAGAACATCTTGTACGAGACCGGAAGCGTGAGGAGCCTAGCTCGTCATCTGAATGGGCTCCGCGTAGGAGAGTTGGAGAACGCAAAGGACGAGTATCAAGTGATGAGGGATCTGATCTCCAAGTACTCTTTCACTCCTTTCAACCGGAAACAAGCCACCAAGCCAGAGAAGGAGGTCGTTGTAAGTTTATCCATCAACTCCATCTACACACATAGTTTCATCATCTAACATTCTCGCAGCTTTTGACTGGTGTGACTGGTGGCCTTGGAGCCCACCTCCTCTCCCAGCTCGTCCGCAAGCCCAACGTCTCCGCAGTATGGGCCTTCATCCGCGCAGGATCCGACGAAGCAGCCTCCCAACGCCTTGCATCCTCCCTGGCCCAGCGCTCCATTCAGCTCACTCCCTCCGAGCTCGCAAAGGTGCAGGCCGTCTCCTCCGACCTCAGCAAAGACGATTTCGGCCTCGCGCCCGCCCGTCTCGCGGAACTCCGCTCCAGCCTCACACTCGTGATCCACAGCGCCTGGGCCGTTAACTTCAACATTTCCGTCTCGAGCTTCGAAGCCCAACACATCAGCGCCGTGCACCGCCTCATCTCCTTCTGCCAATCGACGACGCACGACGCCGGCGCCGCCCGCTTCTACTTCTGCTCTTCCGTATCTTCGACTGGTGGAACCCCTAAGCCCGGCGTCGTCGCCGAGCGCTCCGTCCCAGACATCCGACACGTCCAGGGCACTGGGTACGCGCGCTCCAAGTACGTCGCAGAGAACATCACGACGAACGCGATGCGGGACGGCGGTGCCTTCTCGCGCAACCTTCGCATCGGTCAGCTCGTCGGCGACAGCAATGTCGGAGAGTGGAACACGACGGAGGGAATCCCCCTGATGATCCAGACGGCCGTCACGCTGGGTGCGTTGCCCGCGCTCGACGAGGAGATGACCTGGTTGCCTGTCGACTACGCGGCGGGCATCATCCTCGACGTAACTGGCGTCAACACCAATGGCGAGCGTTCTGAGGCCGGAGAGCAGGACCCAGACTTGGTTTACCACGTCTTGAACCCCACGCGCTTCCACTGGACGCGCGATATGCTCCCGGCGCTCGCTGCCGCGGGACTCAAGTTCGAGGTTCTGCCGACAAGTGAGTGGATGGAGAGGCTCCGGGCAAATAGGGATCCTAAGAAGAACCCGCCGATCAAGTTACTGGATTGGTTCGAGGGTAAGTATGGACATGGTGCGCCCAAGACGCCGAGTAAGGGACCGCTGGCGCATGAGACGAAGTTGACTGCGAAGGATAGCGAGACTATTGGCAGGGTGCCCAATGTCACGGATGTGAAGTATGTGAAGATGATGATCGATAGGTTGATGACGCATTGGACTGAGGATGCGGCTGCCGCATAGAAAGCGCAAAGATGAAAGCGTTAAATATATACCATGTAAATAGGAGTTTTGGATTGCATATGTTTTTCATTTCAGCATATTCTAGAATCAAATAAAGAGAGAATATAGTCATGAGTAGCTCATCGAAATTGTATATACATGAAATTGTTCGAATAATGAATACCTTCCAGAGGCCTTTACTTCCATAGACTCCCACCGTACGTTCACCTCAAGGGAATCGGCTCAAGCATCCTCTCCTCGATGCCACCGACCATATCAAAGGGGCTCCTCGGAGGAGTTTCAATCCCGATCTTCAACATCAACTCCGTCTCCCGAATATCATCCTCCTGTAACACGCTGTCCGCGCGATCTCTCGCACTCTCGACCTTCGCCTCCATCTTCACGACCACAACCTCAGGCGTCTGCTCCTCCACCTCCTTCTCACTCTCCCACCGACACCTCTCCTTGCAATCCCAGCACACGCTCCTCTTGCAAACCCTGACATCGTACTTCCACTCCGTCCGATTCAGCATCTCGCAGCAGTGCTGACAATCCATCGGCACAACCACAGTTTCGCAATCGCCCCTCCTCCTCGCAATCGTAAGCCCCTTGCTCGTCCTCGTCAGGAACTTCGTCTCGCCGCTCTCGTCGTCGACAACCACGCCATCGAACACGACAAGCTTGTCGAACTTGCACCACCAAGCCGGTCGTCCGGACTTCTCCGTCCGGGCCTTTACGTCCGTAGTCCCCATCACTTTGAGGGAACCGGTGCCGCTGGTAGCCGGGCCGGGAAGGATACACCCGTTGGCCATGGCGTGCGGGGGCGTGAATGTCCTCGCCTTCTCTTCGTGCGAGGACTTCTTGGGGGAGAGGTTGAGGCGGTCTTTGAGGAGCTGGGTCGGGGATTTCAAGGCGGCTTTTGAGCGCGTGGACGAGTTGCGGATGAGGTCGTAGCGGAGCTCGAGTTCGGATTTTGACCGCGGGCTGCTGATTGCGGATGAGGTGCCTAGGTTGAGCTCTGCTGGGCGGCGGAGGCGGCGGTCGGTGGGGGTTGAGGGGCTGAGGGTTGAGGTTGATGAGAGGGATGATGAGCGTTGGGAGGTTGGTGATGGGGTTGTTGATGTAGTGTTCAAGCGTGATGGTAGTTGGGGAATGTTTTCGGAATCGGACATGAAGATACCAGAGTCCCGGTCTCGAGAGTCAGATTTGTGGTCTTTGGTTTCTTGATTGGTATCCATGGACATGGAAGTGACTTCGTTCATATGTGACGACATGGCTATATCTTGAGCTGGATATGACAGCAACTGCTAGCGGTAGTAGCTAGTATGTATTTAAAAGGAATGAATGATAGTGGCTAAGATGTTATAAGAATAGTTGAAAGAGTGTGATTGTACTTTGGAAAAAAAGAATGACGGATAGCTCTCCTTCAAGCAGGAGGGTCGCACTGCTGATATACTCCATTCATCCACGTATGCGATCATACCAACGCAGCTGAATGATTGCAATCTATGCCTAGGTAATTTCCTATCCCTACTCTATCGATAAGTCCATTCGTAAGTGCTCAGGTGCTGCAAGACATTTCGGCTATTTTTGGGCCTGCGCATAAAGTCGCAATCCCATCTGCGACGGACTTGATCAAATCCAACCAACCACATCCCTGCAACGATCGTTTCAACCACTGACTCGACCACTCAGACCACTCAATCCACAACGGGCAATCCAAGTCGACGTGGATTGACAACCCTCTAGCCGTAGCGGCAAATTTATTCTAAACAGCCTCGCGGTAGAAGAATGATGATGTGACGTGAGTTCAATGCTGGGGTTGATCTGTGCTTGCGTTCCAGAAAAATCGGGAGGGTGCGACAGACAGTGGTGCGGAAATGCATAGACACCTTCATCGATCATTACACATCGTTGAGGCGAAGCAAATGGAGTAGGGTTCAGAATGGTCGTCTGATAGTGCGGATGTATTTCGAGAATGATGTTCTCGGGAGTTGTGGCGACGGAGGTTTTCTAAGCGATTTTCCAGCATGCGGACTTTTATGCGCGATCCGGAACTTATAGTTGGAAACAACCATGTACTTCACGTAGGCTGTGGGCAAGCTCCGTTTCGGAGAACGGAGTGGCCTCAGTTCTTATTATAGGGACTGGTGGTGAGAGCATGCATGTGGAATTAATTGCTCGAACTAACGGTTGGGTATCTTCGTGCGCTGATGTATACAAAGAAACAGAAGACGCTCAGGGAATAGCTTCCTAATCCAATTCCATGGCATCGTCCATGTACTCAAAAGGGATATCTTCCATCTCCATCCTCTCGTAAGCCCTGGGCTCAGAGTCCTGGCTTTTGCTTGATGACTGTCCATTGCTAGACGGATCGGCGGAAAGTACAATAGCCTGGGCTTTTTCGCATCCTATCAGGATGCTCAAAATCATTGTCTGGAGCTCAAGATCGCCCAATTTGACCGACGGTTTATCTCCGAGGTCAGACGGCTTCTTGTCGATCTGCTCGTCGGCATCCTTCCAGTGATTTCGATAGTCTTTAGCCAGTCCAAGCTGTATACGAATATCTTGGGCACCAAAGGCAGGATGTAATGGAGACTTTGGGTCGTCCATTGCTTCCAAGAGGTTGGCGTGAAATCGATGCGAGGACTCCACCCGACTACGGGCAAATTCAGGATTGGTGATGAAGCGAAGGGCGTTCACATTCGTCCTTGGTCCTGCTGCGGAGACACTAACTCCGAGGACTGAAAAGCACAATGTGAGGTAGCGTTCGAGCAGTGTGTAAAACTCAAAGAAATCGACCTTGAACATGGACTCTGCTTGCTTCTGGTGATGTCTTGTTAAGCGAGGGGAGTGCTGAACAACGTCACGAGGTGCTTACGCTGCTAGTGCCACTGGTGAATGGAAATCGACTAGAATCCAGATGGCCGTGATGATGAATTTCTGCATATAAAACTTCACTTGCTCGAATGTACGACGCAATCAAGGAATCGGCTTTCCATCTTAGGCGTTCGAACAGTCGCGAGGCCTGTTCCTTGTCCTGCTTGATGCGCTGGGCTCTCGAGTAGGCGAGGTTTTCAGCAGGAGTACGAGGAGCATATCTCGAAGTCCTAAGACTGGTTTTTGGGTCCATGGATTGCCGTTCAAAAGGTGGAAGTAATGGATTGATGTGATGTGAAGGATGCGGCGTAGACGACTAAGGAAAGAAAAGTTGGTGGGTCATAAACATGATTGGACAGAGTGATTTTGTCAAAGGGTATCTGCTGTTCGAAACAAGACTGGTCTGCAATTGGTACAGACACACCGTTAGTATGGATGGACCAGCACAATCCACCAAGGCAGATAATAGTAGATATCCAAGGGAAGATGAGGTTGTGAGGTGAGACTCCGTGAGGGACGATTGATTGGGTTAGTTAGCAAGGAGGAGAGCAGGAATAGGGTGATGACTAAGAGGACGGTTGGTCTGCTGGTCACATGCTCGGGCGATTCCCCTTAACGCGCGTGGTTGCCTTGAACCTCATCATCTCATCTCGGGTACGCCAGGCACCGACCACACATCAACATCTTCGTCAACCGCATTTGCAATAGCTTAACTTCCTTCCATACCAATCTCGTGATAGCATTGACTCGTTAGGTAGATAAGAATACACATAACTCCGGCTCCCCTCCACACTTTTGCTCAGCTTGATCAAACCAGTTCCATCTCAATCATCTTCCACTAACTGGAGCTCTCAACATCGATTGTCCAACTAACTACTTCATACTTCTGCAATCAGAAAGATTTGAATAATGGCGCCTGGATTACGAAGCGACAGTGCTCGCAAAGGGAAACAGACAAGAGCTAGTACAAGGACTCCTATCCGCAAAACTTCCCCTGCAGCGAAGAAGAGAAAGACTACAGCAAAGCAGCTTCCCAACAAAGACCTCGAAACACTTCAATCAAAAACACAACCTCCATCTTCATCGCCTCCACAACCCAAAAACCCCCAGGCATGCCTCCTCGGTCTACCATGTGAACTACGACTCGAAATCTACAAGTACGTCTTCGACTCCAGCCTTATCCACGTCCACCGACACGCCCCATCCCACGAAGACGAAGACATCGCCGTAGACGAAAAGTACACCGGCCCCGAATTCACCTGGACGCCCTGCCGGGAAGTGAACCCGCGCTCTTCTCTCCTGTGCCTCAACCCCAAATGGTCCGGCCTCTGCCCCGAATCCTCACGCTGCACCTACCGCCCCCGCAAGCCCACCATACCCACGGGCTTCGCCGCCCTCACCTGGACCTGCCGCGCCATCCAGCACGAAGCCCGCGAGTTCTTCCTCCGCAGCACGACCGTCTCCATCCACCTCACCCACCTCACCCGCTTCCTCACCTTCATGTCCTCCCACGCGCCCAAGCAACTCGTCCTGATCCGACGCGTCACACTGACCGGCCCGGAACACTGGGACCACAACTGGGTGTTCCGGACCGCCTTCACGGACCTCAAGTCCCACCTCCCGCACCTCGAAGCCGTCGGCTACCAAGGCCAGGTCTCAAAGTGGACGATGCGGCCCACGAGGGCTCTCGCCAGCAGCGCCATACGCCCGCAACCCATGGCCCTCTGGCGCACCTGGGCGATGGTAAATCGCTTCACGGTGTTCGACCGGCGCGTCAGCATCGCGATCGAGGGGCTCACGTATCATCGCCCGACGCGGTGGAACAACGGCCCTGAGAAGGAGGAGCACTTCGTGTATCGCGTGTATCGCGACGGGCGGGACGACGTCGAGGGCGGCGGCCGCGAGATCCCGTTCGGCCACGCGATGTCGGCTGCGCATTTGCTGTACGGGACAGAGGTGAAGGGGCCCGGGTGGACGGATGAGGATGTGGAGGTTGAGGTGCAGGAGCCGGGGCTTGTGGAGGGGAAGCGAAATGCGAAGTGGAGGCAGTGGTGGCGGGAGAAGAGGTTGAAGGCGTTTTATTGAGCGGTGGTCGTGGTGCGCACGCAGTCAGTTTGTCACCCAGCACGGGAAGTAGAGTAATTATATATGCAATTCATCGTTCCTCTCAATTGATGCTACTGTGACATGCAAACTATACACATGAATCCTCCGTGCCCCGTACAAACACCATGCCTTAGACAACTCCATCCCATCCCATCCCATCCCATCCCAGCGCGTGGTCTCATATAAAACCGCCGTAGGCGCCAGCCATACATACAGACACATTTCGCCTTTCAATTAAAACACAAGAAGCAAAATCCACAGCGAGAAAGAAAATGAACAGATACACAGGGAGAAAAATCAGAAAGTCGAGAACTGACAAGAAGAAGAAAGGGGAAGGATGTACAATTGCGCGTGG
This sequence comes from Aaosphaeria arxii CBS 175.79, assembly GCF_010015735.1. Lineage (NCBI taxonomy): Eukaryota > Fungi > Ascomycota > Dothideomycetes > Pleosporales > Aaosphaeria > Aaosphaeria arxii. Next base: position 151,174 of record NW_022983481.1, read on the forward strand.
AGATTTCGAAGGGAGGATGTTTAGTATCTATAAGAGATTGTTAGCATCATCCCCATCCTCATCCTCATAAAAAGAAAACGCACTCACCGATACCCCCCCGGCCCCCTCCGACTCCCCCTCCTCTCACGATACTGATCATGCTCCTCAATAACCTCCACCACATCGTCCCCGGGCACCCTCCTATCCTCCACCACAATGCTCCTCTGCCTTCCCCCACCCCCTCTCCTCTCCTCCACAATCGTCTGGCTCCTCCGCCTCGGACTCCGACTATACTCCCTAACCTCCGTCCTCGTACTCCTCCTCGACGTCCTCGCCGCAGACCCGGACCCCCGCCGCCTCCGCACAACGATCTCCTCCTCGCCCGCGATGTTCGCGCGCCGCATCATGCCCCCGCTGCTCCCGGACAGCGCGAACAGCGAGAACAGGAGCCACACGACGAGCAGGAATCCCGCGACGGAGCCGAGCACGATGCCGACGACGAGGCCCGGGGATGGGCCGTTGGCGGTGTAGTACGAGGGGATGATGCCGGGGTAGATTGTGGTTGCGCGCTTTTGGGCGGTGGAGGCGTGGGAGGCGGGTTGGGGGAGGGGGAGGTCGAGGGGGAGGGGGAGCGCGGGTGCGCGCGGGACGAGGGTGTCGAGGTCGAGGTCGAGGGATTGCGATTGTGATTGTGAGGCCGGCGCATCTGGGGACTCGCGAAGGGCGGGCATGGTGGATGTGGGTTGATGGCCTAGGTGAGGCGACGGGGTCACCGGTGTGGGTGAGAGGTCGTGGTGTGCGCGCGGTGATGGGGTGCGGTGCGGTGCGGTGTTTGTTTGTGTTTGTTTTGGTGGTCGCGGGAGTGATGGCGATGGCGGGAGGTGGTGGGTAGTTGGAGATGCGTCGCAAGTGTGGTGAAAGTGTGGTGTAATTGTATTGGAGGTGATTGTTTATCAGAGGGAGATGATGGCAAGGCTATGAGTACTGAGTAGGGTCGCCGGGCTGACTGTGTTGTGTTTGTGTTGCTAAGTTTGGATGATGGGCCAGTGAGGTTGAAACGGGAGGAGCCGCAGTTGTTGTTGGTTCCTGAGAGGCTGACGGCGGAATTGAGTGATCGATTGGCTGATTGCTTGGTCGATTGATGGGTTGATTACATCTGAGGAAATGCGCGAGTGAGCGACTGAGTGCGCGAGATCAAGTGAGTGAGTGAGAGAGTAAGGAGATTGATTGATTGATTGATTGATTGATTGAGTTGAGTTGTGTTTGTTTGGGGGCGGCGGGAATAGAAGAGAAGCGAAGAGTTGGTCCGGGTGGACTGTGGACTGTGGACTGTGAGAGGGTCGGTCGGAAATGCCGGGGATTTGCGGGGGTGACGATATGCGCTATCTCGTACGAAGAGATGATCAAAGACAATAGAGGAATGGAACAAATGAGGGAATTGATTGGCAAGGAGAGTAGATTGTTACTCGGTAGAGAATGTCGAGAGTGTTTGTGTTGTGTTGAATCAGAATTGCATCATCATCATCATCGTCAGTCTTTGGTGGTGGCTGGACGCTTAATAGAGGGGGCCGGGCCATTACGAGTACCTCGCATGTATTCTGTACACACTAATCAGACTTAACAATCACATGAAAGTCACAATTCGATGAACATACTCGGTAATGATACTACTCCATACATCATCTAATCATTTCCTTTATTCTCCATGGCAATCAGTAGTGGTTGTGCAGTAATTTGTCTAGTAAAGAGTACCTGGTTTATTGTGTATGACACTTGGCAGGGCTGGCCTCGCCTGTACCCGAGAGAGAACCACGGATCTGCGCCCCATCCGTTCTCCCCATTTTATTTCTTGTACGGAGTTGAGTTACACCTTAATTTATCCCAAAGGCTTGTCTTCTATCACATGAACTATACGAAGGCTTATATGGAGTAATCACTCTTATACTCCACCTGTCTACCTCTTTAGCACTATAGATATCTCGAACGGTTATAAGTGCCAAGGCGATGCTATCAAATGGGACAGCCAACCCAATATCACCTGACTCTTAACCAACCTCACCACTTAGAATTTACTCTGATTATAGAAGTACACAACGAAATAGACTTGGTATCTCACATCATCAATTCTTATTTCCTGCAGTCGAAATGTTTCTTAGACACCGATCAGTTTACTCATGCCCTTCGTGCATAGCCGCCTGACAGAGACATCCATTCCAGATTCGTCCCTTCCATTTCTAGTCCTTCCCCCAACTTCCTATCCCATCCCCAGATCGGATCTTGTCTTCTACACAATCCGAAGAATCATCTTTCTTCAATACTCCACGCCTTCTTTGAAACAGAATCAATATAAGTCTCGGATGGATACTGCAGCTGTGATCATGTCGAGTCCGATGCCAAGCGCGGCAAAATGTCCCTCCTCGACCTGCATGCATACGGCACAGCTACAGTCGAAACATCATCATCACCAGAGTCCAGTCTTCTACATTGTACGGACTACAACCTACAATCCTCAGCGTCTAATCGCGGCTCAGCATACGCGCCGAACTTTGACAGAGCGGAAACGTCCCTCGCGGCAGTGTCGATGAATTGTGAGACTAATCCGTGCTCTGTTTCTTATATTCCTCAGCAGTCACTGTTTATGGTTGCTATCTTTCACGTAATTGCCCTGTGAATAACCTCGCATTTACTATAAAGACCTTGAAATCTACTACTGGCGAGCACACAAAAGGATTTACAACAATTGAACGGCAGTCATCGTAACTGTAAAGAAAATCAATATGTTACACGCCGTTGAATGTCAAGACTGAACTTCATCAGTAGACCCCAATCATCAATCTCCGGACGTCCTATCCGCAAGTCTTCCCGCGGCGAAGACTCTCCGGACATCGACATCCAGCTGTGATCCGTAGGTTTGATCACCATATCGACCCAGCTTCACACCCGTGTATGACTTCGCCGTCCCGCACGTAGATGCCCATTTCTCATCACAGAAGCACAGATAACGAAGATAGAATTATATAAATCTACCCATTCTACATACAGAGGTACGTTCTGGTCCATCCATTCGTTCATTTCGAAGTGATCAAAAGAGCTCTGTCATTTGCTTGCAATTCTCTTGTCCATTTTCGTCTTGAATCCATGATCATGAAGCGGATTTTCGGGTCCCTCTGCGTTCTTTCGCTAAGTGTTCGCAGCTCTCTTGCTTCACTGCCGTATAGTATCCCCGACCTAGGTATGGCGTCCCCCTCCTACCAACCACCATCATACTAATAATGTCAGGATACCTCGGTCCTCTCAATCTTCGTCAGGAGTCAGAGGTATTTACATCGACCTCCACCAACTCCTCCGGGTTGCCATCGGCCACTCTATCTACACATCCAGCCTCGGTCACAAATCCTGGAACCGCACTCACCTCATCATCGGCAAGTGCAGTGAATTCTCAGGCCTCGACAGGCTTGGGTTCAGGTGCTAGAGAGACACTGCAGCCACCTTATCCCTTTCCTTCCAATTCGACTTCTGTACTCATCCCCAGCGGTTCCCAACCGGTCGTCATCTCCTCATCCTTGCGCCCACCCTTCCCGTTTCCTTCTTCCAACTCGACCTCTCTTCTCGTCAGCAGTGGCTCCCATCCGGTCATCGTATCCTCGACCTCACGCCCACCCTTCCCATTTCCTTCTAATTCGACTTCACTCTTAGTTACCAGCGGTTCCAAACCGGTCCTCCTTTCTTCAACCTCACGTCCGCCTTTTCCAATTCCTTCCAATTCGACATCTCTCTTCGTTCCCAGTGGTTTCCAACCAGTCTTCATTTCCTCGACCTCGCTTCCAACGTCTACGGATTATCGTCAGGCTTCCAATTCTTCTCAACAATCATCCTCTTCTATAGCATCCTCTACGACAGCTTCTCCAACCACACAGTTTTCCAACTCTGCTCTATCCTCTTCGACGACTTTGATCTCAAGTAATACGACAGTCATCTTCACTGTCTCGGTCATATTCTCGACCGTTTACTTGTCGAACGGCTCACCCAGTATTGTGACAGTCACGTCACTCATTTCAACTTCGGTGTCGCCGGCACCAGAGAAGACAGTCACGGAAACTGTGACACCCACCAGTGAAACATCAATCAGCACAACAGCACAAGCCCGATCGTCAAGCGCAATCACTGCTCTGCCGGGCCTATCGGATCTAGAGCCGCCCTCTTCTACAACGAAACCTCCTCTAGAAGACTTACCCAGTGCTTTCCCATCGGGGGATCCACCATCGAAAACACAACCGACGACCCTACCTGAATTTGATCTTAGGCCATCATCGTCTGCTATAACTGGTCTGCCTGAATTCAATTTTAAGCCGTCGTCTTCTTCCATAACTGGTCTGCCTGGATTTAATTTTGGGCCGTCGTCTTCTGCCATGACTGATCTTCCTCCACTTGAATCCGGACCTTCATCTCCAAGTGCAAGTATTCCAACATCGCTCCTCGGGATCTCCAAATCTTCTTCAGTCGTGCCAACCGCGTCAATTACGGGAATACCTCCCTCATGGATCATGGACGTCGTCATCGACAGCCAGGAATACAACCTGCCCTCTCCCAACCAGCCACCCAGCGAGATCTTTTTATCTAATGGAGAAAAAGCTCTGTTGATGTCTGACAGGGTCATTATGCGAGGTGAAACACTGGAAATCCCCGCAGGACTTACCTCTATGCAGCAGATCAAAAAGGGCGACCAGACTGTTAAAGCTCAACCTGGGAAGTCGTCTCGACCTTCAGGGGGTAACAACGGCGGCGGCGGCGGCAAAGGCGGCGGTGGTGGTGGTGGCATTTTCGGTGCCATTGGTAAGATTGCACGCGCTGCCGGGTCTGCTGCACGCGGCGTCGCATCGGTTGGCAAACACGCCGCGAATCTCGCCACGGGTGGTGCTGGCTCAGCTATTGGTGGTCTATCTGGGGCATTGTCAACGGCTGTAAAAGATGTCGGGTCCGTCGTCTCCTCTATCAACGGTGTTCAACAGGATCTTTCGTTCGAAGCCCTCAATACTGGCAAAGGGGCCTTGAATACCGTACTCAATGCGCAAAACCTTGGTAGAAATGTCGGAAACTTCATGAAGTCTATGAGCACAGCGCTGAAGAATTTCGATAAACTCACCCCAGAAGTGCAGCAGCAAATTTTTGATAGCATAAAGGAGTTTTCCAAACCGGAGGGTACGCTTGAGAAGGCCCAAAGGGCGATGAAAGACTTTGAGGATTTTCCGTGGGACGAGCAGGAAGTCCCAAGCATATCTGTACCTTCGGGTACGAGCATGCCGGTATCTCAGAGTCTCAGCACTGCGGCAACTCAGAGTCTCAGCACTGCAGCGAGTACAGAGAGTCAGAGTGTCTCCCTCACGTCGATGGCTTCTACGCTGACTCCATCTGCTACTCAATCTTTGACAAGTAGCCAGTCCACTACTGAATCTTCGACCAGTAGCAGTTCCACTGCTGGTCCGAGCGAAACGCCGGTTCCTTACATTATTCAAACGAAAGAGGGAACATCAGTTGAAGCATTCAACGCTTTTATCAGGGACCTCGACGGTGGTGTTGGCGTTGCACAAACCTTCGAGCCCCTTTTACACCAATTATATTGTACTAAAATAGCCCCTACAAAGGCTGCAGAGCTGAAGATGACCAATCCTTTAATCGGCATCATGGTCGAAGAAACGTTCGACCCCACCTTTATGGGCGCTGATGATACATTCAACGCGCCCGCAGCTTCCAGACGTCATGGGTTCGAACCGCATCACAGCAACGCCAGTAAAATCTCCAGGGCCCTTATTCCAGAGCAGCAAAATGCTCCTTGGTGGAAGAGAATACTGTCTTCGCCTCCAACGTCTCCCCTGAATCCACCACATAGGGATCCCGGGTATCTTGCTGATGATAGTGCGGGAGAGAAAACGACTATATACATCATCGACTCTGGCTTTGATTTGAGCATTCCGGTAGGCTTTCGTTCGAATGTCAGAGCAATTGTTATTAATTCTAGTAGGCACTTCAGGAGGAAGGGCGCACCATTAGAACTTACTTTCCACCCAATGATATTGCCTTTCCGGTGGACTTCCTCAAAAACTTGAGAAAAACGCATCCCGAGGCTACGATTGAGGAGGAGCGCCTAAATACGGTAAATCCCGTCAGTCATGGAACTAAAATGGCAGCAATAGCTGGAGGTAAACTCCACGGAATTGCACAAAATGCCGACTTATATCTCTTGAAGACGAAAGGAGTTTACAATACGCATGCGTGGAAGAACCCACTCGATCATTCAAAAGGAAAGGTTGGCCCTCAGGATTACGGCCCGACTCCTAAGGCTATAGCCACTGTTCTAAGTAAGGTGGGGAGGGACATTTCAGATCGACTGGCCAAAGATCCGTCAGCCAGATCAGTGATCAACATGTCGTTCGGTAAGGTTTCGCACCATCTATATTCGATGATTATCAGAGATCATTTGCTAAAACTTCCCAGGAACATCAATAGTTGGCACGGATAATCGTGGCCGAGAGATGGAGCCCTTCTATGCGGACTTCTTCCGTTTTATCGAGACGGTGAAGGCTACTGTGGTGGTGGCTGCAGGAAACGACCCCGACTTGGGCCTTCATCAGCAAGTCCCACAGAAATTTGGTACTACTACTAACCAAATAATAACTGTTGGAGGAGTAAACGAGGAAGGCAAAATATACGATCAGACCTGCCATCCGCATCCTGGACAACCGGGCTCCATGACTTTATATGCACCTGCAACTAATGTAATTGCTCCGGGACATAATAACGAACTTCATCTGAATACAGATTTTAATACAGGTACAAGCCAAGCAGCAGCCATCATTGTGAGTTTTCCGCTTATGAGCTCATTATTTCTGCTGACTATCGCATAGTCGGGCCTTGCGGCTTACTTCTTATCTCATCCAGAGATCAACCTGTTCAATCATGGGGATATTCCTATTCCTCGGGATGATATGAAAAAGTTCATGACTTCACATGCTTGGACGCGGGTACCTCGAGAGGATTTTGTCACGCCTCCACTGTTCTGGCCACGGGTACCAATTGAACATCTCAACGTTCCTTACAATCTCGCTCGAGGTGATACATTTCATCCAGATATTCAATGTCAAATTCCATTCAGGAAGCGTGGAGAGAACAAAACGGCCACAGCTTGTTCGATGTCGTCCAAAACAGCACCGACTACTCTTTCGACAGGAACTAGGTTTGTGATGCTCGTATGAGATCCTCAGTTTGGCTTCTAACGCTGTCGTAGGTCTGCCACAACATCACCAGTAAGCGTAACATCAATTGCATCCTTCCAATCTCAGCCCGAGTCTGCGCGCTCAACTGAGATTTCATCTTCGCAATCTCCACCACAATCCTCCAGCTCTGCTTCAATTGCATCCTCCCAATCCCCATCCACATTTCCCAGCTCCGCCGAGCCTGCATCCCCGACTTCATCTTCAGATCCAATCCCGACTCCTACACTTCTTCCAATCCCTCGACCTACCACCCCCGGCAGATGCTTCATAAGAGTCGCACAACTCGACACCGCCACGCAGAGCGGCGAGCACGACACAGACGAAGCCTTCTCAATCGGCGTCTACCACCAAGCCGACATCGACGACTCCAACTCCAACTCCAACGACATCTCCACCTCCAAGTCCTCCCTCGTTTGCTCCACCGCCTACTACGCCAAAAAGGGCGTCGGCGTCGACGTCCAGTGCCCCAACATCGGCGGGCTCTCAGGCACCCAAACCCTGAGCGTCAATAAAGACGAGGACGACAAGTTGCGCATCTACTACGGCGGCAAGCAGTGGCGGCCGTACCGCGACGACGGGGGATGCTATTCCCGGAGGATGGGGGAGAAGCGCGGGGCTGCGAGGAATGAACGGGTAAATTTTGACTCGATGCCCTCTTATCGGATCTGAATTTCTAACATGTGTGAATAGGGAGTCCGCACGAGTGGCTTGATCATCAGGAGGATGGAGTGCAGGATCGATTGCTCGCTCATAAAGCCCAAGCCCAAACCCAATGTCCAGAGGAACGAGATTGCTGGGTGGTCTTTTGAATAGTTAGTTTTCTCGATCATAACTTCTTTTACGATTCTATTGGAAGGATCTCATGTATTTCGGATTTCTTCTAGATGTTTTAATGGTAATGGGTAATGACTTTATATATTTCAATGATCTTCCTTTTGTTATCTAGGAGCTATGTACCAACATTTTTATCTTTTTATATATTTCCAATCACGACCATTTCATTACAACACTGGGTACGCTATACTGCATCCAGTCCCTAGCCCAATCCATATTGTCACACAAAGTACGTTTCTTGGCAACGAACAGGCCGCCGCGGGACGGGACTTCCCTCCTCCGACCTCCGACGTCAAGCTTTAGAATTTTGGTGGGGGTTGAACTATTAACATGTCTCAAACCTCGAATCTTTCTAGATCTTAGTCGATTAATCGCATACGACTGTTTTTACTCGAGAATTTTTGAGCTACTCACAGCATCTGAATCTTAACCACGCTCATTTGGAAGAGATATCAGCATTCCCCATATACGTGCGTTCGTGACGCTCCTCCAACCACTCCATTCATCATAGGTCGCAAAGGCAAAGCGGCGCACTGGCGCAACCACAACGACAACGACTACGGCTACGACGACGACTATAGCTTCCAAGGTCGCGGAACAGGCAAAGGACAAGGCAAGAGCAAGGGAAAAGGAAAAGGCAAGGGGAAAGGAGGAAGATACCACAAGATGGGACAAGAGCAATCAGCGCCCGAAGTCGACCCCTCGACGCCCCCGCGGACGCTCTCGTCGCGGACGATCGAAGCCGTCGCGGAGCTCATAACGTCGGGCAAGGCGCGCAAGATCGTGGTCATGACGGGCGCGGGCATCAGCACGTCGGCGGGGATCCCAGATTTCCGGTCGCCGGACACGGGGTTGTATGCCAACCTCGCGCGGCTGGATCTCCCCTTCGCGGAGGCGGTGTTCGACATCAATTTCTTTCGCAAGTCGCCTGAGCCGTTTTACACGCTGGCGCAGGAGCTGTATCCGGGGAGGTATAGACCGACGGTGACGCATTCGTTCATTCGGTTGCTGTGGGAGAAGGGGTTGCTGTTGAAGTTATTTACGCAGAATATCGATTGTTTGGAGCGGGAGGCTGGCGTGCCGGATGAGGTGATTGTTGAAGCACATGGCAGTTTTGCGAGGTATGTTTTCTCCCATTCCCCATTTCTAGTCCCCCAATCTAACGAATGTGACAACACAGACAAAGCTGCATAGAATGCAAAACCGCCTACCCCAAAGACCTGATGACACGCGCCATATCCAGCAAATCCGTCCCGCGGTGCGGCTCCCGGAACTGCCCCAACGCGTCCACAGGCGGCGGCCTCGTGAAGCCGGAGATCGTCTTCTTCGGCGAGGCGCTGCCGTCCTCCTTCTTCGACAACAAGCACCTTCCCTCCGAGGCGGACCTGTGCATCGTCATGGGGACGAGTCTTTCGGTGCAACCGTTCGCGTCGCTGCCGCAGTGGTGTGCGGAGGGGACGCCCCGCGTGCTGATCAATCAGGAGGCGGTTGGGGGGTTGGGATCGCGGGCGGACGATGTTGTGGTTTTGGGAGATTGCGATGGCGGGGTGAGGAAGTTGGCGGAAGCGCTTGGGTGGGGGGAGGAGTTGGAGGCGCTGTGGGCGGAGACGGATGAGGAGGGCAAGGGAGGTAAGGCGGAGAAGGAGGAGAGGAAGAAGACAAGGGACGAGGTGTTGCAGGATGAGGTGGATAAGTTGACGAGGGAGGTCGAGGAGAGCTTGAGGTTGAGGGATCGGCAGGTGGAGTGGTTGGAGGGCCATGTCGATGAGAGGATTGCGAGGAAGAGAGATGATGAGGATAAGACTGAGGATACTGCCGCTGCCGCTGATCCTGCTCCTGCTGTTACTGATGCTCCTACCCCTTCGGCTGCTGCTCATACCACCACATTAACACCAACAAGCACAACAACACCCACTGTCGACGGGAGCAGTAATGGCACCTCTTTGAGTCACGTCTTCCCACATCTCTCATCGACATCATCCTCCTCTTCGACTTCAGCTCCCAAAAAGCCGTCATCCTCACTCTAAAGACAAACAAGCCAAACAAAGACAATAAGACATAGAGTGGAGAGTCCGGTAGATAGATGAATGATACCAATGATACCAACGATTATAATAATAACCTCACATAACAACGATGATGATGAGTATGGTGAATCAAAGTACGACACCAGCAGCCCAACTAATGCTAAACTCCGACCTTATTTGGTCTTGATTGAGACGCTTTGTACGGCTTGTGTCCTCTTGTCTACTGTCACTGATCTTACATTGAGAATCCCTGTTATACGCAGAAAGAATAAGACAGGTCAAGAATTGTGAGTAAGTTCGACACGCAAAAGATCTACGCAAGCCACCAAAGCAGTCCACTCATCTATTCATACATCTGTACGATATATCTCGCTTTCTGGTGTAGACTTAAAAGGCGAGTGTACACCGAGGGAGAGAACTATGGAACTGCTGAGATGAATGGAAACGGGAGGACTGATAGGCCCGCTGGGAAATATTTGTGTAGGCTGTCAGGGGCATATGTGTGTATGCATGGACACAGGGGCACGTGGTTCACCGGTATTGAGTGGGTAAACAAGGAAAGATAAGGGAATAAGAAGAAAAAGAAACCTACGAACCAAGGGGAAACAATAATCATAGTACAGTGCAATTGCTAGATAGTTATCACTACACTCTTGACGTCTTGATAATGTAATACAAATCTCTACATGCACATACGGCCTCCGGTATACATCGTACAATTGCACAAAAGTGTACCAAGAGTAAGAGGCCTTTCAAACGGGACCTATTATTAGCAAGTACAGATACGCATGCGGTCGAGCCTTTGCTGTCCCCAATAAGGCCGTAATCATACAGGTATCTTCGCGAAATTCTCTTTCACCCTGTAAAACGAAGCCGCCAAATCCCTCACATCCAATCTGACTGCACCACAATGCGTACTGACATTTGTACATGCTAGGACGCATCATTCACGTCGAAAGAGTGTCACGAGGCTACGTCGCTTACAAGCTAGCGTCCAGGCTGCAGTCCAATTCCTGCATAAGCGCCTGCCAACTTTCCAGCCTGATGGAGGACGAATGTTACACAGACATGCTTCGACAAATAGAACGGGACCAGCGTCCACCGCCAATTGAGTTGCATCACAATAACCTACCCCGCATTCCGAAAATTTCCGGTGTGATGAGAGCTGAAGTCGTGGAAAAATGGTCATATATGTTCCTACTACGCACTTATTCTTATCATCACCCTCAGATCTCGACGTCCACTTACCCGTATACCTGCTGTTCCATTTATTCACACTTACGCGCTTAGGCCTTCTACTACACTTGTACCTCTTCAAATTTATACTTCACTACAGCTATAGTTATACATTACACCTCATACACGCAAAGTCCATTTACTGCACTATCGTGCTTCAATCATCTATGCACCGCCCTCCTCCCCATTTCAAGGAAAAGGAAATCCGTCTCAGTACTCGGCCACCATAATTCGTTGACGTACAACGATGCCTGGACGAACCGTCTTCATTGCCGTACTGCCCGGGCGATGGACACCATTCAATCTCCGTCACAAAGGCACAGCCATGTTCAACGGCCAAGCAGCTGATTACAGTCCACCTCCCGCGGTCCTAGACCCTAAGGGAGACCAGCGCTGGGTCGTCGGCGTGTTTCGAGACAAAACTCCATCACCAACTTGGTCTGATTTCATCCATGCTCGGTACTTCCAGTGCCGGGGGGAACTGGGGCCGATACGTCCTGAGGAACTTGAAGTGTGGGAGCCGGTGGGAGAGACGAGTCTCAGCAACGTTGAGATATGCGACTATGGTTAGGGCTTCTCCTTTCCCTCCTTGACCGACCATATGCTGATTCTTTTTTATTTCCCCAATAGAACGGGAGTTCTGGCAGGAGTGGAGGCTTCCGGCGGGTCTCGACTGGAAGATCCGGGATAGTCAGGACTTCAGTCTCTTCTTTTCCTTCCTAATCATCGAACAAGCTTCGCGAGAAGCCAACCGTTGCTGGCTGATAACCATCCACAAAGAAATCTCCCGGAAGCAACGCGGCAGACTGAGTGGTGTGAGTTCTCGGAGGTCTGGAGCGAATGTGATCGCGGCATTGGTAGTGATTTACGGGATACACGCGATCGTCGGATTGATTGCGTTTTGGTGTTTCGACATATACACCAAGTTGGAAACGATGCATGTGGTCCAAGGTCATGTCGCGCAACTTCAGAGATTGGTCACTAGGTTTCCCGAGGTGCGGCCTTTCCTTCTGCAGCACGATGCAATCGAGGCGCCTGTAGGCCCTACGAGCAAATTAGAGTTCATGGAATTTGTATCATATCAGATCGGTGCTACTGTATCGAGTATAGCATAGTCGCATACAAAATAGTCTGCATGTCATAAACTGCCTCGAGAGGGGCTTACTGGTAACCGTACAGCGCCAGCCCACATCATCGAATCCCCATCCCACCAATCTCAACCGCAACGTAACAGAAAACCCCAAGGAAAGGCATAAAACATACCACGTATATGCCCCACGTAACAACGTAAACCAACTGAGCAAAAAGCCCACGACAGAAGAGAAATAGTATCAGGAAAGTAGAAGAAGAAGTGAATGGCGTAAATGTTTGTATGATGTCTACTGGGGGAATTTCAAGGGCACTTTTCTTCGAAAGGGGGGTAGGAAGGAAGGGTGAGATATAGTGGTGTTGGTGGGCATTCTTCATTTATTGCTTGTGTTGGGGAAGAGACAAAGATAGAAAGAAATGAAGGAAGGAAGGAAATCATTGAACAAGCACTCTCGTGATAGGAGTGGAAAAAGAAGCACTTCAAACACTCTGCCCTCTCAATCACAGCGAAACATCACACAAACCGCATCACCATGCCATAATTATTATAAACACTAATAGTACTAATAATATATTTCTATTACTTTTTTTAGTTATCCCCACCCTCCTTACTATTACTTTAACAAATAGTACTTTTAAAAGAAAAATGCTTTACCCCTTCTATTACCCTTTCCTCCTTAACCCCTCCTACTTATAAACTTCCCCTACTTGTACTCTACTCTACTACGCCCTCCCTATAACTTCCCCATCCTTTCTACTGTTGCTATTAAACTACTAATAAACATCGTAGAAAGCCTACTCTGCACTGCTACAATATCCTCTAGAATAAGCTATCACACCCATCATCGTTCTTTTCCGAGTTCTTTCATTTCACACCAAATCTTCAAAAACGTCTTCTAGTCGACAAAACAACACCACCTCCCACGATGCATGGTCATGAACATCTCCAATTCACCTCTCTTCTTTCCTCCCCCCCCCCCCTCCCCTCTCCCCATAACACAGCAAAACGTCTATACGACTAGATACTAACAAAACCACATACACGGAACCATGTCCTCAACACCCTAACATAACCCACAAGACCAGACGACCAGAAGGCATAGCACACAAGCGGGACATATAGCTGATCGTCCTTACTACTTCTCCTCAGCAACCCCGACAGTACAACACCCTCATGGATCTCCCAACCCATCAACCTACGTCCCCTCCCAGGAGCCAAAACACCTCATACTCTGCCGCTTGACATGCTATCTACACCTCACCTCACCTCACCTCACCTCCCCCTTCCCATTCCCCCATTCCCCTCAACAGTCCCCACCGCGACCAAAACCATAATCAAGACAACCCCCAAAACCCAAACCACCAAGTCATCCAATCCACCGCCTCCGCTTCCGCTTCCGCTTACCTTCTCAGAGTCAAAAACCGCGAAGTAACTCACAAAATACAGCAGAGCACAACATATTGTAGACAGAGGACAAAGAAGCAGAGAAGGGGCACCTAATCCCCCCTCCAAACATCGCCCCCCCCCCCCCACACGCATAAGACGATGAAAGACAGGCGGAGTGCCGGACCAGACATGCGGAGCCGCCGAACTTGCCGTGTGGGTTTTGTTTCCTCATTGACCTTGGTGAGTCACTGTTTCAATGTTTGACTTGACTTAGCTGGTATGAAAATCACACACCATCACCATCACTCCTACAACATCATCATGATCACAAACACTAACAGTAATAATAATATATTTCCATCCCTTTTTTTTTAATCATCCCTCCCCTCCTTGCTATCACTTTAACAAACAGTACTTTCAAAGGAAAAACGCTTCACCGCTTCTATCTCCCCTCCGTACCCCCTCATCCCCAAGCCTAATAACACGCTCCGCTCGGCTACGCCATAAACTTCCTTACGACTTCCCCATCCGCTCCGACGTCGCCATCAAACTGCCAATGAACGTCGTAATCAGCCTACTCTGCACGGCGACGATATCCTCAGGCACGAGCCAGATGGTCGCGCCCATCTTCCTGGCAATCGAGATGGCGAGCTTCGCGTTCTGGTAGCTCTCCTCGTCGGTGCGGCCGGGGGCAACGAGGTCGTAGTCGACGTACGAGGACTTCATTCCGGACAGGACGTCGAGGAGGAAGATTCCCGTGGACAGGGACGAGTCCTTGAAGGAGCGGATTTGCGTGGCGCCGCCGGTGCCGCGGCGGGAGGTGTCGTTGGCCCATTTGATCATGTCGGCGTCTGCGATTTCGCGTTTCCCGAGGCGCTGGGCGAGGTCGCGGAGGGTGGACACGATGTCCTTGCGCATGAGCTGCCAGACGAGGCCGAGGGTGAGGGTGCGTTGGCCGTCGGTGATGTCGGCGCCTTGGATGCCGGGGAGGGAGAAGGAGTTGGCCTTGCCGAGCTCGACGGCGTAGTTTGTGTTTTCGAGGGCCTTGAAGCGCATGAGCTCGCTGGCGCCGGGTCGCGGCTTGTTGACGTGGCGCCAGTTTACGGACCCGGGCAGGACTTTGTCGTACGCTTGGAGGAGGACGGTGCCGTCTTTGAGGTCCTCGAAGAAGGATTGCACGACGGGCTGGACGTCGAGGGAGTTGAGCCACAGGGTGAAGACGCGGGCCTCGCGCTCGCCCTCGGCGTCGAAGTCCTCGATGTCGGCCTTTTCTTCCTCGGTGATGGGGTCGAGGCCTGGGTGCGTGTTGAAGAGGTTAGCCACAAAAGCGAGGTTCAACTTGGGGTTTCCAGCGACCAGGGAGGTCGGGGTCAAGAACTTGCGGCAGCCGAGGGCGTCTGCGTTCTGGAGGACTTGCTCGGCACGTTGGAGCAGGTCGGATTGCTGGAGCGGGGCGCGGGAGCAGGTCTCGGGTGCGAGCTGGTTGAGGAGGACAGTGTAGTTCTCGCCGTCCTTGACATCAGTCGAGAAGTTGGAGACCCTGTACACATAATTAGCAGCTGCATATCAGGAAATATAAAGAAGTACTGTATCACTCACGTCCTGTGCCACTTGGCGTTCTTCAAGTGGTAGTTGAACCAGCGCAGGAGAATCTGCTCCGGGGGCAAGCGGAGGAACTGCTCGAGCGTCTCGTCCTCGTCCAGCAGCCTGTACAGCTCAGGATGCAGCTTGATGTCGATCTTTCCGAGCAGACCGCGGCGGATGATCTGCCAGATCAGGCCGAGGATCAGATGCTCGCGCACCTCGATGATGTCTCCGGAGCCAATGTTCACGACGGAGCAGCCGATGCCCTTGGCGGACTCGATCACGATGTTGTTGTTCTCCGTCATGTGGAAGGCGTTCAGCGTCTTGATCTTCTTGCCCACCCTGTTCAGGACACGCTCGTCGATGGTGTCCGGCACGCTGTCGTTGATGAGCTTGGCCAGCACGAGGCCGTCCTTGCACTCGTCGAACATCTCGAACGTATCCGTGGGGAAGGGCAGTCGGTCGCCGATGTCCGGGTCGCCCGCCAGCACGGCGTTGATGTGCCTCGTGAACTCGGTGCGCTCATCCTCGTTGATCGTGTGCGTTACGTTGGCAGAGGAGCCCTGGACGTGGATCTTGCCGCCGCCGCCGGTGCTGGGCCCGCGGGCGTGGCCTGGAGTCGCGGGTGCGCTGCCCGGGCCCGTCCCCGCCCTCGCGCGCGTCGGCCCTGTGTGCATGCGCTGCTGCGCCGGCGACGACTCGCGGAGCTTGGAGATGAGGTCGACGTAGTCCTCGAGCTCGACGCGCCGTGAGCTGTCCAATTCGACCTCCTTGAGCGCCTGGCGGACCACATCGTACGGTTGGTGTTCGGTCTGTTGCGTTGCCTTTATGACGGTTGCCTCGTCGAGGTACCCCTTGTCGTCGACGTCGAGTTTGCGGAAGGCATCCTGGAGGCCGAAGATCTCGGCCTGTTGGAATTGAGGATATTTCCTGCTCGCGTTGTCAGTGGTCGTCGTGGAATCGCACGTAGGCGCTGATGACGGGGAACGTACCTCTGGATCTTAATGATGTTCATGGCGGGGGTCCGGAGTTAGGCGGGATGGGTGAGGGTGAGGGTCAGGATGGGGGATGGAGAGGAAGAAATGGAGATTTTATCAAGCAGAGATATCGAAAAACGTTTGCCTGGCTCAGCCTCGTGCTGGTTGCGCGGCACTCTGGGAGTCGGGGGAAGATTTGATCCTTGTTTTCGTCGTCTCACTGTTGGGTGGCAGCGGCCATGACGACGTGGGCGGGCGTGGCCAGTGCAGTGGGGCGGCAACGCCAAGACTGGGATGGGCCCCTCCTCATTGTTTGGTTTACATAATCACATCATCCTGTTCTATTCGAAGCATCACTCGCTCATGAAACGACCTTCTACTTTCTGTTCTATCAAATAGTGAGGCTATAGACGTGTATATACAATCCATCCCCCTATTCCTCGCATCGCCGAAGTCTCATCCTGTAGGAACAACGCATAATCAAGGATCACAGCGATTATGTCGTCAAGCACAGCACAACACAGCACAACACAGCACAACACAACACAAGCAATAGAAGAAACACATCACAATGCATACAGACACAGTTCATAGTAACAGAAAATAAAGCTTTTGATTCTCATTATCATTCATGGTAAAAAAGACTCGGCCCACCCCTTATTCGTATACTGCCTGCCCCTGCCGGTCTCGCCCACCTACGATAAGAAAGAATAAACGCTCCACATCTTCCCCCCAAGTCAAGAAACCCAGGAAATAAAGAAGAAACGGAACAACAGTTTAAGTAATAAGGTCAAGGTGCTATATTTCCACTCGCATATACCAGGACATGAGTCATCGTAGCCAACATCGATCGGAAGCCTCCTTCTCAGGATGTCTGTTGGATCCTTCGTTCGTCTCGCCGTCCATCGTAAATAACAAAGGCTTCAAGGGTAAGATAATGAGGGTTACACAGCCGCCGGCTGGCTTCGGGGTTGCTTGCGAAACAAATAAATCAAATCATCAAATGCCCCACTATGCTCAAGTCTTGTTGGTTGTGTTGCAGAGTCGGATGTCCTCGCCCCGTCTCGCAGATCCACATCCTTCCTTTATGTCGGTTTGGTCGCGCTGCCACCTCTTGAAGTCAAAGTATGTCGGGGTAAGAGATGTTGTCGTTTGTCTTCTCGTCCATGTTATGCGGAGACGGAGAGCAGTGTATCTAGTTCGAGCGGGAAGTGGCAGACGCGACCGTGTATCATCGTTCCCCTTTTTCTTTCAAACAGGAGGCCGTAACAAAAGAATATAACGCGGTGGTGGTAGAAAGTACAAATCGTCACCCGCAAACCCATTAAGCAATACCAAATCACAGCAGTGTTGCATAATGCTTTCATGCTGCATGCAGGGAGTCGTATATCATGAATCGGGATGGTGTAAAAAAAAAGATTTGAAGAAGTCCAAGTTATGGGTGGGTTGGAAGCACGCGGGGACGTGTCCATGAAAAGAAATGGTCGTAAAGGTCGTTCAATGCCCGAGGTTGAAAATTTCGAGAAAAACACAGGAAATGTGAAGAGATAAGTTGACGCAATGAAATGGTGATGTTAATGAGTGATCCATCGTCGTAGGTCAGGTGACATTCAATTCGTTAGGATCGGAGTTGTGGGTAGAGATGTTTGTTTTCGGTTTGGGTGTGGGCTTCGGTCAAGCCAGCGTAGCTATCCTCAGGTGTCAACAAAATGCTGACATTAGTTGCATAACTCTCGATTGCTGACTTCCGCCCACCCACGGGAGTTCGATGCGTCGTCTATTCGGAGAGAAATCATGTATGATGAACAGATTTGAGCGTAAACCCATCTCAGCAGAGTGATGAGACTTATCACCTGCGAGCACGCTGCTGGATGGTCGACTGGGTGCGTTGCAATCCAGGGTTGGGATTGCCGTAGGGGGAGCCAACGGCGCCTCCGTCCATGGTCTTTCGCCTCTTGGGGCCCTCGATGTTGTCACCTTGGACGCTATCGGGGCGGTAAGGGTCCTGCTCGTCGTCATCGCGACCTCGCTTGGCGGAGGTGGGGATGCCGTTGGAGGGGGCGTATGCCTGGCTTGGGTATTGAGGAACGCCTCCAGGGGGAGGGTAGCTCTCGGGAGCGGCGTTACCATTGGTGGCACCGCGAGTATCACTCATGACATTGTAGAGATTGCTCGACGGCGGGGCCTGACGCTGTGGAGTGGGATAGCCAGAGTTCCACTGGGCCTGCCCCGTCCCGGTCGTGCGGGGGGTTGCACGTCCGGAACCGTTCTGGTGAGGAGAGCCAGTCATCTCTGGGGACAAGTGGGGGTGGTCGCCATGGATAGGTCCGGGGGCAGGGGCAGAGCTGTAACCGTAGGACGCACGGCTGCTATTATAAGGAGCATTCGTGTGCGTGTACTCGTTCTCGTGCTCGCCCTCAACCTCTCCAGAGGCATGGGAGACTTGCTCGCTGGTCTGGGGCATCATGCCCTCGGCCGGCTTCACGTCGCCCTGGTCAGGTGCTCGTGCGGGTGGTGCCATCTCGGTCTTGGGGTAGGTGCCATCCTGGGGGCGGTAACCCATCATCTGCTGCGAGTGTGTATTGTACTGGGCTGGTTGCGAGGGTGGTGCAGAGTACATCGGTCTCGAGCTGTCGTAACTTTGTGCCGTCGGGTAGGACATGCCTGCCTGGACAGTGCCTGGGGGAGTGCTGGCCGGGGTGGTAGGGCCTGAGCGAGCGTTGCTCAGACCGGTATCGATGGAGAGAGGAGGTCCAGGGATGTTCTGTACATTGGTACCACTCCACTCGTTGAAGCTTCCCTGGTTGTTCATGCCCATTATGCTAGAGGCGCTGGTCGGTGGCGTGGGGAAGGTGTGGGCCCTCTCCATGCCAGGCCTGCCCGAGGATGGGTGAGGCTGGATCGCATGCGGCGGTTGAGACATCGAGGCGGCGCCGATGGGGTTGCTCATCGAGTGGTGGTGATGCAGCGACGGGGGCTGGGATGTGGTGGGCCCAGTCAGATATCGCGTGGTCTGCATAGGGTCAGGTCTTCGATTGCGATCAACAGCTGCCATCGCGGCGCCTCCTACACTTGCCCTCGTCTGATTTGAGGGGTGATAAAGCAGTGCTCCAATGTCGTGCACGAACAGAGGATACAGAGACTCGGTGATCTTCTCCTTGTTGGCAAACTCCAACGCACGTTCGAATGGGATCCTGGTTACATGGGTTAGTGTGCAACATACAACCGGGAGAGAGGACGGGATACGCACCACACGCCCTTGAGGTGCATGGGGCCGATCTTGACAACGTGTCTTGTCTTTTCGCTCTTCAAGATTCCGTCACGGCGGCCGCGGGTCATGCCAGCTACGTTAAGAAGCTTAGTACCGTTGATCATGTGGTTATCTGTTTGTAGAAATTAGACTCTGCTCCACCAGCGTATATTGGGGAATGTGCGATAATACATACCTTCACGACGAGCTACACATACGCCTTTGGCCTCTACTTGGAAGCAGAGGCTGCCTTCATCTTCCCAGAGCGTTGCCGTGACCCGAGGTTTCATCCCTGCGGGAGCAATCTGACCGGTGTGGTCGAACTGCTGAGGCGGATAGCTCTGGGAGCCTGGCAACGAGGATGCGGGTGCACCAGCGGACATTGCTGTGTGAACCATTATTAGTATATGGGAGAGAAAACCAATCTCAAGGTCATCAAGATGGACGTACCAGGAAGTTGGATGGACTGAGGAACCATGGCGTTGCTCATAGAGCTCGATGCTGGAAGCTGCGAGGGGACGCCATTGCCATAACCATACTGCGGGTAACCTGCAGGAGGGGGATATTGAGGGCCAGGCTGGAGGATGGAGGATTGCTGGGGATACGAGTAGTGGGCCAGACTCGAGGGAGCAGCCGAAGCTGGTGCGTGAGCGGTGGCGGCAGACATGTGTGATGGGTGCACGTCAGCATACGATTGCATCTGGTTCATGCTGTTGTAGCCCTCTGAAGGGTAGCCGTAGCTCTGTTGATTTCCGTACGGAGAGCCTTGCTGCGATTGCACATTCAATGGCTGACCGGGACGGCTGGCGGCTTGCGGAGTTTGCTCCGGCGAGGGCGTCTTGTACCCTGGGATGTGACCGTTGACCGAGGGAGCGTAGGACGTGTTGGAGCTGGTGCTACTGTTTGCGACAGAAGCAGAGCCGGAGCTGATGGAGCCTCCGCGAGGGGAAGAGGAGGTGGAGGAGCCGCTCGGTTGCGGTTGGGAATGGGGTTGCGATTGGATCTGGGAGAGAGTCGGCAGGCGTTCGTTCGTCACGGCGGGTTTTGGGTTGTATTGAGAGTTGTACCAGGTGTCGACAGGGCCGCGGGCGTGGACCGACGAGATCGATGGTAGCTCCAGCTTTACGGTATTGACGAAGTTGGGGGTGGGATTTTCAAGCAAGTCACTGCAGTGTCAGGCACGAGGAGATGCGCTGAGTGGGGGGGGAGATCCTTCAATGCGCGTGCGTTCACAGACGGGAATTGGGCAAGGGACGGCGATGATGTACCACAGCAAGGTTGCAGACTCTGTGCGCACGTATCCGGGAGAAAAACGATAGCGGAGAGACTGATATAGCTCGTCCTGAGGCTCACCGCAACATCAATTGGGCGCGGAATTGTTTGTTCGTGGAATTTGGGACCGATGGTCAATTGCAGCAGCTATGACCAACGAGACGCGACCAAACACGTGGGCAAACAAGCACAACGGCGGTCGGCAGTCGATGGCTCCTGGGGGGGACGAGAGGAGAGTGGGTTCCCGTGAGAAGCGAGCTGGGCGAGCGAGAGAGATGATAAAAATTGGTTAGGGATTTCTCTTTCTCAGTCGTTAGCAGAGGACGGGACTGCAGGCTGGCTATCGCGTTTTTCGGGACGGCGGGGAAGGTTAATTCACTCGTCGTGCGTGGAGCGACGGGGATGGGCAGCGGCGGTGGTGGTAGTGTTTGGTGAAACAAAGAGCCGAGGAATTCGGCCGGTGTGCGGGAGGGATTGTGAGGGCAGAAGAATGCTCAATGCGCGCGGTGTGGTGGCCTTGCTGTATGAACTCGAACGCTGCAGATAATGCTGAACGAAGACAAAAAGCACGTCGTTACGTCGTCGCGGTCGTGAAGCCGGGAGCGGGAAAAATTGCTAGACAAGAAATGCTTTTGGGGTGGGTTGTGGTTGTGGTTGTGGTTGTGGTTGTAGCTGTAGGTCGGTGGTCGTTGGTTGTTGGTCGTTGGCGGAGAGGTGCAGTTTCGTTTCAAAACACGCGAGAGAAAACGACGGTGGCCGGCCGAGGAGGAGGAGGCGAAGAAGAGGAAGAAGCGAGCGAGACGAAGAAATCTCGCATCTGCTTTGAGAGGAGAAGGGGAGTGGGAGTGGTGGTGGTGGTGGTGGTGGTGGTGGTGGTGAGGTGGAGGAGAATTGGGGAAGAAAGGAAGTAATATGGAGGTTGGTGGTAGAGAAGAGAGGTTCGTAAAAGAACTGGAGGTGATTGATGTACGAGGGTGGATGGGATGGATGAATGGGTGGTGGGTGGGCTAAGTGTAGTGTAGGTAGTGTTAGGGTAGGGTAGGGAAGGGCAGGGTAGGGAAGGGTAAGGGCAGAGAAGGTCGGTGCGGTGTTGGGAGCGAGAGAAAAGAGGCGCCGGAGGGAGAAGGCGGGAAGTTGAGTGGACGAGGGGACGAGTGGACGGGGATGGGATGGGATGGGATGGGACGAGGATAGGATAGGAT
>NW_022983481.1:173521-410358 GCF_010015735.1 Aaosphaeria arxii CBS 175.79
AGGAGAAGAAGAGAAGAGGAGGAAGGATAGAGAGGATCTCTTAGAGAGGATAGAGAGGGTGGGTGGTCAGCTACGGGCCGAGCGACAAGAAGGAAGGAAGGATGGATGGAGGTGGAGGAGGCAGGTAGGAGGGAAGGAAGGAAGGAAGGAAGGAGGGAGGGAAAGAGGCAGTTAGAAGGAAGGGAAGGTAGGTAGCAAAAGTGGGTGGAGGTGGTTATCGATGCTGGGACCTTTTGCTGGGAGCTGCTGAAGCTGTTGCTCTTGCTTGCGACACAGTACTCGTAGAGCTGGTCGATAGAGGTAGCCCGGCCGATGGAGAGCTCTGGCTATTGCTGTATTGTAATATGGTATAGCGGTATGTACTGTGTATAGCCCAGGTAAGGTATGGTTGGTACAGCTATTCTGGTAGTTATCGCTATGGCCCGTATTGAGTTACTGCTCGTTGCTTGTCGCTAGCTATTGCTTGTTGCTGTTGTGGCCGTGCCGGGGTACTCAACGGACTAGGATACGGCAGATGGATAGTGTAGTGTCTCCGTAGTTATCGATGGTAGTTGCTCGTAATAGACCGTAGAGTCGTAGACTGTAGATGGTAGGAAACCACTGCTACCTAATCGGTTAACGATCACTGCACTACAGCCAGAATAGAACAGAGCGAATGGTCAGCGGATTCCCTGGCTGGTACCAAGATAGACTTGTGAAATATGGTGGTAGTGAATGACGGGAATAGATAGGAGCACTCGGGGAGAGATACCCAGAGTGGAGTAAAGGGTAAGTGAAGAAAAGAAAATGAAAAAGAAAAAGAAAAAGAAAAGGTCGTAGGGGAAAGACGGAGGATGAGGATAAGGATGAGGATCAAGAGATGCTATGCTCTGCTATGCTATGCTATGCTATGCTATGTTGTGTGAGGCTGCACGAACCTCGGAGGAAGGTGTGGATGTGGGTGTGGGTTTGCGTGTGGGCGTGGATAAACGCAGGGAAGGCACGATGCAGCCCGCACTGCAGCGACACTACCCTATACACTACAGTATACACAGTACACTCTGCACCACACTACACTGCACTGCACTATACGGAGTACACACTAGTGGAGATGCAAAATCTGGAGACGAGGATAACAACAACAATAACAGTACTCCATAATAGAGAATTAAAAATAATAGCACTCAAGCAACAGACAGTACAACAAGAAAGGCAAGGTCGCGTAAGATGGAAAAGCATAAGACGGGACGGGATGGAATACCTGTATTGTGTGTTGCGTGATTGTAGATGCGTACCCAAGGTAGCGTAGCGTAGATGCTGCAGATAAGGCGGGGATGGGCCGGAGAGTAAGATGGATGAGATGAAGAACAGGGAGAGGGAGATTGTTAGGTGAGGTGAGATGAGGCGAGGTAGGTAGGAAGGAGGGAAGAAAGGGAAAGAGGAGGACGAGGCAATTCGGAAGTGGTGGAGTGGAGTGGAGTTGAGAGACGGGCGAGGTTGAGGTCTGAGGTCTGAGGTGGATTTTTGAGGTGGTTGGGATGGGTTGGCTTTGGGATCCTAGCGCCCGCTTCTGCTGCCCTCATGAGCGAGCCAACCTGGAACCATTCGACGAGATAACTAGGTAATAGAGACAGGATAGCTATACTCCGTATCTACGGAGAATTGAGGACATAGAGAGGGTATCATACACCCAGTGCACACATCCAGTCTATTCCCGTCCACTCCCACTCCCACTCCCTCTCCCTCTCCCTCTCCCTCCCAGCGAGAGAATGAACGAGGGAACGAAGAAGAGCGAACACTTCTTTCCCAGCCAATAGCCGACATCCAGTGCTTAGTTCCAGGAAGCCAAAGATAGGCGAGCACGGGAAAACGCTGCGTCGCTTTTACCGGGATGTTGATTTGGAGTGTGGGAGGGGAGGGGGTGGATTAGAGGACCTAGAGGACCTAGAGGACCTAGAGGTAGGGCCTAGAGGGTAGGGATGGAGAGATCAACTGGGGTGATGCTGGGGGATTGTCTTACTGGGATGTTTGACATGGCATGGCATGGCATGGCATGGGATGAGAGGGAAGGTGGACACGGACGGTGTGTGTGCGTGAGGAGATGGAATGAATACGATTACGGAGTGAGGGTATCTATTGTACAGTGCTGAATGGAGTATGTCTGTGTAAGCTCAAAGGTAAATAAGGATTGTCTGTGTATCAAAGTGTATTCGTATTGGAACTGTAACTATGGAAGAGGGTGTGGGATAGACTCGTGCGTGTGCGCGTGTGGGTGGGTAACTTGTAAAACCGTGTGCATGGCGGATTGGATGCGTATCGCCATGCTAGATCCCTTTGGTCAAGCCCCCGGCGACTACGATACGATTCTCTGCCTCGCGCCTAATACATACACAAACTTGGAGAAGGATGAATGCACACCGTTGAATAAAAAGCAAAAAGGGAACTTGAAACAATAGTATTAGGTATGGCACGGAATGATAATGGACTGATAGATACGGAGTTGACGGGAATAAGATGGAGAGAAGGGTCAGATCACCCAATGAGAGGAACGATATTGGTCCCAGATGTAGGAATGGTGTTAGTACCTCTACTCTGTACAGAATACGTTCAAAACCTTATTGGTTCTATACGGAATACTATGGACATACAAAGTATTGTCAATAACATCGTGAATAACATACCCTACACTCCTGCACCGAGTACTCCGTAGAGCAAATAGAAGAGCAAATGGAAACGATACACCGATCAATACCTAGTGCATGGCACAGTCAAGAAGCCAAGTACGGCACAGAAACAACTGGATATTCCAAAGACAAGTATCAACTCTAGTCAGTAAACAAATACATCTGCTCAACGACGAAGCAATTAGGTACCTATGCTGTGGAATCAATGAACACACAATTGGGCTCCAATAGAAAATTGTAGGTCCTGTTGTACTCCACGTCACCTCATGTATGTCAGTCCATACGCGGTACACCACAGAACTCCACAGTACACCACAGCACAACCCAACCACGGTACTGTCGACATACACTACCACGTCCAACGCGTTTCCCTCGTGTTGTTTACCTCGTGGCCACCAACCAAACTAACCAACTAATTACCTAACAAGCAACAATTCAACAAAGCCAAATGTCTACGCAATAGATGCAAGGCGGCGGCGCGGGAAGGTGGCGGCGGGTATCCTGCAGTGCAGCAAGCAAGCAGGCAGTGCAGTGCTGGCTGCCGGGGGGGTGGTGGGGGGGAGATGAGATGGGAAGATGCGATCGTACGTGCGTGCGTGCGTTATGTGCGTGCAGAGAAGAGAAAGGGAAGGAAACAATCGTGCAGTTGCATCTTCCTTCGAACGAAACGAGCGAAACTAAACGAGCGAAGTTGTCTTTCGGCCGCTAATTAACAAGTCTTTTTCGTGGAGATAGTTTTAGGATGCAAAAAATCTTGTTAAGCCGGGAGGTATGTAGGGAAACGGGAAACCGTAAACCCAACAGAGAGGCAGACAGGCATGCCTAGACCAACACCCAACAAAACCATTGTACGCACCCGCAAAGTAACGCAACGCTATGCTCGTAGAAACGTTCGTTCCCTCCGGCCCGTGGTCGACCCGGCCTGGCCCTGGGTCTGTCTGTGTGTCTGTGTGTCTGTGTTCTTTACAATAGGCAGGCCACGGTCGAGCAAGCGAGCGGGCACGGAACCTAGAATTCAAATGGTAAATTATCTCGTAGAGACTCTGTAGATCACGGTTTGTGCTTTTATTAACAACCATT
Organism: Aaosphaeria arxii CBS 175.79; assembly: GCF_010015735.1. NCBI lineage: Eukaryota > Fungi > Ascomycota > Dothideomycetes > Pleosporales > Aaosphaeria > Aaosphaeria arxii. The sequence goes on from NW_022983481.1 coordinate 177,265, forward strand.
TATCCCGGCCGTATTGGCTATTCGTACCGATGTAAGAATATGTGCTCCAGATGCGATGTTGGACCTGGATCTGGAACAACAACGGCGAAGGTCCAACGGACAACGATTTACTTACGTCGGTGGGTTAGGAAGATAGGCCATACGTAGGATTCCCTCTTGCGCTCCACATGCCTACCTGAGGTGAATTTTGTCCCCTCTTCCTCGTCCTTTGCTGGTGGTGGACATGGGTACCGTTGCGGACAATGTCCGTGTGCTGGGGTGGCTTGCTTTCCGTTGCTTTCTCTTGTGCTTGCGGGTCTTGGTATGGGAGGGGAGGGCAAGCAAGGTTTAGTTCGTGAACGAACAGGTGGACGGTCGGACGGTCGGTACAAATTCTTTTCCCACTAAAGTTCGAAGCACCTATTGTGTAAGCAAGCAATCCCTAGATCGTGAGCTTTATACTTGATGACCAAAGATGATGCTTTTGCTTTGATACCCTGTTCTCTGATTTCTCTCACGTAGTGTCGACCTGGTTCTGAGTACGGAGTACTCCGAATGAGATTCTGAACCCAGTAGTTAATGAGGGCACCCATCCTGTCAAATCCCTTCATTGCCCACGCAAGCAAGAGTGGAGATGGGTGATGGGAGTGCGGCCGTTCTGTACTGTACGGTACTCCGTACAATACACAGTACAGTGAATTGACTTGACATGGATTCGTGGAAGAGGCTGGACTGCTCCGTACATTGTGGAGCCTCCGGTCCACTCGAATTCGCATAGGTAGTCAAGGATTGAGCAGGGGTCAACTTATGCTGCTGATGATGCATGGCCACGGTCATGGCATGGGCGTTGATGTGCTCTTCTGTCTGCCTGTCTTGTCTTGTCTTGCCCAGGAAGATCCATCTGCCTACCTATTGTATTCCCCCTCACTCGCTCGACGAACGACCGATGGAAAATTCAATATTGTCCGAGCTTCCTAATGCCCTACCTTCGGATCCATCTTGCGTTGTTACACACTTACGGAGTGCAGTTCACAATCTATCCGCTCGCGAATTTTCATACAAGTCCGTATCGAGTCTTCCCAGCCATACAACAACGATCCACCTCCACCACCACCATCCCCATCCCGTTCCCGTCCTGTTGTCAATGCACCACCCTATCGACCCTGGTGAAGGCCTAATCCTAAATCTTCCAAAGACCTTACTCTTGTAGATAGTGAACGCCCCAGACACAGTCGTCATCCTCTGCTCTTTCTGGATCGAAAATTCCAACAACAGCTGCAAAGACCTGGCCAGCCACGGACCGGCGCCTGTAAGAAGCATCATCTGCTGATGCGTGTCGACGGGACGGCGCGAGTTCGCAGGGCCCCGGGCAGGCAGGCAAGGCGCGGCGCATGCCCGCCTACGCTTTCTGATGCTACTGGCTCGCCTCCAGTTCCAGTCACAATGTTAGATACTCGAACGTATTCGTGGTATCGGTCCCTTCTGCGTGACCACATGTCTGGCCCTAATTGTAGGAGACAATGTCAATGTCACGATTCATGGCAATACCCCTACCTTTCTTTGTCAACGATGCGGGAGACATCGTAGCCACGATACTGCAGGCCGTCGACATCGAGATGGCCAGCCAGCAGGACCACCCGCCATAATACGAGACAAGAAACGGGCGCCTGGAAGACGCTGTTGATGCAACCGCTGCACCTCTCATGTCTATCTCGTCTCTATGCGTAGTTATCCCAGATACAATCCCAGTGTCCGCCTTCTCGGTGGGTTGCTCTTACTAGAGGCGCACTATATAGTGCAGTACTGTACAGAGTCGATGGTGAATGGCTGCTCCCTAGAGAGCAGAGCATCGTGCTGTACGGAGTACTGTAAGGAAGAAGCGGGTTGTGGAGATCCCTCTGGGGTTCTTGCATCATCCTCGCTCGTGTCCGGAGTAGTCACATATTGCACATCCAAACCACGCACATCGACGTCGCCAAAGCTGGTTGATGAATCCAAATAGCGTTCAGACTTTGTTGCGGCATGTTGGTTTCAGGGAAGGGTCATTTCACGTAGCACCAAACCTCCCCTTCCCATCGAAAGCCTTCACTTCGTTGTTTCTCAGAATAGCTCGCTCTCTCGCACTCTGGCAATATTCGGTTATGTGTGGCATGACCCAGGATTAGCAGGGGTCCCACAACTGGATGTGGCCCGCCATGGCCGACTTTGGATTGGAGGGACGGGACAAGGTGGGAAGAGCCGGACTGCGACACCACTTCGTCTTTCTGCTCGCTCCTTCAGCACCAGCCTGGTCTGTCAACTCTGTCCCATGAAAGGAAGGCCAGTGGCCGTTTCTCGCGCGCTGGCCAGCGGCCAAGCACGGGCCTCCTTCTACAAGGGACAAGCTATGGCAATTAGCATAGCAGGGCAGGGCTCGCACGCACGGCCATCGAGGGGACGACTATGGGCCAATAAATAAGGGTCGGGATCTGGCTCGGGAAGAGACATCAAGACTGCGCTGCCTCTGGTTGTTGGAATTGAGTGGGCAATGATGCTTCCTGTTGCTGACTGGGCTGACGTGCCGTCGATGCGGCAGACAAGGGCACGGAGAGCTTCGAGGTCTGGAGACATAACCCGTCGTCTTTGTCCTATCGTAAATCTCCCTTCACCTTGTACGGAGTAGTTTGTAGAAGAAGGAAGACTGTGTACGACCGACCTGCTACATATGCAATGCGCACAAGCGAGGAGTCAACGATGCCACTCCCACTGTGTCTTACCAGCCACCGCCGCTAGGCTGTTCATACCAATAGCCCAAGAGACGAATAACATATGTACGGAGTAATTTTCAAAGCCGTTCATCAGAATAGAGTATTGGTCAGGTTGAGATTGATAGCTGCCCTCCACTCTACCCCGTATCGCCTTTTTTTTATTTTTGATAGCAGTGTACCGAATATTCCCAGAAGCAAAGCTTGTCTCTTTACTCCATTGAGATTCAACAAACTGATGGGTCGAGTAAATCGAGTCCGACAGTAGGTGCTTTCGGCTGCGGTCATCCATTTTTAACGGGCGTCTATTTGCGCTCTATGCTAGGCTGGCGCCGGCTGGGGTCCCGATAGGGAGATGACGGCTGAATGGCAACCGACCAGTAGCAGCATGCGGAGATATACTTTCATTGTCCGTGCAGGCTACCCACAGAGTGTAGATAGGGCGATCGCTTTGGGTTCAGAACTCATTTGTATCGTTCATGACCGCTGTACGGAGTAGGTAACCTCTCGATAAACCTCAACATGGGCCAGCAGTGATGGAAATGCAAGTAATGATCATAGCGGAGAGGAGGACCACACCTCAAGGCATTCCCCAGCGAGCCTCCGTCGATCGATCGGAGCGCAAGACCCTGTTCAAAACGTCCTTGCCTGCACTCCAGCCCTCAGTGGGCCACATAATGCGCGATGATTTGCGCTGCTTCTGTCGCCACGAGTCAAACGAATGCATCAGTTGTTTTCGTGAGCGTAGAACATGGAGATAGGCCTGGCTTCTCCGCGTCATAGAGGAGTACCTCACGGGGCTACAAATGCCGGCATACCAGCATGATGTTCTGAAACATGTGGCGACTACTCCGTACTGCTACGCCGAACCGTAGAGAATGTTGTCATTTCTTTCTCTTTTCACGCCTCACCCGACAGCATCGAAAAGGCAAGAATAGGCCCACTGGAAGAAAACGAGAGCGCCGCCGTCGGGAACAGCGCAACCTGCACGGACCATATATCTAACTCAGGCTAAATGCCCGTGGATCCAACGACGAAGCACCAGGTCAAGCAGGGATGACAAAAAGGCAAGAGCGGGATGAACGGACGACAGACCGCGCAAGGTCACTTTCGTTGGGGTCCTTGCACTCTTCGATATTGACATGGATCGTTGGCTGGTTGTATAGCAATTCCGAAGCGTTGGGTAACCTGGAGGATGCCTCAGTCCAACTTGAGTCCGCGATGGATAATGAGTAATTACGGTACTCCGTACTATCCGACAATACCGTTCTCTACGCATGTAGCAACCTGGACCATTGAGAACCCCACTCAACATCACAATTGAGGTCTGGGCGTGCTTCATCGAAGCGAGATGGTGTGAAAGGGAACGAGGGCATGGAATGGTGCAACGTGGAGACTCGAGAGGGTGTGACGATCATGTCAAATTGTTGAATGGCTGTAAAGAGTGCCGGGCGCCATTTGGACACTGCGTACGCATGCTCTGCTCCGCGTCAGAATCGTGATGATGGTGTTGAATATAGCAATAAGTCGCTGGCGAGATTCTCAAACCTCCCGCGGAGTGGAGGTAGAGTACGGGCGGACCCTTTCCATGTCCTTCGTTTCCCTTGGCCCAAAACGTGCCCGGCGGTTGTGCCATTGTGGCACCGTGCCATTTCGAAATTGAGGAAGCGCAGCATTCGAGGCATTGTAGCGATTGTGCCACGGGCTTGGTGTTGGACGTGGGACGCCGCAGGGAATGATAGGTCCTACGACTGTTGCGGTGTGAGTGATGTGCTGGCGAGGCTAACCGGATCTGGACACGGGCAGAGGGTCATGCTTTTTCCGCAAGCCATCATCAACTACCCTCGCGTTATTGTCCAGTGTCCAGTGTCCAGTGTCCAGCTACAGTACAGTCGCTGTAACGCACCAACAATCCCCACAATCCATCACGACAGGTCATTATTGAGAAATCTGCTCACTGCTAGGTATTGTTGTCATCTGCTTCGCTGCTCCTCCCGCTGGTCCCCGCCGCGGCCACTTCTGTCTGCAATTGCTAGACTGGAGTGGAGTGGATTAGACTGAATCATCGAAAGGGCAAGGATGAGTACCGAAACCGAGACTCGAGAGTAACTGTGCCTCCTCCGCACCTCAGTCAACTGACCCGCATTCATTGTGCAGCATCTACCCACAGAGTCGACGAGTATGGTTGGGGCTTGGCCTGCCCGAGGGAAGACTTGTGTCACTCCAATCTAGGATACTGAAACAATCTTTGCCATACAATACGTATTGCGCGCGGGAGGCTTTCCCTTGATGGAAACACAAAAAGTACTATTAGTCCGCCCAAGAGGCCTTGTTTCTCAGCGGAAGCACGGGACCACCATGCCAGCATAGGCCAGTTTCTGGCTCTATTCATCCTTGTCGTCTGCCATGCGAACCGCGACAGCCTCAACATGGGAGAGACGGGACAGACAGCAGGTTGGCAAGCCATGCTTGATCTCTTGTGACTTGTCACGACCAGGACTCGTTTCTCGAGCACGGGTGCAATTGCAACCAATTCCCATTCACTTGACTTCAGCTTGACGCCTCAGGCGCCAAACTACGACGTTCGCATACCCAGTCGTGACTTCTTGCCGCTGCTCTTCTGTTCTATCTATGCCCACCCCATACTCTTTTCATCTCCCTGGTGTCGAATCGCCACCTCGCCTCTCCAACTCCAGCGTCACCGTGTCGTGAGACGTGGCAACACGCCTGGAAAGTGGGACAAGGCTTATCGTCCATCCGACCTGTACGACCACTGACGGCATCATATGGCCATTACTGAAGAACAGGAAATGGATGGTGCTGCTGTTGGCTGTCTGAATCAGCTTCACATCGGTACGAAGTACGAGAGCGGCGTGGAATCATTCACTTCCCCAATCGCGAAGATTGCGGGCCGGCATGTTCGCAGTCTCGCCTCGGTAGTACCGAGTACAGCTTCAAAGTTTTGTGACCTCAAGGACTGTAAAACTGTGGCGCTCTCAAGCGATGCGTACAGTTCCACCATAGCATTTTTTAGCAGCTCAGGCCGCTCCGATGGATGTTTGTCCTCTCTGTAAGGGCCAGTATCACGGACGTCGCGTGGGCCAAATGGCTTTGAATGCAAAGGTGGAAATAAACGTGCAGTGCAGCGGGCGCGATGTGGGAATGCGGATCGTGGGCGAGGCCCGTGTCCGGCCTCTACCTGTGACAGCGCTGACCACCACCCGTTGCAAGAATAGGCAATTCAAGATTAGGATCGGTCAAGATGTTGAAGCTCCAGTGACCGATTGGGACAGAAGACACGAGCGCTGAAGCATTGGGCACATGCACGGAGCATACAGAAATAATTAACTTGTATCAGACTCAAACCTTCCTTGAGAACTCTGTTCTCGTGAGGCCTCCAAAGAGTGGAGACTGTGTCTACGGTTCTGTCCCTTCGTCCAACAGAAAAGGATGGATGACCATTCTAGACCCGGGATTCGGAGGACGGATAGGGTGTGTGCCATGCCCGAACGAGGAACCACCGAGCAAGCTCAGATATGACAGCAGGCGTCAAGTGAGTACACAGTACTTCGTACACAGCTATACATATCCGTTTTCCCTCAAGATGTTTTGAGATCGAGAGTCATGTTGAAACAATCAGAGCTATTATCCCGCATTCCAAGAGAGTCAAAAGTTCAGCGTAGGGTACCGTAGCTGCTTGCACCCGCAATCGTCTGCAGTATGTCGGCCGGTCAGCGTTCCTGCAGCTGGGGACCTCCCGCAGTACAGACAACGCTTGGACATTGAGTAGTGACTGATTGGACAGGTTTCACCTGCACACACCCGCCGTGCATATGCATGTGATGAAGGGTTCATCCCTGTGGCTCGCACTCTCCACAAGGCCAAGCCCGTGGGTCTCCTCTTTCTATCCCTCCACTTTTCACAGCAAAGGTTCCCGATTCAGTTCGGCCTTGCTTAGGTCTCTCTAGAAATATGAGCATGGCTGAGCGAGAAATACAGCATCTGCAGGCACATAGGCGAGAGCGCTGAATTGCGCAGTGTTGCACATGTCGACCACTCTGCGACAGACCCCACAGATGCGCACGAGTTTGGGAATGCTGTACGTCCCCATGATGATGTCCATCTCTTCGCCAGCTGCCTACCATCCACTCAATACAGTACAATACATTACATTCTCGTGGTCGATGAAGCACGGCACACGCGGTCGTATCGATCTGATAGGCGCTGGCCCACCAATCACTGCTGGCCACGTCGTGGGCCAGGTGAAGCCGTTATCGGGGGCTGGCACCAAGGTATGCCGGAGCGGGCTGGCAGTGTCGTTTGTTGACGAGAGCAAGCCACCTCTGGCGTTTGCAAGCGACACGGATCATTCCTTGCAGTTCGAATCCTCTTACTGATTGGTGGTCTGCTCAAGTTGGCTGGGCCCTCGCGGATTGGCCCTCGTCAAACTTCCACCACTGCTTGTCATCTCACATCATGCCCTCATCCACTAGTCCTCCTGGTGGTGTCTCGGTGTACGCTGCATTTTCTAGCGCCCTCTCGTCCAACCTCAACATCCACTTGCTCAGGCGATCATTCTCAACGCTCATTCCTTCGTTGAAGAAAGAAGACTTCGCCTTGAACACTCCATATGTGGTTCTCGTTTGAAATATGAGTTCCCTTGCTATTTGTTTCAAAGTTGAAATACTAATTATTCCTACGTACAATTCCCACGTCCTCACCGCTAGTCTATTCATGAGCCGTGGCGCCTTATCTTGCTGGATAGCCGGGGAAGGGCAATATATTCGTCCCCGGCAGACAAGCATCTTACACGGCTGTTTTGACCCGCTGCATTGTCGCTCTTCAGCATCGTTGGGGGCCGCAAACAAACCCAGTCTCTGAGTATTTGGCATAGACTGATCTCCGGTGGCTAGACTTTTGGCATTATTCAACCCAGCGCGATGCAGAATTGTAAGGCATCTTTGTATGTGGTAGTGTATACGGAAGTGCTGCACTGCACGTACTCCGTACATATCGCAAATCCAGTACACGGCCAGGCTAGATGCAGTGAAAGCAGCAGAGCCGCCTTTCAGCACATCACATCTCTGATCCACCAGCCAGATGGTAAGCACGACATAGTTGCCTGCATCCTTTGCATTTGCCGCCGTTGCACTTCAGGGTACACTGCAGACCTGGCAGAAGCTATAGACCAAGAAATCGTTGTTGTGTCCTGAACAGCTATGCCTTTTTTCACTGCTCTATCTGTTCATTTAGCTATAGTATGGTAAGCTTATACAGTCCCGATTGAGGCATAGACCTGACAGAACACCCGTTCTATGGGTAGTCTCTGCGCATTATATGGATGCCGGAGCGAGGATGAGCCATGTCCGCATTTTGCCTCTTAATCTCCCTTTCTATGATATTTTGCCCGGATTGTGGATGTGAATGGCAACCATCCCTTGGCTTACAAGCAAAGAACTTTCCCGCTCAAATGCTCTATCCAGAACAATGGGATCTCTGCGAGCCCCGTACACAATTGCGGAAGGTGGTTTCAATGCCAGGACTCGTTGCTCTGATCATATCTGCTAAGCTGGCGTCATGCTTACAGGCAACGATATTCCAGCCATTCTCATCTCAATTGAAACCGCCTCAGCATTGATGAACACAAGTTGTCGGTACCCACCTTCCTCAATCATAATCAGGATTTCTTTATTGCAGTCGAGGCCTTCGAATCATTAATTGCGCCCGACTACCTGCTCATGTCGGACCTGTGGATGAAACCCACGCAACTGCGACAGTGAGAATGACATCAAACCCACTCAGATTTTTCCAAGCGCTCAGTCACTATAGGCATTTAATCAACAGCATGCTTTTCGTCCAGGACCCCTCCCAGCTACTATAAGAGCTCCCTCGCCAAGTCATCGTTATTTTACTCAACAAAGCGGATTTTCGGAATGCCGCTCGCCTAGAACGTTTCTCTAAAGGATCTCCATGAGAATAGTAATAACGTGGCGCTCGGGTAAATTCAGTCACATCTTCCCTTGGACCCTTTCTCAATTCAATTGCCTCTTTCTGTTCTGTCCAAATTTGCGGCGCAGTTCAATAGACCCTATTGTTTCAGGATCCTGGCTTACAATACAATTTCCTACGCAGCCGGCAAGATCATGCATATACCCCAGCACAACAACCAACTGTCTTTGTTTCTTCTTCCGGCAAAAAGCAATGTGAAGAAGGACATCCAATTCCCGGGTCAATCCGATTCGATCTCCCGATGTGATCCTGCACACGAAAGCAGGTGGCCGTTGGTTTTGGTCAATATTGCGCAGCCGTTGTTGCATGAACATGCGTTCCTGCTCATGCAATGCTGCGCGTATGCATGTCCTCGCCAGTATTGAAAATCAAAGTTTTGACATACGATTTCAGTAGATAGGACTACACCTTCGAACGCCTTAGCCCTGCACACATTGGGACTTGCTGAAGAACGATTACAGACGGTAGTCATCTATCTTCACTCGAAATCATAGCCATTGCAACAGCCATTGTTTACAAGCAAGACGCGACGCGGCAGCTCAGAAAACAACACATCATGCATGCACGTTCAACCTGCACTAATTCTGTTGTCGAAGGACGCCAGAGGTCACCACTAAGGCGCGTACCAGTCAATGACACAATTATCAAACCGAAAAAGCAAAAGAAGGAAAAAAGAAAGGAAAATGTGGCGCCTATCCTGATTGAATCCAACAGAAAAAATTGTTGTCAGAAGAGCTATGCCTAATGCCTACAACGTGCTACAGTTCATCAACATCACTAAACCTATTCCCATGAAAAACCACGCGTCAACAAATACACTAGATACTATTATCGATAGCTAAAGTAGCACGGTGTAGACCCCCATAGCGCACGCACCGCACACTTACACACACACGACTCACGCCATGGCTTCGTTCCGCTGGAACCAAAGAGAAACAAACCACGGCTCTGGTTGCTGCGACTTAGACGTAGCGCATGGTTTCCTCGATAATAGTGCCGGTCGCTCGATCTCGCGAACTACAATAGACCTAGTGACATAGGTATAGTCAAAAGGTTACCGGCGCATGTGCGCGCGGGCGCTCGCGCGGGCTGCCCTCCACCTAGATGTGGGCGGCCACTCATGGACCTTTGTGGGACGACGGGACTGGCGCTGGTGTTGGTGTTGGTGCTCACGGCGCCCATGCCATGCTGCTAAATGTTGCTCGTGCTGGCGCAGAGTGACTTTGGCTGGTGGTGGGGAAGGAAGAGTACGAGGTGGTTGGTTAGAGGTTACTAAGGAGGACCTAAGTGTCGGTCATCGACGAGAATTTTAACCACAATTGATGAATAGCTGCAGTGGGCCTGGTATTAGTCGACTCAGTAATCAATCGCGGGATACTTTATTTGTCGATTCGTTCTGCTTCCTTGCTTTCTTTTGGAAACGCTTCTTCCTCTATGCTTTGTGGGTCTTGGAATGTAAAGAACGGCGATCAAGTCAATCTACTTGTGGAGGTTCCGATGATGTACACGAGTTGGACGTATACTGTTCATCATCATTGGCCATTGTAGACATCTATCAGCGTTCAAGTCCGCTCCACTTGAGGAGGCTGGGCCCTACCTAATCTACAATTGGACAATTAGGTCTGCATGGAATTTCCATCTGATTTCGAATGCAGCGTACCTCATACGCGGTGCCAATGGGTACGGACGGTCTTGATCTTAGCGTTTCCTGGTGTGCAACCATTGCAATGTACCATTTCCCACGCTTCCATTCAAGATCTCGCTTTCCTGGATCCGAATTTGTTCGGATTGATCCTCCGATAATTTGGTACTTCTCCCTCGAGTCTCTGAATGTCATAACAAGGGCACGCTGTCGAGGACATACCTCTAGCAACTCGTAACGTGCGGAGGCAACGTCAGAATTTGGAAGGCGAGTACATCATACAGGCATGGTATTAAGCCGAACATCAACGGTGCTTCTAACCATACAAGTATTATTCTCTAGCCTGGCCTATTCTGGTTTTGTTGAACCAAAGCTATACCATAATGTATTTACTCCGGCCAAGTGATGATGACTATTTCTTCATTCGTGCGGACGGCAGCAGGCAGAAGATGGTCAATTTGACGCAGCCAGCCAATCCATCAATTGCCTCTGCCCGGCGCATCCTCCGCAACATTCAGAGAGTCGCTCCGACTTCAACGCTCATGACTCCGATTTGCTAGCTTCCAATATAACGCCAAGGGATCTAGGATTGTGTGCTATCAGACTTGAATACGTAGTCCAAAGCATCTTTCACGAGCGTTACATGTTCGGCAATCAATCGAAGAGAAACCGCAGCTACTCGCATGTTATTGCAAATGCGCTTTAGTACGTCGCATTGAGAAAATCTTCCTTCGGCTTCGCAATGTTCGATTGACATCTGATCGCCCGAAACATTAATCATTTTGGAAAGCGTCATCTTCCCGAATGGGAACCTCGTCAATGCATTCGAAATCCTTTTGATTTCCTAGTGACATCCAACCGAGCCATTTTGTTTCTCTCCCCCGTCGAAAATTCTGGCGGGTGTGCGCGCTACGGCATGTATTCGTGACATCCAAACCTACAAACCCTGATCCCTCTACTCTTTCTCTTCTCATTCCCATAGGGCAGGGAGGAAATGAGACGAGGAAAGCGAGAGCATAGACCAAGCAGGCAACGAATGACGGACATTGCATGACACAACATGGGCAGATTGATGAGGCAAAGCACCAATAAAAGCAAAAAAACGAGGGTGTTTCCTTCGCTTCGCTGACCGAGTTTGAGACCGACGTCAATGGGCAGAGTCATCTGATTAGAAGCGAAGCGGGTCTATTTGATTTACGGTGCATTGTTACTTGTTGCTTGCTTGCTTGTTTGCCTAGTAGGCAGCAGGCTACGATAGGCGGCGTGTTGCGTATCATGCACATAATTGCGCAGACCGACGATCAGGGTACAGCATGGGCAGGTATCCAAGTACCGCAAAGTGAGGCATATTAGTGTTGCGATATTACTCTTACAGCTAAAATGTCAGGTGGCGATAGATTCGCAGTTGTGAGTTTACAGTTTGGTTCATCTTTGGGGATACAACTGCAACTGCAACTGCCATCCTCGTTACCATTAACTGACTTTGTTTTTTTTTGTTCTACCCCTACTTGCTATGCGAGTTGTTGCAGATGCAGACGCAGCACGCAGCACGATGCAAGATGCAAGATGCAAGATGCAGCGGCCGGTCTGCCCGAAACGCCCCCGCTGCGCCTGCGTTCCCGCGCCCAAGATCGCTATCGCATCGCATCGTGCATTGCATTGGTGTCGGCGCGGTTGCCCGCATCGCATATACAGTACATACGTTAGTTAACTGTAGGTGCTGTATGTATCTAAATACATAATGATCTATGCATGTAGGTGTACGTAAGTACAGGAGGAAACATAGGTATGCAGATCTGCATGTATGAACACATTCATTCATGTACCTGGATATACTCGGAACATATTGCGACCTGCAAGTGTAAGTTTCCATACTGTTCTTCATATTACTTCAATCTCTTGGAAGAAAGAATCAAAGTTTCACTGTGCAATCGCGGGCATACTCGTGCAGCCAAACGATACAACGTTCCGTTCGAGAAACCCTTCGCACACCCCAGACTTACCCACATCGTACGTTCGCCCATTTGCCTTGGTTACTGTCTGGGTGGCAAACGCCAAAAGAATTCTGGTGGCAAAATCAGGTTTATGCAGGCCCTGCTGCACGGCAATGACTCGACATTTGTAACCCTCAAAACTTGGGGTATCCATGCACTCCATTGAAATGATGCAGCCCTATGTGTGTCTCAAGACCCTTTCAAAAAGCAAATCTGGGTTTCTGCTCTTGCCTTTGTGTTGGAAGACATTGGTTTGGCGGCTCTTAGTGCTTGAGCATATGTTAAAGTATCCAAGGTTCCATGGTAATGAAGGTATAGCTGGTATACAACCCATTTCTAGAGCAGTGTGATCTTGACTTTAAACACAATGTAGAATATCTGTAAGATGTCAGTCAAAATCCTCTGCAAATAGAATCTCATGCGTGTGTGAGAACAACGAAATCATTTTCGTGCAACCGATCGTGACTTACTAACCGATCAGCCTTTGATATTTCTTTTTCCACTTACAAATGCTCATGAATAATGATTATATCTAATTTATTCAATTATTCACCTCAAATGATAACACTTAGACAGATCGTGGAGCGACACTACATGGTTTTCAGATGGTAGGAAATATTGATGATGTTTCAAATAGTTAGAGTCGTCCCAATTTCAATATTTGGTTTCTTAAAATATTGAGGGTTCACCTCCAATTCTATGGAACACTGATACAAGGATAACATTGAACCATATAGGCTTGGGATATAAGAATAAACATTAATATCGTTTGGGTATCAAGGTTGTGGCCAGAGGACGAGGATCTGTGATATCAAAGACTGCCCCAAGTTTCGACATGTCACCCGTGTGTGTAATCAACTACACAACATTGCAAGGTGCTCGAAATCACATGCACCTGTTGAGCATAATTCTGAACACCATTTATCCTATGTACCATATTCATTACTTAATTCCCATCTCCGTAGCTGACCAAGAACACCGAGATCCTCTAGATTGTTCAGTTGGAGGACGTTGTTTGGCGATGTTTAGATCAAGAATTATCATTATGTGCTTCAACTTTATTATCAATCCATCAATAAGGCGCCTTCCTTAATCAAAAGGCTGTATAACCATTACATGCGGATGCCTCTAGAGCATAGAATATCAGATGTTCTTCCAAATAGGGGCTTAAGGATGCTTGGTTATTCAGTGTTCAAGGGTTCTGTCTCTCTATAATCTCCCTTTCCTGCCAATTTGTCCATCTACGTTAGTAGTCACCTCGAGTTAAATGGTATTCGATTAGTTTGTGTGTCTACCTTACTACTTAAGACCACAGTACGTACTGATGTTCAGCACGATTCGTGAATAGAAGGGTACCCACTTCCGTTCTGAGAGGAGAAGGGAGGAGTATGGTAGGTCTTTACGCATTAGATATTTCTTTCACAGGATTTTTGAAGCGGGCAGTGGCTACACGATATACGAAATGAATGACGTATGAATTAAGCAACAACTCTACATTTCTTTTCTGCGATACTTAGGAATATGCGTACCAATGAACCCAAAGGAAAGACAATTGCCAATGACGCCAGTAGTCTGTCATGGGATAGTGGAATAAGCACGAAAGGCATAAGGGGAGAATACGCCAGCGTACACATCCTGCTCCTTCTCGCCCAATTTCGACCATGTCAGACCATGCAATGAGCAGATATTCATTATATAACCGACTGACTCCCCGAACCCCCAACAGCACCACAACCCCTCTAATCGACCATAGACTCGACGTCCCTCTCCCAAAGCCCAATCCTGCTCAGCCCACCGCAGAAGTACCCACGGTCGCCATAACACGGCTGCATACACTGTGTCTCTGGGACCCTAACATTGAATCCATCAATTCCGGTGTAATTGCCATGGAAATGGTTGCCGTAGTAGCACTCGCGGCCGGCCTCTGCGCCCGCATACCGCCTGTACTTCCTCTGCGCGTGCATGAGACACAGCTCGATGGTGTTCTGGTCTGAGACGAAGCTGTTGACGAGGGCGCGGTGGTTGCTCGTGTCGACGTGGCAGCCGATGTAGCGGTAGATACCGATGCGCATGCCGATGTAGGGACCCTTATTGACGCCGACGACCTTCTCGCCGTCGAGAGAGCGGTACACGGAGATGCGGTTCACGCCGCCGCAGAGCTGGTTGCGGTCGCCGCCGCAGGGGACATTGCATTCAGTGTCTTGGTTGAGCGCCGTGATGGGCCGGTCGTGCATCGCGGACGCGCAGTAGCATTTGTTGTTGCTGCGGAGGCCAAAGTACGCCCAGGTGCGGCAGCGGGTGGCGCAGAGTAGGGGCGTCATTTGCTCGGAGACGGCGACCTTCGGGTTCGAGATGAAGACGCGGGAGAACTTATTCCATTTGTCTTGGAAGGGGTCCTTGTAGCAGCCTTGGTATTCGTAGCCGTTTACCCCCGGGTGCAATGGGAGCATCGGGGTGATCGGCTCGATGGGCGTGGGCGTGGGCGTAGGTCGGGTTGGCCATGCGATCGTGGGTTCGAGCGTGTTGACGGTTCCCCCCATGACGGGTCCCGCTACAATGGGAGGTTGGGTGACTGTTGGCCTTGGGGTTTGTGGAATTGTGGGGGGTGCTTCTTTCCATGGCGGTATTCCTGGTATCGTGTTGGTGGGCATGTTGGCAGGCCGGACGGTTATCACCACGGCGGAGTGGTTGGGGTCAAAGGTTGGAATTTGGGCGACGGGCGCTGTGAGACTCTGGATGACGACAGGCGCTGGCTCGTTCTGGGCAGGAAGCAGGACTATTCGCGTCTGGAAAACCGTCACTGTCTCCGTGGAGACGACAGGCGTTGATTGAGTAATCTGGTCAATGACCAGTGGATCGATATGGACACCCACGGGGTCATTTGTCGAATCTTGGTCCCGAGGAACCGATGTTTGAGTTGGGCTGTTTGAATTGAGAACAGGACCTGCATCACCAACATTAGTCGATTCTGTTCCATCACTGCTGCTGGTTTGGCCCGTGCCGCTATCAGTACTCAGTTGAGCTGTATTCGTAGTTGTCGGTGCCACTAATGTCTTGAGCGTTTCCTCTGCATCTGAGATTTCTTCTGTCGATGTGTCATCGCTGAGCGTTGGCTCTGGCGTGTGCTGCTCGGCTGTTGGTCCAGATGTGTCACTATCAGTGTCGGAATCCAGTACCTCAGTCGTGGTAATAGGGTCAGACGTAGGTTCGACAGTGCCTGGATCTGAAGTGATAGGATTGCCGGCAGTCTCAGAATCATCCAAAGTTGTAGTAGCCGGCACAGTTCTCGTGGGTAACCAATTCGCAGCAGTAGGGGTAGGCAGGGGATCAGATGCCATTGTAATCTTGTTCTTACCTGCTACTATCCGCACTGCACCCCAGATTCGATCATTCGCGACTGGGCTTCCCTGGGCAGTCTTGAGGTAGCAAGGCGCTTTCGTGTTCGATTTGTTTGCAAGCCAAGCAGCGACCCTGCAACCGAATCGTTTGTCGCACTCTGCAATGCATTGGGCAAGATTCTCGACTTCGAGGAACGCGATGTCGTATCCGACGTATTCGGTGAAGCAGGTGATGCGGTATGGTAAGCCTTCGGCGGAGACAAAGGCTGACGCGTCGGATTCTGGACAGGTAGGCGAAACGTCCGCAACTGATTCTGCAGACGGTGCTGCACGTGGAAGGCTAAGATGTGACGATGAAGGCGTCGTAGCTTGCACTGGCGAATCTTGTATTGGCGAAAAGTGTACCGGCGAATTCAAGGTCTGTGTCGGCGGACCCAGTGCAGGATTCACCACTGATGTTGGTGCTGGCGGATTTGGCAGAGCTTCCACCACCCCAAGCATTTCTTCTGTCGTATTTGACACAGCGGTCACTATCGATAGCTGTACCGGCGAAGTCGCAAGAGTGGTCGCAACAGTCTCTCCGACCACTAAGGTCTGAGGCTGAACAATAGCTTGGTACATCTGAATTCGAGCGTATCCTCCGCAGAACTGTGATTCGTCGTTGGGACACATCCTGTTGCATTGCTCGTCGTACATCTTAATGAAAGTGGGGGTCCAGATCTCCGAGCAGTAGCAATGCACTCTGTCCATAACCCCAAAGTAGTTCTGGCTCCCACACTTCCTGCCACAGGTGGTTACATCGTTGAACGGGCTGATATGGTGTGATATGCCCAAGGGTCCTTCTGGCTTGAAGCATCCGACGTATCGCCAGCCCTTGATGTCCTGAATAGTCATCTCTGCAGGATGTATCCAGTCCGATCTGAACCTTGTCCTATCTCCGTAGACGGAGATTTGATGATTCTTTTTCATAGGCCCACTCCCGCCACATATCTGGGTGTCATTACCCGAACAGCGGTATTGGCAGTAAGAATCGGGATCCAGAACGTCGGGCGGGAAGTTCCCACACCAACACTCAATCGAATTTGCCGTGCCAGCGAAGTACCAGCCCTTATCCCAGCATCTTGAAATGCATCTTTCAATGGTCAGGTCCCTCGATTCGTATAATAGTTTCGCCAGCTGTCGACTCTCTATGTAGTCCCTGTAACAACCGACGTATTTGAATCGCTCCGATCCGTTTAGAAGAATGGGTAAGTCGTCTACGATGTCGAGACCTGTCGAGGGGGCGGTGTTAGGAACAGCAGCCTGGGCGAGTAAGGTTGGCGTTACAAGTGCAACGAGCACAGCACTGAACGTGATAATAAGTTGCCTCATTTTGCTTGCAGTGAAGTGATGGTAGGATGGAAACAAAAGTGTGATAAAGACAGAAGTGGAATGAAGTGTTTCCAACGAGAGTGGGGGCCTGCAGAGGCTTTATAGATTGCTGAATGAACGGGAATAGAACCAATTAGAGGGCGAGACCAAGTTCCAGAACGAGTGCGTATGGTGACATAACGATGATTCTGTTGAGCCAATATATTGCAAGATGGGAACAACCAGAGAAATTGGAGCAGGTATTCTTTTTTGAGTCCGAGACATCACGCATCGGGACGATGTCCACCGTGCTGGTCCTCCAATATGGTCGGCAGTTCGAATTTGGTAACGAGACGGTGCCAATTGTTCCTCCATTGGCTGACGATATTCCGAAATGGATATCAGAACAATAAATTTCAAGTGTTCTTGCCGCTGGACTGGAACATTGTAACCTGCCAGCTGGATCATGTCTGCTCTAGTCTCCAGTCCACACGATGGCAGATTCAGATATAGAGTACTGGTGATGCTGAACCTCGGAAAGGAAAACACATCGTGCGCTATGAGATCTACTATCAGTGAAGAGTTCTCACAATTGAAGGGTTCTGCGGATAGAGAAGCCTGAACAATTTCTTCCATTCAGATTTGATGTCAGGGCCGTCTAAGCGATTCCGTTGGTTGGGATCCAGTACCCTGGGACCGCGTGCCCCGACTGCCAAATGATATTCAGAATTTCATTGACTCACCGAGAGCGACCCATCGGTGCATGGTCACTTGACAGTATGTCGCGACGGCCCACCATCGGGAAAACAGAAGGACATTCAGGACGAGTTCCATACACGGTGGCCGGCTTCAAGGGAGTATAGTCTTGGCGCATATTGAGAAGGCACCATGTGTTGTAACCGGTTCAGTGAGGTGATCTAGGCACATGGATATGGTCAAAAGGATTTGTCGAGATTGGGCGGACGTCGTTGAAGAAAGAAACAGAAATACAGAGCGACCTTTGGATATCCCGAACAATTATTCCAGTGAACACCAAATAACACCTCTAGATGATTGACCCAGTATGAGTACCACACATGAAAAGTTCATTATATCAGCTCCCCCTCCCCTTCTTCTTCAAGTTCGCCCTCCTCATCCCATTCGAGACCATCGGCGGCTGCGTCGGCTTTTCTCTGGACCTCTGCTAAGCCAGACACTTCCTCTACCCAACCCTTCTCATTTAGAGCCCTTTGGACGAAGTCCCATGGGTCTTGTTGATAAAGGTCAATGATTGTATCACTGCAAGCGGAACAGCAGTCGTACGGCTTGCCCTCCACTTGTATGTTATTGAAATTGCCCAAATAGCCCCGGATTGTATGCGGCACTAGCCCAAGTGGATGCACGAATGGCGGAGGGAGAGAGGGGTGCGATGGCTGCGATGGCGGGTTGGCTCCGGTGGGTGCTCGTGCCTTTAGTGGATGCTGCAGAATGCTGACCAGAAGCTCTGTCAATAAACTCGATGCCAAAGGTGCCACACCAGGGCGTGTCACCGTGCATTGCTGGTCGAGAGTAGCATCTTTTAGTGACTAGTAAAATTGATTAGCGAAATCATTTCAGGGGATATCAAGGTACATACATCAGCAGGCGCAACAACATCGTTGCAAAAGTAGCAGCCTAGCTCAATCTCGCCTTCCCCTGAAGCCTTCAATCCGTGCCGCATCACAACATATGTGTCAAACCCGAGCGCAGCATTGAGAACGATCTTGCCGGCAGCTTTTCCCATGACCGTTGGGAGCCAGCGACTCTCACGAGTATCCATGAGCAGAAAGATAGCATCGTGTTCGTCTATTAATTGCTTTAGCTTGTCGAAGTTGGCCTTTGTCTTGGTCTGGTCAGTGATAGGATGCCCAGCCATAGGCACTTCCATGACATGGCCAGCAGCGTCCGCACCAGGGTATATTTCTTGAAGCGCTTCAGCCGCACGCTCAGCTTTTCTTGCACCTCCTTGTACACAATCTTTAAAATTGAAAAGTGGCTGTCGGACCGGATTCGAAAAGCTGACTTTGGCGTTGTCGACAAAGGTAATCTTTCTTACACCCCATCCCAGTAAAGTTCTTGAGACGTATGATCCAAGAGTGCCCGCTCCGAGCAGGAGACATTTGCAATTTTTGACGACGTCGAGGTCTATAGAAGGTGCAATTCGCCACTTGATGAGTTTGAGGTTCAGATCTACGGCCTGATCTGCTAGCTTGCGCTCATCCATGTATTCTGAAAGATCCACGGATCGAGAGATGAGTTTCCCAGCATCGTTTCGTTCCCAGCCTGTGACTTTGGGCAGTTTTGGAGTACGAGGTCGTGCAGAGGCTTCTTCTGTCGAAGATGGTGGATCTGCTTGAACCTTGAGGATGAGTGAATTCGCCTGATCTCTGCGTAGATGAGTGTCGCGGTAGCAAAGGATTTGAGCACTGGTGAGTTTCCAACGATGTTGCATGAGGGCCAAAAGATTCCGAAGCATCCAGCCGGGATTATCAGCATATGTGGAGGTGTCAGCGAAGCTCACGAAGCGATCCTCTTCGTTCACTCCGTCAAAGAATCCTTTCTCAAAAGCCTCTAGTCGACCAATCACCCATCTGAATCCCAGGTCATCAACGGGTGTATCTGGGGCCTTGGGCTGCTCCTCGGAGTCCACATCACCTCGTACGCGCTTCGCTATGAAGAAGCCCCTTTGACGCGCATCGGAGCTATATCGCCATGTTTGTACAGCATCTACCAACGGGGTCGTCTCCTTTTCCGAAAGCTTACTGAAATCCCCTACTTGGCGCCACGGTGGGTCTGACTGGATCGCAGGAAAGCCAAAATGATACGTAAAAGTGTATTTTTTGAGGTTTGCGAAAGTGATAAGCGTAAAAGAAGAAAGCAGCGAAGGGCATTCGTAGATAGATCCGTCGTGAATTGCCTCCCAGATGGTCTGGGCTGCCCTCTCGAGAACAGCGGCCCGATCAGCATTCCTGTACTCTTCAAGGGTGTTGAAGTTCTTGATTATCCCCTCGCCCCGGAGATAGTTGGCAGGTGTATCATCTGATGTGAGTGCGGTTGGATGTATTTGCATCCGGTTCGATCGTGAAGGGTGGTCGCCGGGTCGTACATCGTATAGTCCGAGTACTTTACGTGCTGAGTCGTTGAGTCTGTCGTGATTAATCTTGATATGCGCAAGTGCAGCATAGAACTGCACATCTACATCGGACTTCCAAGGCGCAAACTTGATCGTCGCCATGTCTATGGGCAGAAGATTCTCGGGGGTAAGTTGTTGTATGAGTAGAGTGGGGGTGCGCGAGGGTTTATGTAGGCTGAAGGTGTGTTCAAGAGGCGAATAACAATAGAGTTATAGATTCATCAGCACAGGCGTAAAGCAAAGTCACAAGCACAGACAAGCTGACCAAGGCACCCGTGAAGGCGAGTAATGTAAGGCTGGATGTATAGGTAGAGGGGAACTGAGGATTAAGTCAGTCGCCTCACAGATGCTCATACTCGAATGAAGCTATGGGAGGGGAAGCTCCGCGTGCACGGTCGCGCTGACCTCATGCGGCTGTGGGATGAATGTGGGTGGTGGGGTTGCCTGTCTCGTCGTTTGATTGGTTACCTGCCTGTTGCCCCACTGTCGGCAAGCGCGTCGCGTCTGTTGTCTATCTGGATCACGACCAACTGCAACACCACAGATCGTGTAATTCTACTCACAACCAAGATATAATATCTACCACGTAACCAAACCATGCTCATCGGACTTTGCGGAGGTATTAACGTTGGAAAACCCTCAGAAAATTGCCTCCTCGCCTAACCATCGCCTAGGTATTTGTGCGGGCAAGTCTTCTATTGCCTCGTACCTCGTGGAACAACATCAGTTTACTCGCATTGCCCTGGCACGCAGCACCTCGACTCCCGAAGTCGAGAAATCGGCTTCTCATACCCCTGTTCCCTCCGTAGCAACGAGCTCGGTCAGCCCTGAGCATACCTTCAACAACGTCGATGCCTTGTTAGATTTCGTCACGCTCCGCTGGCGAGAACGATGGGTTACAACAGATATATGGGACGAGCAAGTTGTAGATGCGCTCCTTCGACGGCCATTCTTTTTGTTGGTTAGTGTGGATGCGCCAGTGAGCATACGGTGGCAGAGATTCAAGGACCAATGTGCCGTGAACAAGCTCACCCCACCTGCGCTGGAGGAATTTGTACTGCGGAACGATGAGCATTTGTATGCCCCTAAAACTGGCTTAGGTGCACTGTTCCAGCGCGCTCAACTAAAGCTCCTCAACTCTACCACTTCGAAAGACACCCTACATGCCGCGCTCAAATCGCTCAATTTGACCAACGAGGCACGCTTGCGGCCAAGCTGGGACCAATATTTCATGCAACTTGCCGACCTTGCTGCCCACAGATGTAATTGCATGAAGAGGCGTGTTGGATGCGTCATTGTGCGGGAGAAGCGCGTTATCAGTACGGGTTACAATGGCACACCCAGGGGCATGACAAACTGCAACGAGGGTGGATGTGAGTATACGAGAATCCAGAACCCGACCATGTCCATCTAACATTCGGAAACCAGGCCCACGCTGCAACAATGCATCGAAAGGTGGCGCTGACCTCGCGACATGCCTTTGCCTTCACGCCGAAGAAAATGCTCTGCTCGAAGCTGGTCGTGATCGCATCGGCGAGACTGCGATCTTGTACTGTAACACGTGCCCTTGCCTGACTTGTAGTGTGAAGATCACACAAGTCGGTATAAGCGAAGTCGTCTACAACCAGGGTTATCTGGTAGATACCCAAACGGCGGCGATCTTCAAAGAGAGTGGTGTTCGTCTGCGACAATTCTCTCCTCCTAGGGAAGGTATTGTCGATTTGTCCACCTTTCAGGCAGACAGCACGAAAATGGAGGGAACCACTGAACAATCGGATATTCGCGACATACTCGACGATGCCAATTTTGTTCGACCAGTTAACTAACTATGAACCACACATAAATATAAAATCATAGGCCTCCACAACCGAACCCTTTTCGACTCGAAATTACTATCCCAAGCTGAGACTGCATGATTGCCTATTGGGCTTTTGAGGGCATTGCCATATGTTCGACATAATGATAAGATAAACAAGGGAACGGCCCGGCCCGCTAATTATATATGGACGGGTCATTGTTATATGTTCAACTTGTAGTGATGAACTTGCTTCGTGAACAAATAGCATTTGATTCAAACATCTCGCCCATGAATTGACTCGGCTTGTGTGACGGGTTGCCAAAACGCGCTGACAAGACCTGCAGCAGGGCATGAGAATGATTTCAAACAAGACCGGGCTCAGAGCATTTCACAGAAGCTTGGTCCGGTTTTAAATGTTTAACTAATCACTATCTTCACATTCGTTATATTTAATTCCATCAACAGCTATTGGTGATCTGGGTGGCCTGCTGAGAAGAGTACTTTATCACGGCTGAAGGGCATCCAGGGATTCGGTAACTCCACATACTCCATCAACTCCCGAGTCCCCACCAGGGTATCTTAATAAACTTGAGATTAAAAAACCACCCAACACAAGATAAGTGGAACACCAGGTAGAACAGGTGGCGGATTTTGCATCTATATAATGGAAATCGTTCCAGATACTAGAGGAATGCTCACCTTTTACCCTTCGTGCTGCAACATCATTCTCCAAATACAGCAATATATGCTCATCACTGAACATGCTTTGGAAATCGCTAATCCTACCGTTGCTGGTGGAGCTCTGCTCTGCCCAGGGAAGAATGCCCATGATGCGCTTTGAATGCTCCCAGCTCGTCGTCGACCGTCTTGATCCCCTCGTAAACCCAGGCTCCGTCCCATCACCTCATCTCCACCAGATCGTCGGCGGGAACTCCTTCAACGCAACTCTCTCCCACGACCTCCCCTCCCAATCCACATGCACCAGCTGCACCTTCTCCGAAGACTTCTCCAATTACTGGACCGCCGTGCTCTACTTCCGCGCCCGCAACGGCACCTTCAGGCGCGTGCCGCAGTTCGTCAGCGAGGGCCTCCGCGGCGATGGCGGCATCACTGTCTACTACATCGCGCAGTCGAACAAGGCCCTCAACGTCACGGCCTTCAAGCCGGGTTTCCGCATGCTGGTCGGAGACGCGGCAGCGAGCTCTCGCATGGCGGACCGCAAGGTGTGCCATCGATGCATGCCGAAGACGGGCGACGCGAGTAATATCAACTGCGGGTCTCCTGATACCCAAGAGCTTCCTAAGGGGTTCTGTGAGGGTGGGATCCGCACGATCATTACGTTCCCAACTTGCTGGGATGGGAAGAATCTTGATAGTCCGGATCATAAGAGTCATGTCACCTATGCGACGGGGTCGAAGGCGAATGATGTTGGGCCGACGGGGACGTGCCCGGCGAGTCATCCTGTGATTATCCCGCAGGTTATGTATGAGGTTATGTGGGATGTAAGTGTGCTGTTTCTTCTTTCTGGGACTGTGTTCGCATCGTCGCGATGGTATTCCAAGCTCTTCATGATGTGCTGGTCGCACTCCCTCAAACATCATTGTCGCGGTTAGCAAGAACAAGTGACTAACATGACCGTAAATCACAGACACGAATCTTCAATGACAAGAATCTATGGCCTACAGACGGCTCGCAGCCTTTTGTCTGGAGCACCGGCGATCAGTAAGTTGCTCTTGCACAACACACTTCAACACCATCACTGACATCTCAAAACAGACACGGATACTCCCAACACGGAGACTACGTCTTTGGCTGGAAAGACGACTCCCTCCAGCGCGCCATGAACGCCCGCTGCGACAACGACGCCTGCAAGGAGCTCAAGTCGCAGACGCCAGAGGAGGCTATGAAGTGCACCATCCCTCCGGTCGTTAAGGAGCCGATTGATCAATGTAAGTTGAGTTCTTTATTGCATCCCCTCATTATGTGATGAGGAGGAGAAAGGCTGACAGTTGGACAGGGCTTACTTCGCTTCCGGGGAATACTATGGTTTTCTAAAGTTGGTGTCTCAAGTTTCTAGTGACGGTAGAGTTGAAGGACTAGTTAATTGATTCTGTGAGGACTTGAGTGGATGGTGTTGGCATACGATTGGTGTGACTATCGATGCACTGAGTGTGTCTGGATTGATCTGGAGATTAGATTAGCTGGAAATGTAAATGTCTCGAAACTGGCTGTTTAGCTGCGAATATGGTGAATAATTCGACAATGCACTTTTTATTACTCAAGAATTCGAGATCGAAATCAAAAAGGGTGAGAGACTTCAGATGGTTTGGCAGTGGAACAAATCCACGATTTCTTGCAATTCAATGTTGAGGTTACGTCGACTCCAAGCAGCGAGTACGGCAGGTTTCCCCGGTCTTCACCGCTACGGAACCCCGACTCTCCAATGTTCGGAATGATGCGATAAACCGGAGAATAGAGGCATAGCCAATTGGAAGCATTCATGAAAGCCCTATCCGATCATCGTTGACCTTGATAGGTGCCGTTGCTCGCGCACTAAGGGTACCAGTCCCATTTTTTGGCGGATCCGCGATCTGTATGACCTTTCCGCTTACGCCTCGAAGGGTACCTGCACCGCAAGGGGGAACCGTTTGCGGTTTGGAGTAAGTTATACCTGGCTAGAAGTTCCAATGGAAACTGCTAGTCGAGGTCGAAGACGCGTTTGTGGGACTTTTGGTCGTGATTTCGTAGGTTCCTGGGTGGTGGATGGCCCGTTCGGGTTGAGGTTTTGCGACGGGCGACACGGCGAGCATGCCGATATCTGGTCCCCAGGTTTACGGAAGCGCACCCGGTATTTATATAGAGCTGAGCAATGTCGTCAATGAATTTTGGTTAATAGAAATCTGTTTCTTCGTTATTTTCATCATTCCCTAAGACTTCTTCGAATTATTAGAAATTTTTAAAAAGTAAGTAGTTGTTGGTCTACCATCTTACCCCTGTCATTCACACGATAAACCTCCAAAACAACAAAGACAACCGTATAATCTTCTCTCAACCATTCTAATTACAGCAGTGTCTGGACAACTTGTTCCTCTCACCGTCGTCAAGGGTGCCGGCTCTGAGCACATTCCCCTCCCCAATGGGGAGAACGCAACCGTGGCAGACTTCCACTCTATCCGGACCCAGACCAAGGACTCGCCCTCCTATTTCACTTCCGGATTCTACAAGATCGTTGCTGGCCCTTCGCGACCCGCTCATTACAACTTCGAGGAGACCAAGTACATCCTGAGCGGCCAGATTGATATCTTGGTATGTATCCTGCGGAAATCCTGTATTGAATCGAAGCTGACCAGTTGCAAAGGACGAGGCCACCGGCATCCAGCATCACTTGGTCCCTGGTGACTTTGCCTTCTTCCACGTCGGATCTAAGGTTCAGGTACGTCACCCATTCCCATATCTCGGTACAGAGGTCTCCGAAGGATTGCTTTGGGCTAATTCGGTCGACAGTTCTCCACCAAGTCTGAGGGGTTCGCTTTCTACGCGGTCACTCGACCAGTCAAGACTCCCCACCCTAACCTCCAGGGTCGCGAGGAGAGCACCAAGTCGCGATTGTAATGATATGATGAATGTAATAAAAAAGGTCGAAATATGATACCAAGCTACATCTGTAGAAAATGAAATGAGAGCATTCACGAAATTTGTGGCATTTTCAATATCGTGGAGCTTGCGAACACGCTGACGTTTAGAGTCGATACACAGTTAAACAGCTTGAAATCATCAAAGACAAATCAAAATTGATGCAGGTATTGCTAACAGAAACTCTACTCAATAGATCCGTATTTTCGACGGATCATGAAGCAGTGCATCGTCAATAGATCCTGGGGGGTTACTCAGGTCGCTGTTGCCATCTTGCGTTCTAGCGCTCCAGATCACGCCTCCCTCCTAGATGCAAACGATCCCAACCATCAAATCGAAAGCTTGCCGCAATCCAAATGAACCCAGCTCCCACAGGCTCAGATTCGAGCCGTCCATCGCCAATCAGTCTCGTATCACTAACCTTGCAGCTTTTACTCTCGACGCTAACAGTCACATTTGCACCATGATGTCTCTCATTGCTCCCAGAAAACGAAAAGATCACTACCACGTCGCATCACCCACATCCCCAGACAAAGCGAAGGTCCGTCTCATCGAAGATAAGGGTGATAGCCCATCGGAATCGTCTGGCCTGCCCCGGCTACGCTCAAGCTTCTCCAATGCTCGCACGCTATCGAACATCCGGCGCAGGAGCGTAAAACTACTCTCGGTGTTTCGGAATGGGAAAGGTAGGGCTCTGGAAGATGCTTTGAGATAGCTAAGGCTAACGCTCACGAGCTTCGCCTGTTGAGAATATTGGAAAAAGTGTTCGTGTTGCATCTGGCAGTCATGTCGGTGTTGGCGGCGATGATGTGAACACTGTACAGAAAGAAACTCGCAGGCATGAGATGAAATCAAACGTGTCTATCAACACCATCACCAGGCCTGAACGAAGCTCCTCGTCAATTCATTTGACCCTCTCGGCCGGCTTTGATGGTGGGTCCGAGCCTACAATGGGCAGTCGGATGAAGCATTCGATCACATTACATACAAGCCATTCCACGCCTAGATTGAGTGGGCCTTTTACCAGGAAGTTCCCCGATGCCCTGCTTCAGAATACAACTGTAGTGCATCGACACAAGTTGCGATCCCGTCCCACTGTGTTGAGTCTAGAGCCAGATATCCATCCAGATGTCCAGCTTGACTCTGCACCTTCACGTCGGCTCATAAGCGATATTGTGGCCTTTCTTTCGCAGCCGTCAACGAGTGTGACAGGTAGCAGTCTTAATCCGCTAAGCTTCCAGTCAACAGCACCGACTTCTTTGGTATCTTCTGGCGCACCTCGTTCCGTCGAGATCGCTAGCGCCCATGGGAAGCAACCATTCTCGCATACTTCGACTGGAACACCACCCCTACCACCTGAACAGGAGGGTACAAAATCGCAATGGTTGGTGTTTCCACGCCAGGATTCTCCTAGGCTCACCAAGCCATCCGTTGCCACAGTTGAAAATGCGGCGGCAACAAAGATATTTCTTGAGTCTCACTTTGATAGTATACTCAATGTCAAGGTAAGCCCACGATTGAGGCGGAGAAGGGAGCTGGAGCGCAAGCTCTTTGCGGTGGGTGCTCATGAAGAAGAGCAACGAACCAGGATACAACAATGGTGCACTGCCGAATCCAACCACCTCCGCCAGACACGGGTAATGAAATCCAAAACCTTAGCACGACAAAAGATCAAAGGTGTTCACGTTTCCAATTATGAGATCGTAAGGGTGCTTGGGAAGGGAAGCTTCGGCGTCGTACGGCTCGTTCGTGAGCGGAGTGACGCAGACGACAATCAGTCTGGAAACACTCAAGCTGGTAGCACTTTTGTACCTTCTCGAAAACCGAAACAGGTCTTCGCAATGAAGGTAATCAGAAAATCAGACATGTTGCGAAATAGCCAAGAGGGCCATCTCCGTGCCGAGCGAGACTTTCTCGTCGCATCTGAGAACTCCCGATGGGTAGTTCCGCTCATTGCCAGCTTCCAAGACAACAACAACCTCTATCTTGTTATGGAATACATGGTGGGGGGTGATTTTCTGGGTCTGTTACTCCGGGAGGATGTTCTCGACGAAGGGGTTGCAAAATGGTACATTGCCGAAATGATTCTATGCGTAGAAGAGGCGCACAGAATGAAATGGATCCACCGAGATATCAAACCAGACAACTTCTTGATTACATCCTCTGGACATCTCAAGATATCTGATTTTGGGCTTGCTTTTGATGGTCACTGGACGCACAATCAAACCTATTACAACGAACAACGGTATAGCTTGTTGCACGATCTTAATTTGCGCGTTCGGGGCGATGAAATCGACTCGCGAGAGGACCGGCAAAGACAGGAGGCTCAAGATGGCACGAACCAGGCCGATGGTAGAGTATCTGGCCGCGATCGATTCGAGTCAAGACAAGGAGATGCCAGTGGACCCGTCCTAGATTGGCTCAACAGCACCCAACGACGCCGCTTTGCGAAAAGCGTAGTAGGAACAAGTCAGTATATGGCACCGGAGGTGATCAGAGGGCAACACTATGATGGTCGATGTGACTGGTGGAGTATCGGTATTATTCTATACGAGGTTGTCAAATCTTTTGTGCTATAGCAGTATGATACTGACATTGACTAGTGTTTGTACGGTTCCACGCCTTTTTTTTGTGAGAACAGGCAAGCTACGAAGGCCAAAATACTGGTAAGTGGTCTGGATTAGCTTATCTTACTATTTGATTTGACAAGGTCAGGACCACAAGCGTTTCCTCAAATTCCCGCGTGAGCAAAGATACGGTAGGCCGAGTCTTGAGCGCGTCCCACTGATGCCCGTTACTCATTACGCTCTTGATCTTATCTCAAGGCTGCTTGAAGATAAGGAGCATCGACTTTCTGCTAAAGGATACAAAGAGAACGACTTTGTCATGAGCCAGAAGGGTGTGCGAATGCGACACAAGCGCAATGCAGACCACTTGGGATATGTAGTCTTCCCCAATGACGCCGAAGATATCAAGAACCATGCCTTCTTTCGTGATATCCAGTGGTCCATTATGCATCTCGTACGGCCGCCTTTTGTTCCACACATCCAAGGAGGTCAATCGATCACTCAATACTTTGACGACGAAGCGGAGATCATGAGCGCGTCTGATCATCTAGACTCCTCGAGCTATGCGAGTGGGCAAGAGGAAGGCGGGAAGCTGCCACAGCGTATGCTTCAAATAGGATTGGACGGTCATGGGAAAAACAACCAAGACGATCGCACTCGAGCAATGTCCATTAGTCGATTGAAGCGACGTAAGAAGGAGACGAAGAGGCCTCGCGACAAGCTTCTTCGCGATCCTGAGGTGGGACGTACAGTCCTAGAGATTCGTAAAAAGGGCGCGTTCATGGGATACACTTACCGTCGACCTTATTTCACGCTCCCTGAATTGGATCCCATGGTGCTGAGGGCGTCGCAAACAGAGCCACTGGTGGTAGGACCTGTTGGTGCATGAAGATTTGGGTCAGTTGTGAGAGCTGGGTGCGCGCAGATGTCGTTTGGCAAGGATTGACATTTTACCGCCTTGTCTGACGGTGTTATGGAGTGCCATTGGTTTTCTTTTGTCTATATTCTTTTCTCGCGAAATCCTAAGATCGTTCCTCGCTAAAGTTGTCAAACCATTGTGTTTTTGACCCTTTCGCGAGTGCCTGCCACTGTTCTTTGACCTCGTCTTAGTTTCTATCCGGGAAAATTACAATGCTCACGCCAGAATCGTAGAATACAGGCTGCAAATCGCCTGCCAACACGTTCGCGTCCGCTGCCGACGCGGGCCGGTTCACGACACTCCTCCAGCATTCTATCCAGTTTTCCCTGATCCTCAGTGGTGCGGTCTGACCTGACATTTTACAAAGTAGGCAAAAGATTATTCTGCCCTACCCATGAACTCTCCGAATCTTCCGCGAACCCCATGTTCTCGGAATCTTCGGGAGCCACACACACAAACACATGCATAGACAGGAAGAAAAAATGTATGTAGTCAGTCTGTTGATGGATGCCAGGGGGGAGCAAGCAGTGAGTTGTTGGTGTGAACGTGCACTCTGCGATTCCCGATGCGGTATAGTGGCATGGTACGCTAAGCATCCGTCACCAGTGTCAAACACAACGTCAGAACAGTCCGCCGTGCAACAAGCTTTGCTGAAATAATAAAGGGACAGAAATATTGGTCACAATTGGAGCTTAGTAGAGACGCTATTCCCTCTTATGGTTAAGGAAGGGTTTTTTTTATTAGTTGATGCGGTTGCTGATTTGTCGGTTTTGTGCATTTGTTTTGGGAGGAGGTTGGTAAGTGTGGTTAGTGGGAGTAGGAGGTGAGTCAAGTTTTGAATACGAAGGATGCAGTTACTTGTCGGCACATAGATGGATGGCTAGGGCTGAGAGTAGAGCCTTGGGGATCCGGGTGCTCGATTGTTACTCATAACTAATAGGGGGCGTGGGAGCAATGTCAGTCAAGTTTGTCGAACACATGCGAGATATCCGAAAACAAGCTTCTCACATCACCTGCACCGCAGACTGAAGAAGCGAAAAGATTTTGAAGAGAACAATCGAATTGGGTTGAGTGGATCGACGCACGGGGATTTCAAATGACCATACTCCCGCAATGGGACGAAAAGCATCATCACGATGCAGCCAAACTGATAAGTAAGAAAAGCTTAACAGCAAGCAGTAAGAAGCTTAAACTCGACAGTAGGTAGTGCGAAGGAAAATGTGGCACGATTAGCTAAAGTTGACATTGTGGAGCCGTGATCGTTCAACTGTTGTCTAATGCATGGGATGGGAATCGTCTCGGGATGTTCGGGAGCAGCGCGGGAGCGTGAAGTGGTCCGTCCGCGCATCGTCTTTCTTGTCAGCAGTGCGGGTATGCAGGGCGATCTCGCGTGACTGAGGTTGACGAACGCGCTTTGATGCTTTGGTGGTGCTTTAGGGCACGGTAGAGTTGGGATGGAAGATGGGGACGTCGACGTCATAGGGATGTGATGGTGGAAATGGTGAATTGATCTTGAGGGTTTACATGTTAAGAGTTTGGATATATATATGGGCTTCATCTTGCGGTTGGAATTCGAAATCATCATCCAGCACATCTTCGCATCTTCAGCTCTTCAGCTTTTCGCCTCTCATCTACTACCAGTCGCCTACTACCAACACCACTCTCTAATAATCCATCTAATCTAATAACTTTAATACTCCTCAACCAAACCTCCCAAACCAAACCAAACACCTTCAAGATGCTTGCCTCCGCCTCCGCCCTCAGCTTCATCGCCACTGGCTCCCACTTCCTCGTCTGGGCTTCCTCCCTCGTCGTTGTCGGCATCACCGCCTTCTTCCTCAACAACTACGCCCACGACTCCCACCTCACCTACGAGATGGTCATCTCCTCTGTCACCGCCGCCTTCTGGATCCCCAGCCTCTTCCTTCCCTTCCTCGCCAACGCCGCTGCCTACAAGAAATTCTACATCCCCCTTAACGGCGTCTTCTCTTACCTGTAAGCTCCTCTTTCCCCTATCATCACAGATAAACCAGAATGCTAATGCAAACACAACAGCTGGCTCACCGCCTTCGTCTTCGCCGCCCAGGACTACAACAAGGGTTCGTGCTGGGCCAACGCCCCCTCCGTCGGCCACTGCAGCCTCAAGCTCGCCAGCGAGTCCTTCATCTTCCTCGCCATGTTCTTCCACATCGTCGCCATGGTCGCCGAGACCGTCGCCTGGAGGCAGGCCGCTAAGTGCGAGGGTGGCTGCCCTGTCGGCGAGAAGAATGTCCGGGGTAGCGAGGACTCCGATGCTGCTGTTGCGCCTGCGCCTGCTACTGTTTAAGTGGTTGTAAGGAGATGAATGAGCGGGGGGAAAGGGGTCGATGGGTGGATGAGGGAATGGAGGGGAGGGAGTGGTATGGTGGAAGGAGTAATGAATAGCACGACGGACTGACAAGTCGACTTCGGATCGGGTTTTTTTCCTTTACACGACATCGCTACGACCTCTTAAACGAAAAGCAACGGCGCGGCGTCACACAATCGCTTCAAACATAATTCGGTCTTATCGGATCAATCGATTAATAATAAATAATGGTGGTGGTGGTAATATCAGACTGGGAAATGAAGATGAAAAGGAAGATGATGCATGGATTTCTTATACACACAGAAGGAATACTTTATAGATTGTAAATAACCTCGGGGTATTAGTTTAACGCTCGCTAGATATGAATACAAGACATATAGATATAGTCATCGGTTTTTAAATTGTATAACCAAACTCCACTGTTTTCCCATTGAGTCACAATTCGGGGTTGATATGTACAAGGCTTTTTGTCTTTTTCTCTTTCTTCTTAGTCGTTAGTATGAAAAAGATGTGCGGGTTATTGAGCATTACTGACGATTTCTGTAGAGGATGTTTGGTGCTACTATTGTCTCTTTGGTGTTCCAATTCCAGGTGGTGCTTGACTGACTTACTGGTTTGCCGATTCAATGGTACATACATTCTTCTTGAATATTTCCTAATTGTTTGTTAAGATAGGTGGGAACAGTAGACACTATCTGTGGATGAAAGGGCACAGTGATGGATTGATATACTGAAACTCAATAGTCACTCCGCTTGGTGAGGTTGGGCCATGATTTATTGATTCATTAATGTACTTGTTCTGATTATAGCATGTCGAATGTGGATGCATAAATGATAAAATAAACGCCAAAACTCCGTGCTGCATATTCGTGTCTGTTTGATGGAGGTCATGAACCGGAATAGAGAGTGGTATATCGTGAAGTGCATTGAAAATCGAGAAAAAGAGGGTATCAGTTGTCGTGTGATGAAAGTGGTCATGAGGTGGTTTCCAGTGCGCCGATGCCCGAAAGACCAAAAAAAACTAGAAAAGAAAAATACTACCAAATGCACTCAAGGAGGAAGCTTTCTGTTCCTCTTCATAGTCCAGAGAGAGGACTACTCATCATCCCGAAAAGCGCGATTCTTTCGTCTCCTCCTTGCAAGTGCAGGGGTCCAAATACCAGCGAATAAATCCTCGCATTCGTCCTCGTCCTGGCTATCGAACTCAATCTCCTCATCATTTTTCGACGTTGCGACAGTTCCGTCCGCAGCCTCGTCCACCGCACCATCCTCCCAATCCACGGATTTGACGATCCTTCTGGTTTCGAGGATGAACTTGCCGACCTTGTACTTTTGACTGTCCTCTTCGGCGTCAACGTACTTCCAGCCGATTACCGTTCCGCAGGATTTGCAGCTGATGTCCGAGACGGTGTGTGCACCGGTGACGAGTTGTCTCGGTACGGAGGAGTGCGTGTTAACGTTGGGCAAATCACCTACTCGCATGACCTCGTCTGCAATCGTGACTGTGTTGTATGGGTAAATGGCCGACGGTGGTGGTGGAGCAACTAGGTATGCACGCCCATGGCGACCAGTGAAACCCTTTGAGATTATGGAAGATGTCGGGATGAGATCGGCTAAGCACTTCTGGCAGCGGAGGTGCGAGGTAGGTAAATTAGAGCCCAGAAATGAGGGCTGAGAAGGAGAACTTGAAGGGGAGTTTGGCTGTGAGCTTGTAGAAGTGGTTGTCGCTGATGAGCGACGGCGACGGAAGGGAATACTAGGTAGAAGGTACAGAGGGAAAGGCATGGCTGGGACACCATTAGAGCGCGGCATGTTGGTCGAGAGGTGGTGTTATTGAATAGCGGTAATGGATGCTGTAGAAGGCGAGTTGGGCAATTAATTATGTATGTACAGGCAGATAGAGTATCGAGATTGATATCCGAACGAAGCGGTGGATTGCGATCGTGATGACAACTCAGAAAGTACGGATCGAGCGGGGTATAGATTTGGTTATCATGAGTTGTCAAGGTCATGCAAGGTACTCTAGGATCATTGGAGAGATGGAGATTGTTTGATGCAAGATGAAGCTGGACGAGGACTGAGTCGACCGACAACAGCCTGATAGGAGGCTGGTGTGGGTTATTAGTAGGTCAGGCAGTGAGAGAAAGGAATGTAAGAATGAGGCAGTGAAGAAAGAGGAGAGTCATTGGATGAAGGTGAGACGTGAATCTGGCGCACGTGAGAAGGTGTGTGACGTGATGATTCGCTATTCGGTTTAGCGTCCCCATTATCGATAATGCGATAACGGCGCCACAAGCGGAACCAGCGGCTGCTTTCTACTGGTAAATACATCTCGAATTTGAACGTCTTATTGTAGTTGGTAAGAACAAATACGTTTTACATGTAGAAAACATATAAGATAGTACGAGAAAGAAAAGGGATGAGAGACTGAGTCGTGATATATGCACGAGGGAATACGTTTCCCTATCTCGATGTACTCATATCAAAGAGCCATCAAGGCACTACTTCACTACGCCCACGCCCATGCCCACGCCCCATACGGCGAGGTGGCAGATAATCATGAACCAATTGTGTTAGAGACGATAACATGAACTAGAGCAAGAACTCTGTGAAACTTTAGAAGTAACTCTGTACAACGTTGACGAGAACATGAACAAGCAAAAACACGTCAAAAATGATCAAGCCAAGTGGGGATCTGTTCGTACTTGGAAGACGTCGCAATAGAAACTCAATTCAGGCATCATGCCACGTGCGCAGAACACCCCTCAAATACCATCTCTCCCAAAGACTTGCGATGCGATACCCTTCCTCAATTCACCCTTCGAAGCTGTTCTACCACCTTGCTATGGCCCTTCCAGGAAGCCCAATGAAGCGCCGTGCATTAGCCCTCACCAGTAGCGTTCACAACGACCCCGTCCTCGAGACGCCGCTTTACGGTCTGGACATCGCCCGTTTTGCAAGCGTTCATAAGCCTGTCCTGATGAAAACGCTTTTCAGACTCTCGTCGCTCCTCTGCTTCTTTTTCTGCCTGTGCCTGACTTCGTTCCAGCTCCGTGAGCATGATGTCTATCGTGATTGCGAGACCATTGATGGCATCAATCATTCGCTTCATAGTCGTCGTCGCTTGGATATCGTTAGAACTTTTGTAGATGATGCTGTGTTGCACCTCGGCCCAGGCTTGCGTTACCACCGTCCCGACCTGAATCTCTATTCTCAGTGGGCCGAAAACCTCGCTCTGAGCCAGAGTGGTCTCGATCAACTCGACATCCTTGGGTAGAGGCTGTTTCCATCCAACGACTACTTGCCATGATTTGTATCCGTAGTGCTCCCAATAGTGAACGTCCTGGCCAGGGGATTGACTGATCCATCGCCCATTTCCATGTATCTGGATGTCCCGGTTTCTGCTCTCGACAGCAGATCGTGTAGTATCGATGACTGTGCCAAAGTTATGTGACACATTGAAGATTTCGTTGATCGCCTCTGCGAACTTGACGACGTCGCCGGGGAAGAACAACCCAATGCGTATGCCCGCAAGATCTCCCAAGTCAGGATGTTCGTAGATACTTCGCCCTCGCTTGCCACATTCGCCCGCATCTCTCTCCCCATGCTTGTCGATGTTGTCCTTGCCATCGCCGCTGACGTTGTGTTCCTTCCCAACGTTGAAAAGATCTCCAGACAAGTGCAAGTCGCCGCCGTTGTCGATTCCAGCGAACCATTTCATGAACTCAGGACTTTTTATCATACCATTCAGCTTTACCTCCAGCGAGTCATATCCTTTCGATCTGCTCTGTACCACGCCCTTGATATTCATACTCTTCAGTAATTCCTCGCATTTTTGCCTGGTGATGTCCGCGAAATCTTTGAACAGCTTTTGTGTCTCGGTCTTTTTATACTCCTCGAGGAACACTCTGACGTTTTGGTAGCAAAGACTGGAATTGGGAATTGAAACCATGATAGATAGCTGGCTGAAAATAGGTCGAGAAAGCAGGTGGTTCAATAGTTTGGACAGCGGTGGTGAATTTAGCGCGCCACAGGTAGAGAGGCTTCAACCGGACGCGGAACTTGTTGGCAGACGGACTCCCGAGTTCGGAGGAGTTGAACACAGTGGATTATACAGACATTCATACAGAATTGTAACTAGTGGGAGGCTGCAGGCTGCGTCCTAAGGTCAATGTAGCTGGAGAGAGGCTATACACCGAGCGGTAACAGCTCCAATAAATAAGATATTCTATGGCCACTGTGCCACTCTAACATAGTGGACGATTGTTACAGAATCACCCATTACAATTTCCGGTATGATCAGGCTGGCGTATCGCTCTGTAGCCTGGAGATGGTGGCCCTGGTTTTCGGGCTTCTGCAGCAACTGAGCACACCTAGATGCAAAGTTATCCGTGCATCCACGTGTGAGACGGGAAGCGCGTAAAGACAGAGACTAGACTGAAGAACTACCACATCTCTTTCTTGTATTAGGGATTCATAGTGCCTGCTGAGAATATCCACAACGCGAAAAGCTTCAACTTCGTCCACGAGCTCTAGCGCGCGTGCATCTCCACTTCAGCGACGATAGTGACCATGTTCCCGCGTTTCTTGGCCACTTTTGCGTTCGTCTGCTCCTTCTCTCGGCTATGGGTCTGTGTCAATCACGGCTAGATGTGCGATGACGGTCGAGCAGTTGTACACTGATCTTGCGGTGAGGATATTGCCGGAAACACCCACTGCGGCGTATATTGTGTTCAAGGCAGTACAGTACTCCTGTTCTAGCCTCCTTTCCAGCCGAAGTAGTCAAAGATGAGCGTGGAGGCATGGCTCAAGGGCAATCACAAGGTTCTATCCTGGGTGCCTGACTGAAGACGGTCCAATGGTATCATATTGATGGAGCCAATCTATCCGCTATGCCCATGGCGACTCGACCGCCAAGATCGAAATCCTGGAGAAAGATCATCTTTTACTTCGAGTCCATGGCATGGAGACCGACACCTTTGAGGCTTATTCTCGGCGGTTGGTTCCTGAGGATTTTCATTGCGAGAAACCTGGGCAACTGATACCAATTATCGAGCAGCTCTGGCGTGGGCATTGTCAGAAAGAGCGTTTAAATCTTGACGATACGTATCTAAACGGCCAGACAATCTTCTTCGCGTTCATGCAGACATTCAGTAATGGTTGCGTGCAGGTCATGGGGGCGTAAGCCCGTGCCGCATCACGAGGTCTCAGATCATGTGTGGCTGCAGAAGGCAGCCAGATATATTGTGGCGACTCTTGGGGCATCCAGCAGTTTATCAGAGGAGGCACGGAAGGCAGCTGAGGTTACCTAGCCCGAGAGTAATGATCAGGTTCGGGGTCGATGGGCAACGTCGGCTTCACAGGGCCGCAGCTTCGCGACGACTAGGAGGGAACGTTACGTCCTCAGGCCTGCGGCGTTGGAAGCAGGGGATGTAGTGTGTGTTCTATTGGGTAGCAAGGTGCTGTTCTGCCTTCGGCTTTTAGGTAGGTGTTGCTCATTGGCGAATGCTGTATTCATAGATTAACGAAGAGAGAAGCAATGAATAGGCTCGCCCAGAATCTAGACCCCTAATGCAACGAGAACACCAGCAGGGAATTGAGGGCGAGCGCGGTTTAAGCATGGCTTTGATTTGCAGCTCACAGGCTTCGCGACGAGCTCCCTGAACATCACTTACTTGACCGGGTTAATTGTTTTTCGAGGTGACAGAACCGGCAGCTTTGTTGACTAACTTAGATTGTATATGATATCGTCGTTGGAAGTCTTCGTAAAAACCGAAATGCATGGGTATATATAGATGTAAAAGAGAATTCGTATGAGGCGCGTTACTCGAAACTCACATCCCCAAGCCCTCTTTTGTGCGCCGCTCCATTCATGGCATCTTTAACTTGTCCCACCGTTCGTTCCCATTCTAGAGTACTCGTTGACTTCACCGTAGCGCCATCTTCGAGCTCGCCAACTATCCACTCCATCCATTTGATTATCCCCAGGGCCTTGGCCATGTCTCGCTCTTCGATAACCACTTTTTCGAGATACAATATGAATGTGTCGACATCCTCGCTGTATGGCCCTTCGTCTGCAAACTCTGTGATCCAGTCTTTGAGCGCACCACGTAAATCATTAGGTTTAAAGAGATTGCGTGCGGTGAACGTCGGCATTGGTGGTCGTGGTATGATAAGAACGTCTCGAGGTCGCGGCTCCGGTGTGTGGGAGGATCGAGTGTTGGGTCGTGGTTTCGGCATACGGTGTACCACGAGCCTTGAGTTCTGCAGCTTCCTCCTTCGCTCGTCTTCAAGCACCTCCTTTCTTAGATCCTCGGGCAGGCCGGCAAGAAATTCCGGATCTAGCCCTTCGACTGTAGCCACAGCATCTTCGGGCTCTACAGAGTCTCGAGCCGAATCTGATTCCTCCGCGACCCTGACCTTTGCTGGATTCTTGCGTGTCAAAAAGCTTGCTTGCGTCAATGTCTTCCCGTTCTTATCTTTAGCAACGCTGGTGGCCGCCGCAGCGAGCTGAGCAGATTTTGGAGGCCGGCCGCGTCCTCGCTTAACGGGTACTACTGGTTTCTTTTGTGCAATACCTATGAATCTATTCTTTCTGGGCGACTGCGGCAGCAAGGTCTGATCTCCTTGTTTACGCTGACCAGCTCGCGATGGAGAGCCTGGAGTAGCTCCAGCAGCGTATTGCGCAATCACTTCAGCCCTGACATCCGGAGGAAGTGCTGCAAGAATCTCAGGGTCGAGTTGGGACTGAGGTGGAAGGGCAGTCAATGGCATCGGTACAGCAGGAGCCAACGTCTGGTCTACCTTTGTTCCAGTCTTCGATGTATGACGTGCACCGGGCGTTGGTGATGTTTGTCGTGCTTGTCGCATCAACTTTGAGCGGATGTCTTCAGGAAGTTCTGCTAGAACCTGTGGGTCTACTTGTGTTGGTATGAGGAATTGCGTGCCTGCTGTATTCAGAGGTCGACGGGAAGGTGTCGATTGATTGAGCTGAGATGCACCGAAACTGACATGCTCCGATTCCGCGACCTTTGGTTTCTTTGGCGTCTCAGGATCATCTTGGATGGGATCTACATCCACAAAAGCAACCCCTTTTCGTGTGTTCACTGGCTCAGCAGTGGTTCCCTTGAATTGAAGTCGGCGTTGAGATCCTTCTAGAGATCCGTCGGTAGCGCTGCGCATCGGCTCAAGCTTCGTCATTTGCACGCCGATACCTCGAAGCTCACCAGGAGAGAATCCGAAGCCTTTGAGTATGCTGAGTGCTTCTTTGGTCAATACTTCTTTCGCATTCGTAGCTACGCCAAGCACGAGGCTTTTGTTGAATGTATCGCATTTCCCGTGACCAAGGTGTTTGGGCGGATCTAAAGGGGCCGTTGGCGAGCGCCGCATAACCTTCATCGTGAATTGCTTTCCCTTTACTTTCTCCTTGAGCAATCGCTTCTGCAATTCTCCGCAAAGATTGGCAATGAACTCGTCTGCCTGTTCCTGATTTTCGAAACGCACACCCCAGTTGACCTCGGCAGAGACTGATTTGCGTGTCACTTGCTCACCAACTTCGGCTTTATCGATGCCACGCGAGTATTCCCAAAGCTTTTCCCCAGTTTTCGGACCCAAAGTCTGAACAAGCCTTTCCTTAGAAACGTCTCGTATGTCCTTGACGAATTTGATACCAATCTCCTCGAGCTTGCCTCCAATAGACCAAGCAACACCAGGGAGATCCTGTACCTGAAGAACTCCAATAAAGTCCAAAACCTCTTCCGGCTTGATTTGGTGCTGCCCTGCCGGTTTTGCTTTTCGCAAAGCGACTTTGGCGAGGAGAATGTTGCCACCGATACCAACAGAGACGTTGCAGTCCGTTCTTACTTTGACATTGTCTCGTAGCGTTTGTGCTAACTCGTCAGCCTTGGCTTGTTCGCGATAGATGCTCCCTTCAGAGAGATTCTTTCCATCACTACCAGCAGCAGCAATACAAGTGGCTGAAATATCGATGAGTGCTTCATCGATACTCACGCTCTGCACCACACCATCAGTCGCTAGGATGACATCGTAGAACGCGCGGCTCGCCTCTTCGTAAGCGGGGAAGTCGTACGGCAAGATGTTCAGGTCAGGGCACAATTCCAGGGCTTTCTTCATCCACATGCCATTCTTAACACCAAATGTTCGTGCAGGATAGTTACAGCTCGCGATTTCAGAGCCACTTCCATTACCGTGCGCAACAACAGCGGGTTTGTCTTTTAGATGCGGATGTTTCTTTAGACTGACGGCAGCAAAGAAGCTGTCGAAGTCCACGTGAAGAACGTATCGCCTTGTGCCCGGTGCTCTCTTCTGTTGCAATTTTTGAGATGAAGTCTTCTGATTGGCAAGAGCCTGGAGCTGTGATTTCAGATCAGCCTTCCAGGTCGATAGGTGGTGCAATCGTGATTCTCGGTAGTACTGTTCCAAGAAGTTCGGATCAACAACTGTGGATTTACGTATTTTTGGATCTCTCAGCAAGATGGCATTGTGCTCTTCCGCGGTGAGAATTTTCTTCGTGGCCGGGTCTTGGTCCTTAGCCCGATCAATCCAATCCATGACGCGCTCGTCATGTTGAGGGGATGCTGCTCGCGTCGCAGTCGCGTCAGGGTTTGAAACTTCTTGGATGTCTTCACTTTGGTAGTTGATCGCATGCGAGGTTTCACCCTCCATATCGTTGACCAAAGGTTGTTGTGCAAAAGCTTTGGTAGGATCACGTGAATGATGGATCTTTGAATGTGTTTCTAGATCCGCAGGCGGTTGGACATCGATATTCGTCCGTGTGAGTCGCTGATTGCTAGAGGCACGATCGATA
Organism: Aaosphaeria arxii CBS 175.79; assembly: GCF_010015735.1. Lineage (NCBI taxonomy): Eukaryota > Fungi > Ascomycota > Dothideomycetes > Pleosporales > Aaosphaeria > Aaosphaeria arxii. The sequence continues at coordinate 217,563 of NW_022983481.1, forward strand.
TGGTCTGGCAATTCTTCGATGTCGTCCTCCGGAGCGGAGGTTAACTGCTGCGGGAAAGGCGAATTCGAAGCATTATTTTTGGAAGATGAGCCGGCCTGGCTGCCTCGTAGTTGGCTTGTATACCAACTGTTCTCTGTCTGGTCCCTGTATCCGCGAGACTTGAAATTCGTTCTGCTTGTAACCACCCCGCTATCGAAAGCGAGCAGTTTTTGGTTCTCCCCCTCGTCGACCACTCGATAGTCGTTCCACGGAAGAAGTTTCCCAGCTTGGATACTGTCGACGACCCAAGCAGGTTTTACGATTCGATATCTCTTAAATTCTACGGCTTTCTTTGGCGTGAGACTACTAGCAATTATGTGCGTCACGGTGGTTTTCCCATCAAGATACTGCATGAATCCGCCGCCATGCTGTACGATCATCGTATGCAGGTCATTTAGCGACGGTTGCGTGTAACCATTTACATGGGCGACCACTCCCCTGAATATTGGAGGTACTTGGGTGGATTGGGCGCGTATTTCAGCATCCAGATTCTGTAATTTGATCTTCTTGCGTCTGAAGTAATCTGAGAAGCCGCCAAAAGCGGAGCCTTCATACTCGTCACCTTCTTCATCTTCGAATGTATGGTTCGCGATACGCTTCCGGACAGCGTTGGAGTTGGCTTCCAGCCGAGACCCCATGGCGAACGACGATCACCCGATAGTTGAAGCCAGTGACTGGTGTCTTCATCGGGGTGGATCGCATGTCGTAAATATAGGAAAACGCTCCAGGCTCCCGCACGTTGATGGTCGATGATGTCGGCGCGTTGTAGTGGCGGCCCGGTCGCGTCACGAAAGTTCTGCCGAGTCCCACCGCCCGAGAGGCCGCCGACTTCTGCCAAGCAAAAAGTTCGAAAAAGTTAGGTAGGTCCGTTCGCCATCTTTTTCTGCGCCCCGACCTCAAGCGCAAAACCTCGACTTTTCTCTGAGCTATTGCTGTCTTCTACACTCTCTCTTTACTCACTGAAAGTACTCAAAACTCATCCATTGAGATCTACAGTTACTCTTCCATATCATACATTCTTTCACAATGTCTGGCGGTATGCTTCCCGCCAGTGTTTACGGCCTGCGGGTTCCCGCTGGTGGAATCCCCATCCCCGGCAATGCGCAATTCCCTGCTACCGTAAGTAGAATGTCCTTCGATACGAACGCTTTCTTCATAGACAGTTCTGTCTGATGGAGTCCCTTTTTGCCCCAATTCATCGTTGTGGTATAGTTGTAGCCCTCTTCACGAGAGCTACGCTATGCTATCATCAGCCAATCAAGCAGCATAACAAGAAAGCCTTCACTGTGAGAATCTTTCGCAGTGAAAGATTTTCTTGATCAAGTTCCCTTCGCTCTATTCAACATCATCATGAAAATGTAGTTAACGATTCGCGCAGTTCCGCATCACCATGGCCGCTATTGACCCCAGCGCCGACCCTCAGCGCGAGGAGCCCAACCAGCCCGCTCGCGCTACCCTCAAGTTGATCAGAGAGCGCGTTGACTTCGATGACGACTCTGAGGATGACGAGGATGACGAGGATTTCGATGAGGACAGCATCGAGGCTATCAAGGCTCGTCTTGCTGGCGTTCTCTCCGACGAGGACGAGGATATGTCCGATGACGATGAGGACAGCGAGAACGAGAAGAACGGCGGCCCCAGCGACCCTGCTAAGGCCAAGCAGGTCAAGAAGGAGGCCATGACCAAGAAGCTTCAGGCTGAGCTCGATGAGATGGAGTTGGATGGCTTGACCAACGGCGTCAACGGAAAGGGCAAGGGCAAGGCCAGCGAGGACGATGACAGCGAGGAGGACTTGGAGATCGATAGCGACGAGGAGGATGATGACGAGGTTGAGGAGCTCGTTCTCTGCACCCTCGACCCCGAGAAGGTTCGTGCTCTGCCTATCAGTCACATTTTTTCCAATTACTAACCTTGACTAGAACTACCAACAACCCCTCGACATCACTGTCGGTGAGCACGAGGAGGTCTACTTTGTCTCCAGCGGTACCCACGACATTTTCATCACTGGAAACTACGTTCTTCCCCCCGATGACGAGCATGATGATTACGACGATGAGGATGACTACGAGGAGGGAGATTACGATTTGAGCCCCGATGAGGATGAGCTTGACGGTGCCTCTGACTCTGAGGAGGATGAGCTCGATGGTCTTGAGGACCCCAGGATCACTGAGGTCGATTCCGAGGAGGAGGAAGCCCCTAAGCTCGTCGCTGCGAAGAAGGGAAAGAACAAGCGCCCCGCTGAGTCCGAGGAGGACCTTGCCAACCTTGACGACCTCATCAGCAGGGCCACCAAGGCCGACAGTGAGGAGAAGAGCAAGAAGCAGGCTAAGAAGATCAAGAAGAATGACGGCCAGGCTGTTGCCGTCGAGCCTGCCAAGAAGGACCAGAAGGAGGACAAGAAGAAGGTTCAGTTCGCAAAGAATCTTGAGCTCGGTCCCACTGGCTCTCCCAAGGTCGAGGAGCCCAAGAAGGATGCCGCCCCATCTGGTCCCAGGACCGTCCAGGGTGTCCTCATTGACGACAAGAAGGTCGGAAAGGGCAAGGCCGCTAAGAAGGGCGACAAGGTCGAGATGCGCTACATCGGAAAGTTGAAGAGCAACGGCAAGCAGTTTGATGGTAAGTTGAGTTTTCAGCAAACTAGACAAGCAAGCACTAACAGTTATAATAGCCAACAAGAAGGGCAAGCCTTTCGCCTTCAAGCTCGGTGTTGGTGAGGTCATCAAGGGTTGGGACATCGGTGTCGCTGGCATGACTGCTGGTGGCGAGCGCCGTTTGACCATCCCAGCCAACTTGGCCTACGGCAAGAGGGGTGCTCCCCCAGACATCCCGGGTAACGCCGACTTGGTGTTTGACATCAAGTGCATCTCCATCCACTAAGCTCGACAATAACTGAGGGCACGGCACGGCGTACGATACAGGTGTCTGCACTCCTATACAACGAAATGGCCTCCTGCCATGGGCATATGGCCTGAGATCCTCGTGTGTCTGTTCCCTCACAACCAAAATAACATGAGTCTCTTTCCTAGGTTTTTTTCCATGTACCTGCATTGCGTTACGAGATATCCGACTTGCATAATCTGGGGTCCTTGTTAGATTAGTGCAGGGAGGAAGGATCTCTCTCGACCTTATGCTCCCGAAGAGAGAGTCTGTGGGTGTGTGTATGTGTTTCTTTTCGGGTGTTATATCTTGGTGGAAGAAAGAAGCCTTCTTCTCCGGTTCGGTCTAGCGAGGTGGTGCTGCCCATGTTTGGAAAGGGCTTGTATTGCTGAGGATGCTATGTAATTGAGTAAAAAGTTTCCAAAGCGGAGTTAGGGTGAATTAGTTCCTAGAGTACTTGAAATGTATGTTTCCTCTTTTCTAAATACATGTCTACTGTGAAGCTCTTGATTACAAGGAAAGTTGCCCAGCAATGATGTTCATGGCATCGACCAGGTAACGTGATCATACAGAACTGAGACTCCGTTGACGGTTCTCGAAGCAGCAATCGAAAGCCTGAAATTTACTAGAATGGGGTCTATAGAGATGAGTCGTGATGGCAGAAATCCTTTCCGGATCCACAGGCAAGGAAAGTGGACCATTAAATTTCTAATTGTGGACACCGTTGTGGTGGCAACGTATTCAGGCCCAAATATTACTACTGGGCGGACATATCGCCCGAAGTACAGACACGGTGGAGAAAATAAGATAAAAAATTGGTATGGAACCTTTATGGTATATGTTTCACTCGAAGGATCTCCTTCATGAGAACAGTTACCCTAACAATTGCATTTCCCAAAGGAGTGTGAGGAATGAAGTGATAGTTGAGGTTGAGACGAACATGGACGAGTATCGAGCCAGTTTGCTGAAAACGGGAGGTTCGACCAATTAGGTGACAGTATTCATGCACGGCTCGTCGGCGGTCGGACACTCTTGTCCGTCTCCAGTGACCCAGCACACATTTTCGATATCCCCACTTTTCCATCTTGGTTCATCCAATCACCCTGTGTTACCGAGATGCTTTAATTCCCCTTCTCCTCTTTTGCCTGTCTTGTTCTGACTGTCTCCTCATCGTTGACTTCCGACTTCACTCGTCTACCCTAAGATCTACAACCTCAGCCACATCCATACAGCCAGACAACTATATCCCGTTGTAACCTCTTCAACGACAACGCTCGCAGTACCAACAAACAACTTCGCTCTCGTCAATCGACTCAATATCCGGTCTTCCACACACCGCTTACCGCCCAATCAATTCACCACCCAATAAACCCTTTCTCGACGCAACCGTGGCAAAATCGAACAATGGCGCGATCGACAAGTAGTAATCGAAGCAGTAGTAGTAGTAATTCCCACGAGAGTTCCTACTACGACCCCAGCGCCAATGTCCGCGCTTCCTGCTATGCCGTGAACACCTGCACTACGGAGCTTCAGGGCTTTCATTACTCTACTACGGGGGCCGGCGGGGTTGATTGGCGTTCCTGAGGTCAGCTCGGTATGTATTTGTCCCAAAGCTCCAATATCAAATTCGATTGACCGCCCTGCTAACGATTCTCCAACAGGGAATGCCTTCACCTCCGCAGAGTCCCCCCCTCGCCGCCAGACACGCACCTGTCGCCAAGCCGTCATCAAACCGCGGCAGCCGGGCGCGCAGAGGGGGGGCTGCACAAACCATTACGGGAGAGTGTGAGAGACTCTTCTGCGAGACACTACGAACTGTTTTTCTGGGTGAGGGAAACTTGGCTCGTCAGGACTCGCTTGTAACGGGTGTGCATAACTACAATCAATACTCTACTTCCGATATCAGCGACTACGGTGTCGACGTCCGACGATATACGGAGAGACCGAGCGGCGCCGTGCCGTCGCCTGAAATGGAGGGCGGCATGGTCTCGGAAGAGCAAGACAACGGCCTGGTCAGCGACTGGGTCGAGATCTGGGACTACGTGGGCGGGAACCGGTTCCGGGGCTTCGTGGCGGAGAAGGACGGCGAGAAGACGCTGTTCGTCTTCTTCGACCAGCTCGTCATCGGCGGCGATCTCAAAGCCGCCCTCATGGCGCTCCTCGAGCTCTGCGACGTCCCCTACTTCTCCTGTTCCCGCCTCGTCGCCTGCATCGACCGACACGCAGAGGCGCATGCCACCGAGGCGCTGAGCAAAGACCTGGGCTGGATCGGATTCCAGCTCACCACGCTGGACGACTTCACTAGCGGAGACGAGATCACGAGCAACAAGTGGCTACTCATGGATATGGAAGTGTGAACTTAACCCCTTCATCCCTTTCCACTTCCGCCTGTCTTTTCCACATTTTGTGTTCTTTTTCTTTTCTAATCCAAGCATGGAGTTTGTTTCCTGTGTTCCGGGGGGATTTTCATTTGTTTGGACAATTCCCCCATCCGCGCGTTTCAGAGGGAAACGGCGTCAACGAAGTTCTTCTAGTTATTTCTTCCACTGGCTTTTTTTTAAGTAAAGGGGGTCTTCGTTATCTTTCACCTCAATTCATCAATCATGACCCTGTGTAATTCGTTTTCTTGCATGGTGTGCCTCCATCGTTTGGCGCTTTGTGGGATGTTTTCGCTACTGTCTGATCGTTAGTTGCTTCAGTTGACTTTGTTTTCTTGTTATAGTTGAATGCAAATAAGCTATTTGAAACCTACTTGGGAAGATTTTGCCAGTGATGTGAAGTGATTTACACAGATTCAAACTTTGGTATCTCCAACCTGCAAAAGAACATATTTCAATGTGAAGGATAGATAGATTGTTTGATATATGGCATTCCGCCGTGTACTAATTATTCTTACAAATTCGATGATTTTCCGGATCCAAATCGTTCCTTGCCCGTTGAACGCCGTACCCAAAAGCAGCCAGACAATCTAGATATCCCAATGCTATACACAAATTTGCATACAATCTCTTCCTCAAGCATCCAAGTCCGCCATGACGGCATCCATCCCCCCACCCCCAAACTCATCATCATCATCATCATCCACCTCCATAAGCTCCGCCCTCCCCTCCGCAGCCCTCATCAACTTATTATCAGTCCCCGCGACCGCCGCGCCCTTCAACTTCTCCTGGTGCGCCTCGAGCTGCTCTATACTCCACGAACTGTGACCCTCGAGTTCGTGTCTACTCCTCGGCACGCTCATCTCCCTCAAGAACGCCTTCGCGTACCCGACCGCCTGATCAACGCTGAGCTTCGTATTCTTCGTGTCGAGACCCGCCTGAATCCACTTCGGCAGCTGTGGGATCTTCTTCCCAAACCGCTTGTCCGCCAGCACCATGATACCGTAGTCGTCCTTGCCACGGATAACACGGCCCAGACACTGCGCAGCGTGGCGCATCGCGTCGAAAGACAGGAAGTCAGACTCCTTAATGCGGTACGTCTCGCGCAGGAACTCGAGGCGGGCTTTCAAGATACGGGACTCTGTGTACTGGTAGGGCACGCCCATGCAGAGCACGGTGCGGCCGTAGTGGTGGTCGAAGTCGATGCCCTCGGAGACCTTGCCACGGGCCACGCAGAGGAGGACCGCTCCGCGGCCGTTGTTGCAGGCTGTGCGGAAGGTTTCGAGGGCGAGGGAGGTTTCCTGGGCGTCCGGGGTTTCCACGAGGATGAGCTTGTATTTCCAGACTTGGTTGAGGACGTCCATGCCTTGCCATTGCGAGATGATGGATTCCATGTACAGGTAGGAGGGGAAGAAGACGACGACGCCGTCGGGCGTGAGCTTGCAGAATTCGATGAGGAGGTTGCCGAAGTTGCGGATCACGGGGCCGTCGTTGCGGTGCTCGAATTGGGAGGTTACTTGGTTTTGGTCGCTGCCGCGGTCGACGATCATGGGGAGGAAGGCTTTGCGAGTTAGGGTCATGGTGAAGGATTCTTGGACGACGGTTGAGAAGTTGAGCATGCGGGGGTACATGTCGAGGGGGGACATGGTGCCAGAGGTAACGATGACGGAGCTGAAGCGTTCGAAGACGGGCTTGATGGCGATGGCGGCGTCGAGGCAGGTGAAGTGGAGGACTGGGTTGGGGACCGTGGCGGTTATGGATTCGAAGGGTTCGAGGATGAGGAGGAAGCCGGATTCGTAGGTTGCTACGAGGGTGGCGAAGGTTGCGACCTCTTGTAGCGGTTGGTAGTCTTCGATGTTGGTGAGTTCTAATGTGCGGACCAGCGAGGTCAGTCGCTCGGCGCAGAACCGAAGTGGTTTCCGCTCGATGAACGTCAGGTCGCGGAGATGGCTGAGGAAGGAGGGTGGTGTCTCGGAGATGACGTGCAGGACTTTCATTCGCGTCTTGAGGTACTCGATGAAGCGTTTGAGGAACGCTACGAAGTGTTCTGCTCTTCGGATGTTTCCAGGCACGGCTTCCTTGAGAAGGTCATCTGGCAGCGCTGGGTTTGCCATGAAGGCATTTTCATCCCTGGCCTCGTCTGCTGCTCGCAATCCCTCTACGAGCTTTGAGTATTCGTTCTGTAGTTTCTCCGCATCGGTCGACTTCATCTCTGTGATCTTGCGATCTAGGTTGTTCACGCCACGGGTCGCTTTTCGCAGCGAATCTTCGGTGATGTCTATACTTAAAGATTCGATGCACACGTTGTCGATGTTGTGGGCTTCGTCAAAGACGACAATGCAATCCTTGGACAGCTCCTTGGACACCCGCTCGGCAATCTTTGGGTCGAGCAGGTAGTGGTAGGAATAGATTATCACGTTGCAATACGGCATCATCCGCCGAGCCGTGAAGTATGGGCATTGCTTCTGTTGCTCGCCATACTTGAGCATGCTATCAAACGTCCAAACGCCAGGCGGGATCAAATTATGCGGTTCCAGAAGATCGAGATTGTCGTGGTAGACGCAGAGCTCGACATCTTCGCCGCGCTCCTTCTTCTCTTTGACAAACCCTGCCGTCAGGCTTCGGCATCGCGCGTCGACAACGGAGCCACTCTTCTCACGCTTGACCGACGGGTGCAGACACAGATTCTTTCGACTGGTCAAGCCGAGTCCTCTGAATTCTTCTTCATACCCTAACTGCTCGGTTCGATACTTCATCAGCCCTCTCAGCTCGGCGAGTGCCTTTTCGATCTCAGACATGGTACGCGAGCAGTAGATGAGTTTCCTCTTTTCAGGATGAAACTGCTGATACGCTACGATGAGCGAGAGCAGGGACACAGTTTTACCTGTGCCTGACGGCATTTCCAGAACGCAGTGGCCGCCGGCGTCCAGCGTGCGCTTGAGATCACACATGTAGGCATACTGTTCTGGATATACCCTTGGGTAAGGGAAGAGCACGGGGAGCTCGCTGGGGCGTCATGTGAGCACAATGTCCTGAATTATAATGGACACATGACTTACTCTATGAAGAACTTCATCTTGAGAAGACCGCCCGCGGTTTTGTATTGTGTCGGGCGGATGAAGTTCAAGCTCGTCGAGAGGCAAGCCAAATTGGTTGCTGCTGTTGCCTCTGAGGTTTGTCTTGAAAGTCATCAAAACGCGCCAGTCGAATAAGGACTAGCGCAGGAACTCCCATTATGCGCCCCATTGTGCCACATGTGGCTGATGCTACGAGTATTGAACCCCCCCACTAACAAGTCCGCCGCCGCCCTTCGTGTGCCGTCATCGTCTCCAGGCGAAGGGCAGCAACATTTTCGTCTTCTTTTTCTTTCGTCCTTGATAGCTGTGAATTGTGCCCTCAAACATATAGCTGCTACCAGCAACCTTCACTCTTTCTTTTTCTTCTTTTCGTAATCCTCCTCCACCTCTCCCTCGCAATATTCCTTCCATTCTCTCAACCATGAGCAAACGATCGGGGAAGTCGCATGCGAGCAGTGCTCGAGCTGCCACCAGCACATTCGGGTCAGGACTCGGTTCATCAACGTCCTCGGCATTTGGCACAAGTTCCTCTCAACTGTCATATATCGCGGAGCCGCCCGATCTTTCTTCGATTTCCGATCCCAATGTCGTCGTTTATTTCCGCAATCTCTCAAAGAAGGACAGCACAACCAAAGCAAAAGCATTGGAGGACATACAGGCATATATATCAACACTGCAAGAACCAGTCGAAGATGGAATCTTAGAGGCTTGGGTAAGCTCTGGAAATTTGCCCAGATGTATCAAAGCAATACTAACCCTTCTTCTCGCAGATCAAAACGTTCCCCCGCACCTCCATAGACAATTCGAAAGCCGTCCGCCAGAACGCCCATGCCCTTCATGGCCTGATCGCTGTCTCCGCGGGGAAGCGATTGGCCAAACACATGCCCAAATCAGTCGGAGCATGGCTCTCAGGTCTCTACGATGCGGATCGATCCGTGACCGAAGCTACCCAGAACTCCCTCCGACAGGTTTTCAGTACTGCTGAGAAGATACAAAACATCCGGAGAGCATATCAACAGCCCATTCTAGAATACTGTCGGGACGCTATTGATAAAGAGACAACGCAGACACTGAGTGATGAGCGTACAGTAAGCAAAGACGATGCAGAGGCAAAATACAGCCGAGTCGTGGCCGCCTGCATATCTCTAATAGGGAGTTTGATTTCGAATTTGAAAGTAGAGGAATTGTCCAAATTGCAGGCTGAGTACGATTCACTATTAGGGGACAGTAAGGTCTGGGCATTCGCGGCGCATACTGACCCATCAATTCGGCGCGCCCTGCATCGCTTCCTCAAAGCATGCATAGCAAAGCAACCTGGTCAGTAATCACATATCGTAGCTTCAAAGTAAGTAAGAAATGCTGACCATGGACAGAGTCAGTTGAGAAAAACCTGGACGCTATCAGTAAGGCGTATCTCTCAGTAGCTTTAAACTCCGATCAGCTTGGCTCCGCCTACGATTTCGTAGAAGCAGTGGCACATCTCACATCAACATACCCTACAGCATGGACAGACCACTACAAAAGCAAAACCTCCGTCGATCGTAGACTACGACAATGCGTCAAGAAGGGATCACAGTTTGGACCTCCCGAGTATTGGGACCGCGTCGTGGATATCATCAAGAATCTGCCCTCTGGTGTTGTCCCTCAGAACAGTGCAGATACTGCGGAGTTTTTGAGCGCTTTACATGCTGGCGTCACCCGAAGGGAGGAACCAAGACGGAATCTCGAGTCAGCTTGGACAGCATATTTGGACATATTAGATTTCGTCATAAAATCTCTACCAGTGGAAGATCGGAGCAAAGTTTTGTCGGAACTCGTCTTGCCGATAATATCCCAGTTCTTGCGACCTGATCCAGGCGATTCTCAATGGGCTCTTCCACCAAATTCATCTAAATTAGTGCAACGATTGCTCCTTATTGAACGTCTGCCCGAGACTATAGAGGAAAGCTGGCCTTCATATGTACAAGGCTTCATTGATGATGTTAAAACATCCGCACCCGAACAGTCTAAGGACTATGACCGATCTCAAGGCGCAATAATTAAGCAAGCATCGAGGTTTGCCACCTTCCAACAGCATGCATCTTCGGCCTCGCCTGCCTTGCGAACTGCATTCGTCGCATCGAATCAGACCATAATCACAGAAGCACTTGCTGTTGTGAAAAACAGAAATGGCAAGCCATACGGCGGCGCAGGTGCTGTTACTGAACTTTTATCTAAAAGCAAGCCATTGCTTCTCGGGGATGCCACCACAAAAGAGACTCTGGAGAACTTTGTGGAGCATGACATTCCAGAGCTTATATTGTCTCCGTCGTCATCGCAACTGGTTGACATATTGTATATTATGTCCGATTCCGAATGCTTCGAGAGTGCCTGGAGTGCTTCCTTGAAGCATGCACTGGCTGCGCCTGATTCACCCGCCAAATCGAAGGCACTAGAAACCTTACTCACCTCTTCTAAGATACCATCATCCTTCAATCTAGCTTCTGCAGATGATGACTTGCAGAGTCATATCAAGTCTTCTGTGCGCGCAACTCTTCAAGGTGCTCTCGAGTGGGATTCTTTCAGTCGCATTCTTCAATCTCCAGCAACAATACTATCTTCTGAAACTACAGACGATCTTCTAGCTGCAATGGCTCAGTCGTTGACCCTGAATGACCAAGTTCAGACATCCTTGCAAGGCTTCCGTCAGTTAGTCAAACACAGTCCGACAGTACTCAAAGATTACATACCGACCCCGAACGGATCGGCCCTACTCCGCTCCCTTCTGCTTGCCTCCGAATCACCTAACGAGGAAATCGCACAAGAAGCCGCCGCAGTGAACTCTTCGATCCAGGCTCTTCTGGCTGCGGAATCAGACTCGAAGCAGTCTGTCTTCAATGTGATTCAGCACGGCCTTGCGAATGCTTCCCAGACATCGGTTTCGGTCGAGACATTGGTGGACTTGGCTAAACAATTAGTCAAGCCGGGCGAAGGTTGGGAGCAAGTCAAGGATGTTTTTCCAAAAGTCGAGCATTGGCAAAACTCGCTGAAGCCGTTCCTGGATCTCGCTCCGAAATCTTCCTTGGCAGTTACAAATCCACTCGCGGGTGCTGTATATCTTGTAGATCAGTCGGGCCCAATGGACGCTGTGAGGAAACTCGATCGCGACGTAGACGGCTACTCTCCGGCATACCGTACGGCGCAGTACGTGGCGAGACTCCTCAAGAATCGCGACCTGTTTTCACTGGACGTGCTCCCTTCAGAATTGAAGGATGAGTTGGTGCATAACCTGGCACTTACCTTGCAGCTCTCTGACGACAACCTTGGTCTTGCAGGCTCAAATAACCTTTGGGCAGTATACAATACTGACGTAGAGGCCGAAGCGATTTCCTTCCAAGATGATGCCAGAGAACTCATCAAAGAAGTCTTGACTCAACAAGCTCAACATTGGGAATCTATGGTCTCATGGGCTTGCACCTTGCTTAGCACAATAGAGCATGCAATCTCTGCACAAACGTATTATGAGGCTCGCGTCCGTAGCGAGCTGATTTCGAAAGCCATCGAAATACATGGTTGGAACACATCGGATACAGCCGAGATGCAGGAGCAGCTTAAGACATTCCGACGAGCAAAGAACGTGTTTGCGCTTGTAGGATTTCTCAACGCTTTCAAAGAACCGCTTACAGCATCCAAGGCCTGTGAGCGGATGTGCAATGAGCTAGTCGCCGATCTCACCGGCTTGCAGATTGATGCAAAGCCTCAGGAAGGACTCCGTCAGTTGGTGTTGCTCAACTCCCTGTTATACGGTCAGGAAGACATTGCTCAATGCATTGCGAAACAGCGAGTCATCTTCTTTGTCAAGCACGTTGTGCCGTGGTTGCAAGAACCTGGAACGCCGCTGGCTATTCGCGCTGAGCTCTGTCGAGTTTTGGCTGTCTGCTTACCATTGATGGGCGATATCTACGGCGAGCATTGGGACGATATTCTTAGTACTCTAGCTGCTAGCTGGATGAAGATGACAGAAGTGGAGGAAAATGAGTCTGGCATGGACAGGTAGGTTATCTGTCTCGACAGCCCGCACAATTTCATGCTGACATATTATAGTCCTGTACCTTACGCACATGGCTCTCTGAAACTATTGGCCCAGTTGCGAATACTCGCCGAGCCCGAAGACTCAAGTGACGATTTGTCTGATGCCTGGAAAGAGACGGAATCCAGGGTTGCTGCTGGACTCCTCAATCTGCTCAAGCACTCCCAGCATTTCCCCGACGAGTTTCACCAACCTCTAAAGATCGTGAACGATGTGCTTGCCAGACAAATTTCCAAGGTCCCATTTGAGCATCTCGAGTCTACCGAGGAGTTGTTTCCGCTACTCTATGTTGAGTCGCAACCTGTGCAACAGTCAGCTTTCGATATTCTGCACAAGCAAATTCCGGCACTTCAAGAACAGATCTCTATTGATGCTGCGCTTGACAAAAGCACAGCTCGATTGCCAGAGGAGTTGCTTTCCCTGATCCTTGAGGCACCGACTGTAGCCGCACTTGCTGACGCGGACTTTGAACGGAGCATACCCTTACCTCTCAGAGGCTATTTATTGAGTTGGCTCTTGGTTTTCGACCACCTCGAACATGCTGTAAGTAAATCTCCAAGGTTCCATTGCAAGCGCTAAAGATTTTCGTAGTCGTTCAAAGTCAAAAACGATTATATAGATCATCTCAAGGAGTATGATTATCTACCTGGTCTCCTCGACTTCACGTTTGACTTCCTGGGCCATGCGCAGAGCAAACCAGTCGATGTCTCGAAATTCGACGTCACTTCGTACACGCCTGATCTCGAAACACCACGGAAAGACACCCAATGGTTGTTGTCACATCTTTACTTTCTCTGCCTTCGACATATTTCTTCACTCACGAGGTCCTGGTGGATAGGATCAAAATCCCGTGCTATCGCTGCCACCTTAGAGCCATGGACCGAGAAGTACATATCACCACCCGTCATCTCTGGTGCCTTCAAATCCGTCTCAGAATGGAACGCTGCACAAATTGAGTCTGATCCCGACTCTCCTTTCACCGTCAAGGTATCTCCTCGCGCTCGCGAGATCATCGCGTCATACTTGGTCGACGAGCAAACCATGTCCATCCGGATCTCGCTCCCAGCTGCCTTCCCTCTGGCCAATGTGCAGATTGAGGGAATCAACCGTGTCGCCATCAAAGAACAGAAATGGCAATCCTATCTTCGTATTTCACTAGGAGCTATCACCATTTTCAACGGTTCACTGATCGATGCATTGACGACATTCAAGCGTAACGTCGATGGTGTGCTCGAAGGTCAAGTCGAGTGCGCGATTTGCTACAGCATTGTAGGAAGCGACAAGAAACTCCCAGACAAGAAATGCTTGGTTTGCAAGAACATATTCCACGGTTCCTGCTTGTTCAAATGGTTCAAGACGAGTAGCAGCAGCTCTTGCCCGCTTTGCAGAAACCCTTTCACCTACGGCTAAGCTATGTTCTTCGATTCTTAGGCGCATATCGTGGAATTGAGGGAGAAGAGAGATATACATCCGTGTCTAAGTAGTGAACAAGGAAAAAAATTAGTATATAAACATCCATCAAAATGTAGCATAAAGCGATGGCTCTGTGTGGATCTGTGCTTCACTTTCTTCCAAATCATGTTGTTGGGTGTCGAGCAATATCCGTGTAATTACACTTGTGTGACTGCAAAGATCGAAACGGGAGGTGAAGCCAGGTATGACCTTCCATGGTACTACCGATCTCTCTATCCTCCTTCACTGGTCCTATCCTGGTAATTGCACGGTATTTGAGATGGAAAAAGATGAATCATAGAGGCATCAGCGATCTTGCGCTACGCTCCTGCCCTTTCCAGTGGTCATTATAAACACCTCCACTCTCCATCCCGCTCTTGTCCCTCAACACAACTCAACCTTCTCCCGTGAAATCAAAAACTCACTCACAAATTCACGCTGCAATGTTTCACAAAGCAATCATTCTAACTGGCCTTCTCGCCACGACTGTCCTCGGCAGCCCTGTTGTGGCCAACGTGCGAAACGCCAATCGTCTTGACAAACCCGTCCTCTCTCCTCAACTCCCAGACCTGAGCAAAGGACTTGAGGCCAACCTCAACTTCGCCTACGGAGAGATCGCCCGCTGGGTGACACATGGCTATGAAGGCAATCCTCGCACCAATGAAGTCTGTCAGTCTTACTGGAAGAACAATCACCTCGCGTGGGAGGACTTGTGGCATTTCAATGCCACTTATAGGGACTGCCTCGCCATGAGCTGGAACGGATGCTTTCACTCCAAAGCCGAGCTAGAGTGAGTGAATTCCATCCATGTACTATCATGACTTGCATCTACTGACTATCCGCAATCAGCCCAGAAGACATCTTCCAAATCTGGGGCATGATCCCCGTCCAGATGCGCTCCTACACCCGCCACTTGATTGTGCTACCTGCGGAGGCCGAGAACCACAGCTCCAAAAGTAGTGCTGTCTGGAACGATAGAGATGATATCTACATCAAGGGACGCCCAAGCATGCACGAATTTCTGGTTGCCGTGGCGAAGTCTGCCGACCTGCATGGCTTCCCAGGAATTAAGGATGCGTATCATAGTAAGTATCAAACCCTGTGATTTCTACCAATATCTCAAGTGGAGTATCACGTCGTAAATCTTGTACTAAGGGATGCTAGATACCACTGAGTGGCTCGAGGCATACAACAAGGATTCGGCTGTTCCATCAACCATCGCACAGATCAGTCAAGCAGAGAATATTGCTGTGCACATTGCCATTGCCCTATTCGATATCCGTGTTCCTGGAGGTATTAGTTCAGTACTCCCCGGCTGGCGCGACATTGGAAATCAGCAGAAACAAATCACCAAGGCCGCGCACCCCGACCTATTCGGACTTCATGGCGCTCCCAAATCACGGGAGCTTCAGTGCAATGTGACGGATCGGAGGCCCAACAGCCCATGGGTGATCTTGTGAACAGACATTGAAATCGCAATGAGGTTGCGGTATTCGGGACTGTGCTGTTATCTGATTGAGCTTGCTTTCTATGGCGGCGGAGTTGCTCTACAATGAACCATGTATGTCAATGAAGCAGAGAGGCATTGAAGTCGATTACATTCGTCTGGGCTCAACATGACTGGGTGATAGGAGGACGTAGCGATGCAATATAAGTAGCATGCTAATGAGGAATTCATTTGCTCGGGTGACTTATCCAATGATCCGCTTCCAGTTCTCCTCCGCCTGTTCCCTTTCCCTCTGAATTTCCTTTTCAAACTCCTCCCACAATTCCAAACACTCCTTCGTCTCCTCTGTTCGAATACGTGCCTGCTGCCTGCACAATCTCCATGTCCGCCGGAGCAATTGCAAGATCGTGAAAGTGATGACGCCAACGAGGTAAGCCCAGATCGGAATTCCACCAACTGTTTTTTCAGCCTGGCTCGGCACCGATGTGGAGTGAGGCAACGTTGCTGTCCGCGTTATTGGGCGTGGTTTCGGAGTCCATAAGGTCGTAGGGAAGATAGGATGAGGTAGCGTGGCCATTGTGTTTGCCTTCCTTTGATCTTTTTGAAGAGGACGACGTTGCGAGATTGTTTTCGTCGAGACGTTTCTTGGATGTGTGAGTTGCAGTGCAATAGGTATCATGTGAGTCTTTGTGTGAGAAGAGGTAAGTAAACAAAGAACGGCAGAAAACGACACTTAAATAGACAAATTCATTTGTTTGCTCCTAATGTGATGCATGACCAGCCATCCCGTACCGCCAATATAGCCAAAGGCTACCATGCATCCTATCAGCGGTCTGGCGGTCATGCTGTAACCCTATTTCACACGATGCGTGTTCATGCGCTATGAGTACTACCATCGCTGCCGACGTGTGTTGCCTTCCAGCAGCTGAATAGCATGTTTGCCTTTGCCGATACATATTAAAGTACCACAAACCACACGTATCCGACTCAAATATCAGAAACCGATAGCGTTGATACGTTAGTTGTTGCTTGCTTACTCCGACGGGGGGTTGGAAGTAAGTAAGTCACAGCGGCATTAGATGCCACTCTGTTCCTTACGCAACCCTCTCACCCCTCTCAAGCCTGGCCAGATATCTCTCCCAAGTATCCCAGTCCTCCTCGTCCGCCTCCTTCGCGGCTTCCTTCTTGTTCTTCTTCTTGGCGGCAGCCTTCTTCTTCTTCTGCTTGTTGTTGTTGCGTCCACCAGTACCACTGGGTCCAGCAACACTAGGACCAGCACCGCCGAGCGGAAATCTCCCCGCCTCACCAGCCGGGAAGTCATTCCTTCTGAGTTCCTGCATCTCAGAAGAAGATCCAGAAGAACCAGAAGAACCGGAATCAGAGGACAAAGGGCGCGTGGGCGGAACCTCATGCGCATTCCTCCACTCCTTGATCATCTTGCGGCGCTCGCGAAACATATGCACCGCAAACGCGACGATCATCAAAATGGCGGGCGCGACCCCTAGGACCATTATGACTGCCTCGGGCGGACCAGTGTCGCAGAAGAATTGTGGTATTTTCGATGGGTGGAGCATGTAGCACCACTCCAAGTCAGAGGCTGCCGAAGTGGCGACCACGGCTCCCGTTCCCGTTGCCGTTCCAGTTCCATTGACGAAAGAAGAAGAAGGAGACGCCATGGTGGACGTCATGTTGGAAGTGGGGAAGTACGAGACGCGGGACGCCATGCTGGTGGTCAGTGTCACGGTCGTACCGCCCGTCGTCACAGTGACGGTTACGGGGACACTTGCGGACGCCTTCTTGGTGGTCATGATCGTGGTAAGGGATGGAAGCGGAGTCAAGGTGGGGAGGAAGAAGCCCGTCTTCATGGCGGTGCTGAAGGGGTTGTCGGGCGCGATGTGCGCAAGAAGACCTTCGCCATCCGGCTTGTCGGTGCAGTTGATGGCGAGGCTGCGGACGATGTTGATGAATGCTGTTCACATGAGGGGTTTAATTCAAGTTTTTCTCAGATAGGGCAGATGTCGATATTGCTATCGCTGCTGGGAATTGGGTTTGGGGTTGGCAGTCCCGGGGGATGTGATTCTCTCACTTAAGACGGAACTCCGTCTCAAGTGAAAGACGCACGCAGTTGGGGTATGGCATTTGGGCAATTTGGTAGGGCAAGGTGGATAAATGGCAGAAAAGAAAAATGGAAAAGAAGAAGAAATATTTACATACCAGTCTGCTGGGCGAGGCTGCAGTTCTGAATGCAAGGCACCGCACCGTTCAGGAAGACATCAGCGCGAGGACCCGTCATGCAGGCACAGATGTACTGCTGAGTAGGGCAGTTTTCCCAGATGGAGGGTTTGGCGCGGAGGCACCCGTTCTTTTGTGCTCGTTGTCAGTGTTACAGTGCGGGTGGTGATTGCTGAAGTTTCTCTTTCGGGCAAAGGGCAAAGGGAAGAGATGGCAGTTGGCAGAGGGAGTATAGTTGGAGATAGAGAGATACTTACGACGCACTCGGGGTACCCGACGAGAGACATCTTGGTTGAGAGGAGGGACGGAGAGATTGAGGAGATGGAGAGGATGGAGGGGTTGAGAGGTAGATATACTGAGGGCGTAATGAAGGGAACAAGCGAGTGGGTGAGTGGGCGAGGGGTGAGGGTGGTGAAGATGGCGAGAGTGGAAGAGAGAAGAGATCAGAGTCTCTCGCTAAGGTAAAGGTAAAGGTAGTGAGAATCTTGAAGCATGATGGATGTAGACTTCTGATTTTTTTTTTTGGAGAAGAGAGATGCTGCTTGTTTGATTTCGATGCAGCAGTGAGCACATGTAGCAGCAGTATGCATGCAAATTGAATGAAATTTGACAGGAACTGTTTGAAATTTGGTCGGAGTCTCTTTTTTCTCATATAGTTGGTGAATGCGGAGGGGAGAGGCTGTTTGCACAGATTTATCTGCTTGACTGGCTATTGCATCATGCATCGAACGGGGACCAAATGGCACCGTGCAAGAGATGGCTTATGATCGATTGAATGTTTTGCTTTGGCGGTCAGATCAGACCGGTGGTCAGTTGTATCATCTAATGGGCATCTACACCAATTATTCCAATCGCGAATGATAATGCGTCGAGGAGTCCTACAGCCATGCCTATATGCCCAAAGGGTGAACAAACAGAATCTTGAAACCAGAACCTCATGTTTGCAACTCATCCTTCAATTATACCATACGAAGAAGAAATAATATAGTTACTCAAAAAGACATCGAAACCACCAAAACAAAATAGAAAACCAAAACTTTTGCCCATCCCTCAAAACACCCACTCGCCATGAATCCAAACAGAACCCATCATCTCGACTCCCCCCTTAACGGCGCAACAGAACTCGCATCATCAAACCTCGTAACCTCACTAACAGCATACTCCGGCCCGCCAACCGCCGTCCTACCAGCCACGACCTCCTTCTCTCCATCACGAACATAACTATTCGATGAACAGGCGCAGGGAGCAGATTCGATGTCCCCGTCCGTCGGCTTCCTCCGCCAGATGCACACACTCGCGACGACGAAAGCGAGGCATGCTACGACGCCTCCGGCGATGAGAGCGGCTTTCACTCCAGGCTTGATGGGCGGTGGTGGGGGTGGTGGTGAAGACACTGTTCGTGGGGAGAGGCGTGTTTGAGGCCCTTGGGATTCACCCTGTGAAACTGATTGGATTTGCTCGAGATTGGGCGGTGAGCGTAGTTCTTTGGAGGAGGAGGAGGATGAGGGTGAAGATGAAGTGATGAATGTTCGAATCGAAGTCCAGGGGTCATGACTCTTCTGTGTCACTTTCTCGATAGATGCTGGTAAAGGTTCCGATGCCTCAATAGTCGACACCTCTGCTTCTGAGATAGAGTCCACCTGAATCTTGAGGTAATCATTGAATCGCCCCTCGATGGCTCTGATTGGCCATTGCGTCAGGGAGCACTGGGCTTCAAAAGTCGCGATGAAATCTATCACATAATCTGTGAGCTACATATTCGCTGGCCTGCATCGAATTCACTTACTCTCGCGGTCGATGTCGTCTTTACAGCTGTCGAGTAGGCAGTCTGCGAATTCGGCGAAGTAGAGTCGCACGCCGTTGGGGTGGTGGCAGAAGCCTCGTAGGTCGTCTGCGCAGATGCCGTTTTGTCGGTGGTTTTGGAGACATTTGTTCTGTGATAATCATGAGCATTTTCTATGTTTTTCTTAGTTGTTGTGCGGGAGGAAGTGGAACGTACTGTGCACTCTGGTAGACTGAGCGCAGAGTTCACTCTCGCGCAGAAGTTGTCTGCGAAGACGAATTCGAGCAACAACATCCCCGGCAGTGCGAATTTTCGGAGGAATGGGTTCATTTTCACTTAGTTTTGTTTTCACGAAATGGAACGGGACTGTGTAGATGGCGACGAGAATACTGATAAACCAAAATTCGGCGATATCGATTATATATGGAAGAAGCACATCACCATGCAACATGTACTAGCTGCGCCCAAGCCGGGGAATGGAACGACCAAACAATAATTAGAAAGTCAAAAAAAGCGACCCTTCCTAGCCTGCAAAAGCTGGTGTAACTCTACCCTGCTGCGAACGACGGAGGGCAGCACTACCGTAAGGCAGGCATTCGACGCAAGGTTCAGCGAAATATTTGCACCACGTCAGAAACCCTTTTTTTTCTTTTCTTTTCACTTTCAGCACTATGTGATGTGGTGGTTAAGGTTAGTTCCGATGCAGTGTGCCGATGGCCACGAGCGAAAGTGTCGTCGCTGCGTTCCGCTTCCGTTCCATAAACATGCGGAGGCGTAGTGCGTTCCAAGGGAACGCGTGATGGGTTCCCGTCGTATGGGATGGGAGCACTCCACAACCACAGTGAGGTCTGTTCCGATAGTTAGGACTGCTGGTGCAGGGCCTGATGTCAGGCCAGCGTCGTTCGTGGATGGATGTTGATCAACTGTCTTGTCCATTTGCGTGTGGCTACACATTTTAATCAACGATGGTTATTCTGCTAGCTGGTTTTTCTGACTCCTAACACGAGGAGCCATCAATTCACTTCGAGTACAGGCTATGATTCTTCCGCAACTCTGTGAAGACCGCTGATGTAACCGGATGGGACTACTGCAGAACAAAAGCAACTACACCATATCATCCGAGCAGAGAACTACACTGCCGTCAAAGCATGTAGTATCCGATATCGTAGCGAAGGTCGCAAAGGAGAGAGAAAAATAGAAGGTTGCGCGCTGCTCCGGCATAAAAACGTCCATTCCAGTGGCAACCCCAACATTTATTTTTATCGATTTGGTCACACGACGCGTTGGAAGGGAAAAAGGGGACGGCGATCGCCCTTGCTGCATACGACCAATCGGAGTGCAATTTCGATGGAAGAGTAAAGTATACTCATAAAGAAACGTTCGTTGCTTGTCACCATTTGAACAGACAGTCACGTCGGAAGGTCCGAGGGAACAATTCCACCGCATGGTCGCATTTCGATTCCTCAACGACGGTGTCATTATTTAGTTTGTGTGTCAACCTCCCACCCAAGTACAATCGCCATACTGCCACATCATCTGCCCGACGACAATGACCCCACCGATCGACGGACTCGCGCTGATGAAGTAGAACAGCGCCCGGGACTTCCAGCTCGTGTACTTGAGCCGCTTCTCGTTCGCCTCCTTCAGCTCGTAGTCGAGCACCCAAGCCAGGCCGTTGAAGACGCCGAAGCCGAGCCATTGCATGGTGTAGGTGCTCCATGTGGAAGGGTACTTCGCATGGCCGGGGTGGAAATGCGACATCAGGCCGTTGATGAGGAAGGGCGTTAGGGATATCGTGAGGGTGAGGAGGTATTTGACGAGGCGGTTGCGCGGGTGGGAGGGGTGCTTGGGGAAGTTGATGCGCCAGGTCCGTATTTTCGAGAAGCAGTCTATCTTGCGGAGGAGGACGGATTGGATCGTGTGTGGCACCGGCAGCGCGTTTTCGACCTCGGTGGATGCTTTTGAGATTTTCTTGAAGGGATTACACGAGGGGATGAGGAGTAAAGCGGAACCTGACGTTCCGGTGTAATTCGACTTGTTCGGCAGATCTTTGATCTGATATCTCCTTTCCTGCAGAGTCGAGCTTTCCGATCGGAATGTAGGCGATTTTTCCAAGCTCGACGACGTCTTCTTGGGTAATTCGTTTGTGTGGAAGTGAGAGTAGCTTTCCCCACCATCACCGACGGAAAACTGCAAGTCGTCTACAGGCTGAGCACCAGAATCCATCGATGTGGAGATGCGGTTACCGGTCTCTTCTTCTATCCGCGCGACGGTGCCTCTAAAAACACCGCCTCTCGAGCGCGCCTCGTCCATGATGCTGGACTCGACCATGTACAGACACGAGTAGTCCTCCCGGCACAGACTTCCAATAAGGTTGACCATACTCATGACAGCATAGGGAGCGACTGTCAGTCCAAAGGCAGCGAAACCATACTGCTCGATCTGATCACCACGGGAACGATACAGCGTCAAGGATGCATAACCCGTCTGGACGAGTGCAATAAGAGCCTTGACGCAGTTATACGTCGACGCGATCTCCGTGAGCTCTGCCGAATCGCTAAACTGGACATCTGACGGAACGGAGACCAAGCAGTAACCCTTTGGCAGCGTACATGTTCCATGAAGGACTTGGCGATGCACGTATTGGGGAAGCCCGAATCTGGTTAGAATCCATGGAGGTTCGTATGTGATCAGATGTACAGAATCATCGGGCACCTGAGCTACTGTCGTCGTAGCGTTCTCTTCTTCGGCTTTCTCCTCTTGTCTTCGAAATGCAGCGTTGATGATGTTGTCGCCGTCCATCGGCCTCCATTCGCTGCTTCGGACGACACAGCACAAGGTCGAGCTCTTCGCTGCTTTTCGCAAATGGTCTTTAGAGAAGACGGCTCCGCTGAATATCGCTTCGATTCCTCGATACAAACCCAGCGCAGGAGACAGCAGGGATCCCAGGACGGTAGCTCCAAAATCTAAGGATCGCTCTCCAGGGCGAGTGAGTACAGTCGCAGCGTGCGCGACATAGTTGAAGAGGTAGAAGCCTGCAAGGTCCGTCCATTCGGTAGGCGTACATATCAGTCCAGGAGTATTGTGGTTGGTAGTCCCGGTAGGAAGAGGCAAGGTGATGTTCTGTAGGGCCAAGGCTGCAGCGGGTCGCATCCACAAGGCCAGCAGTAGTAGGCTGCAGGCCACCAAACTACCACTGCCATCTGCAATCATTATGGCATTTGGTAGTAGAGACGAGAAAGAGGAAGAGATAAATCAAAAGGACGATGCTGCCTTGACATTATGTGGTTATCGTACTTGTCGGTTGAGGTTGGATCAACCTCACCGGATCGCAGCCATGTTACTGGGGTCGATTGGCTCGAGGCAAGCCACTGCATGATCATGTTGACTCCACGCCGTCTGATTTGCTGCACAGTCTCCGACCTTGTGAGGGATCTGCTCCATAGACAAGGTGTACAGCCCCAAAAAGTAAACCATTCCTGAATCCTTCGATCGTCGTAGATAGCTGGCTGGTACTGGTTTGTTTTGTGAATACCTACGATAATCCCTCATAGCGGAAGAAACGGCATAGATCTGAATAGTAGGAGGCATGTTTAGTGTGAACGATTTGCTTTTTGTACGACTCTACCGCTTTGGAAAATTATTTCTCCATTTGCGCGTTGAAGTTCTGTGGATGATGTTAAACCGTACATTCTCGTTATTGAGATATGGAAGAAAGAAACCGTAGGAGGGATGGTACTTTGATATGGAGTTCCGCACATGTGCAGGGAGGGTGCGCTGTGCACTTAGCTGACCGCAGAACGGAAGTAAGCCATAGGAGAATAGATGACGTACTCCGTAAGTTGCCAAACTAAAATAAAAGTATTGAAAGTTTCGTAAACACGACAGATGTCAAGAGGTATGTAAATCGATCAAATTCTGTCTGTCAATTGCGAACCTCCTAGATCTCGTATCCTAAGACTCAAGTCTCAATACCCTGCATATGCCATCAACATCCAAAACACATGCTCCACAAGGAGAACCGCAACGGTTTAAGGCAAGTATCCACCTACACGCGCGGTGGGCTGGATCTCAACGGGGAATTAGACGGATATGGGGGCAACGATTTTCGGTGGATTTGATTGTGGGTGTTGCATCGCCCGCAAGCACCCGTAATTCGCCCATACGAGTAGTTCGCTGCTATTAATGGACGCATTCGGCTTCGACCGCAACGCCACGGAACGCAACGCAACGCGTATTGCCTTTGCCACATCTGTGAATGGTTCGTACCTTGTACCGTTAAATCAGTTCACGTCAATAATTCCAGTCCAGCATCAAAGGAGGAAAGCGAAGAATAGTGGGTTAGTGAGTATGAGTTAATCGGAGCTAGACGGTCTGGCGTTGGCTGACGAATAACAACGCGCTTGGAAGTTCTCAATTGGGTAGCTACGTGAAGGTAATATATCGTAATTTACAATACGGATTACCCCTTTTGGCTATGCTCAGCCACAAATCCGCGTGCTCGCGCGCCTCTTCGTTCATTATCCGTCGGAGTTTCGTCTCGTCTCTCTTCGTCGTCTCCCAACAAAGGACAACGACTGACTCCTTCATTCGTCTCTCCTTTCTCTCATTATTTCTCTCACTGCTCTCACGAGTATTACACTTGCTTCATCTTTTCATTTTCCTTCAAACCCAACTCTCATAATACCATTCCCGACCACATATACAGCCCTACGCAACTCCGTTTCCCAATCCCATCGCATTCAAAAGCTTCCACCTATACCATACCACACCACGACACAAGCGCATTGCCCAGCCTTTACCAAGCAATCCCCAGTCGTATTTCTCAATCCCCAAGACTCAGAGAGTACCCGTCACCTGGTAAAAAGGTTAACGCCGCGGCCTGACCGGGATAATATACAACACCCATCACTTTCGCCTTCTCCTCCACCTTACTTCCAACCTCACTCCCTCTTGCGAACACACCAACCCTTCGCGCAATAGCAATGGCATCTCAGAAATACGTACGTATACACGCACACTATCCCCAATGACTAGCTACACATACAGCTTGTCTCTACATTCCACCTCCTCGAACAGCGCATAGCAACGCTCCATCAAAATCCCCGTACCCATTCGCCACTCACATCCACGCCTCATCCTCACAACTCCCCCCATTCTCCCCTTCTCCAAGCCAGAAATCAAGAATACACACAGCTAACACCACACCTCCAGGACCCGCCCGCAGGCGCACCACCCGCATACCCTCAATCCCCCCCTCCCGCACACACCGACGCTGGCTACGGCCCTCCCGTTCCCTACCAACAACCCCAACCCTACTACAACAACACCGGCTCGCCCGCACCCCCAGGCTCCAACGCAGATTTCTACGGCGGTGCGTCCCCGAACCCATACGCCCAGCAGCAGCAGGGTTACGGCCCCCCTCCGCCACAGGGCCAGTATGGTCCTCCGCAAGGGCAATACGGTCCCCCGCAGGGCCAGTATGGGGGTCCCCCGCCGCAGCAGGGGATGTACTATCAGCAGGGTCCCCCGCCGGGGGGTTATTATGATGATAGGGGTGGGAGGAGCGGTGGTGGTGGTGGACTGATGACGGGTCTTTTGGCGGGTTTGGCGTGCTGTTGCTGTTTGGACTGCTTGTTTTAAGGAGAGGGAGAGGGAGAGGGAAAGGAGAGTCGCCCTTTTCAAGGTTTTTCTTTTCGGGTTCATTCTGGGTGTTCTTTTTACTTTCTCAATTGTCAAATCGTGTTTTTGATAAGTAATTCCATCGAGAGCTTCTTCTTCTGAAGGAAATGGCTCGGACACATCACCAGCTGTTTGCGGGAAGAGTGCTTGAATATACCAATACCATCATTAAAGTAACAACTTCACTATGCTTCACTATATTACATCACAATATGTCTTCACTTTTCTCTTGATGTTTGTGCAACAAATGACTCTGAGAATAATAGATTCGTATATGGTGTCGTGCTATGTAGCTACTTGCCATCACGTCCATTGCAGCAAATCGAATACCATAATATGTATCAATATTTCACACATCCAGTATATACATCCATTTGATTCAAGAAAAGCGATCACAGCAGCATAGTTTTCAACATCACTGCAACATCATCCATGAATTTCACAGCTGATTGGCACAGGTAAAGGAAATGTTAGGCAGAAGAAAAGCTTTACCAACCTTTACTATCGGGGTTCGTGGAGTCGGCACGTTTCGCATCGGATTGGAGGGGGGTAGAGGTGATCGGGGGGGACACATTGGTGTTCGTGGATGGGGAATCTAGGGTTGGTACGGTATATCGATTCGTTCGTATAAAATACAGGATGAAATTTCGCAAGACCGTTGCGTGTGACCGACCGATGAAAAAGGTGATACTCGACCGGACCGTAAAGGGACTCGCCGCAATCGTTTTTTTCGCCAAGAACAAGGTTCCGTATCGAGATCGGGCAGCCTAATGAATCAATGAGAAGTCGAGTCCTGCAGTGCTTGAACCACCACCATAAAGAACAAATTGAAGAGATTGAAACTCCTTGTCGTTGAAAAGCCCCCACGTCTCCTTACTCTGCCATTCCGACTAGGTCGCGAATACTACAGCCCTTGGACTAGTATTAGCGCCGGTATTGGATGGCTTTTACTCGGCGGTATCGAGATCGTCATGAGGACCAGGGGCGGGAGACTCGGCCTTTTCGACTGGGACGTCACGCTCGGTGGCAGAGGAGGGCTGTTCGCCCTTACGATCCTCACCAGCTGCACCGTTCTCACGGTCACGCTCCCGATCGCGGTCGCGCTCACGCTCGCGGTCACGGTCACGCTCCTCCTCGCGGTCGCGGTCCTTCATGTCGCGGTCACGGTCATCGGGGCTTCGGGAACGATCACGGTCGCGGCGATCGTAGTCGCGCTCGCGACGATCGTCCTTGCGGGGAGAGTAATCACCACCACGGCGACGAGGGGAGGTGCTCCTGCGGCTACCACGGTCGCCACGGTCGCCACGAGGAGAACGGTCGCGGCGAGGACCGTTGCGATCACCAGTGCGATCGCCGTTGCGGTCACGGCCAGAATCGAAACGCCAGGATGCAGATGGAGGCGTGCGCGCCCACTAGATTATTGTTAATGGAAAGCCTTGTCTAAACCAAGGCTGAATAGACGTACTTCGATCTTCAAGAGATCATCACGACCAATGCGCTTGTTGTGCATCTCGTGGTAAGCATCATCCGCGTCACGGCGGCTTTCATACTCCACAAAGGCAAAGCTGCTATTATCAGTTGATAGCCGTTGGCTTTTAAAAGAGTCAAGTCACTTACAGTCTGCTAGAAGCCGAGCGAGGAGCTGGAATGTCGCAACGGACAAGTCTGCCGTACCTTGCGTGTGTTAGACGGGATGGATGCGATGAGAACCTGTTGGTAGGTTTTGAAGAAGAGGGCAAGATGATGGCGCCGGCTTGCGCGGAGATGTTGCGACATGGAGACAGCTGGCAGGCTGGCGGCCAGTGTCGTCGGGGTAATGAGGGGAGAGTAGGATCGTAACAACAAGAAGAATGACGATGCTCGGGGAGGGCAGGATGGCAGATTGGCAGATGCGATAAAATACATACCGTTCGAACTCGTAGGCAAGGTCACGAGCACGCGTGCCATGGCCGAAGCCAGTCACGTACAAGGTCGTGCCACCGCGAGACATGATGACCGAGAAGAGCTCTTCCAATAAGGAGATGCGAGTATGGAGAGAGTTGTGTCGGCGATCGTGATGTTGTTGGTTCTGACGAGAAAGAGGATGGCGAGGTGGGTGAGGTAGAGAAGAGAGGTGAGGTGTAGAGGGAGAGAGAGAGAAGTGAGGGAGAAGGTGAGGTTGAAGAGCGGAAGGCAGCGAGCCAGGAAAGAAACTAGCCTGCAACAAGAAAGAGCGCACGGGCCTTTGGTATGACGTTGACTAATACCGAAACAGCAACAGCAATACAACCAATAAATAACAACGGAAAGGAGAAGTAGCACAACACGCAATATACAAATGTGCAATGTTACTGCGCTTGACGGCTTCATGAGTCTGGGATGTGCTAGGATGGATATGTGCATCGACTTGTTGAGCTATCTGATTAGTGAATACACCTGAAATAGGAATGACTATAGCTAGGTACTTAGGTATTACTTGGGTAAGCATTCTATCAAAGTATGTTACCAGCATTCGCAAAGAAATGAAACTTTTATTCCCGTGTACCGTGAATGGCGATTCATGCAGACTATGAGTAAGGAGATCTCGACAACTAAGTACGTAGTTATGATTCGCATGTGTTTTTGGCGCCATCATTCCTGTACAATCCCTGTCTCTGCAGTATGTACGGAGATGTACGCATATGTTGTGTAGTCGCGACCTCGGGAACCGTCCCACGCGCATCTGATTAAAATCTAATAATCTTAGACATATGTCTGAGATCATGAATATGCTCTTGCCTTCAACGAAAAATTGAATCTTTCTGAAGAGGGATTCAAAAAGGCTTTGCGGAACGCCTACCTAAGGAACTTCGTCTCTCTTCAATAGAAGATCGACAATTAATCCAGTAACTTCTAGCCAATTACATCAGCTACTTTCACCCTTTGCTATGTTGCTATATGAGTATCTACTAGGCATTCTGCATTACTGTACAATAATTATCAATTCTATGCTCTGCACTTTGATGTTCCTATATCACGTGATAATCTAGCATCTCGGGGATACCTTCCTCCGACGCTGTGTCTGTGCGTTCGAACCTTCAGTGCATGTCTTGCATAGTGTTCGAATCCAAGTCCACATTCACAATCCACCTCAAACACAACACAAGGTCCATTGAATTCATCCTAACAACTCGAACACCCTGCGCATTCTGCAGGCGACATATTGATAGGAACCTTTCATTCCGTAGAAATCCTTTGTTGGGCCTGAACATCAAGTGCACGAAAGAAACGCGACTAGGCGATTCAACGCCACCTCTACTCCCTCCCTTTATCATCACCACCTCGTTCTCTTCGATCTGTCCCGCACCTCGCCAATACCTTCAATATGGCAGTCGACTTCTCCTCTGGAACCCCGTTCGCGTCCGCGCTTCAAAGCGTAGTGCAACCCAAGCTTGCTGAGTATGGGTGGACAACTGGCGACGCGGAAGATTCAACAATCTTCGAATACATACTTCTCATGCTCGGTAATAACAAGAACGAGTCGCAAATCGCTTCTGAGCTCTCCAACGATCTTCTCGATCTGGGACCCGAGAATCCCGAAACACAACAGTTTGCGCATTGGTTATTCGAACAGATCGATTTTGTCCGCAGACAACTAGACCCAACGGCAGCCAGCGCAGATGCTTCCCATGCAAATGTCGACCAAATGGAACATGATGCTTCGGGCAGCAACGATGCCGATATGGATGGTTCAGGCGACGCTAGTCAAGGTAGCATGTACGTATCCTCGCATTCCAATCTCAACTCGCGTGCCAGCAAACTGATCGTCGACCACAGTCCCACTGGGCCAAAAGCAATGCGCAACGGAAGTTCGGGCGCGAAGATATCTGGAAGTGGTCGTATGTTGAACCAAATGAACAAGCAGATGAATAGGCATGACGACTCTGCGCTTCATCGCGTTCGGGGAGCAGGAGGCGCTGGTCGAATCAACTCGCATTCCCATAACGCTCCGAAAGGTCCTCGCGGCCAGAACATTGGGCGTGGTCTTAACGCGATGGCTAATGGCCGTGGTGTGGGCAACGTCGGTGTCAATATGGGCGCAGGAGGCATGAATGGAGGCATGGGCATGAACAACATGGGCGGAATGCCTGGGATGCCTGGGATGCCACCAATGGGTCAAAATGGCGGCATGCCGGGCATGCTGAATGCTCAGCAGCAGATGGCGCTCATGCAAATGTACGAGCAGCAAGCCCAGATGATGCAGCAAATATTCTCTGGACAAACACCCTCTGGTCCTTTTGTGAACCCGAATTTCCAGCAGAATGGCCGAGGCAAAGGGCGACCATTCAGCGATAGAGTGGACAAGTCAAGGCAAGGTGGCAAGCAATCGAAATTCTCCAAGAAGGAGTCGCAAGATGAGGCTATGACCGACAGTGCCCCAGGCGCAGAGAATGGCGACTCAGCCATGGATACCGAGCATCAAGATCCTTCCTCCACAATGTGCAAGTTCAACCTGCGGTGTGGCAAACCCGATTGTCCGTTTGTCCATCAATCTCCAGCTGCACCTGAAGGCACCCCAGTTGATATGTCAAACGAGTGCACCTACGGCGCTGCTTGCAAAAACAAGAAGTGCGTTGGCAAGCATCCATCCCCAGCACAACGACAGCAGTTCCAGTCTGAGCAGGAGTGCGCATTCTTCCCAAATTGCCGCGACCCTCTCAACTGTCCTTACAAACACCCGAGCATGCCCGCATGCCGCAACGGTGCAGATTGCACAACTCCGGGCTGCAAATTCTGGCATAACACGGTCATGTGCAAGTATACCCCCTGCACGAACTTCCGCTGCCCATATAAACACGCCGAAGGCCAGAAGAAGACTTTCAAAGATAAAGTCTGGGTGGCTCCTAAGGCTGGCGAGGAGGATGGGAACAACCATGTCAGTGAGCGAAAATTTGTCGACGAGAACGAAGAGGAGGAACTTATTATTCCTGGGAAGAGCACAGAAGACGTTCAAATTGCAACATAGCACGAATGAAGCAAAGTATGGAATTGCCATTGGTCAGAGTGGAATTGGGCCTTTATAGATGAATGTATTATATCTCTTGGACATGGTATAAAGGCATGCGGCGTTGGTGGTGTTTCGAGGTCGAGTTGGTTTATGGCAACCGTTCGACCTGTCCTCTGATGGTGTATCAATGACGCGAAGAATAGCTTCTCGTGGTAAAATGGAACTCATGATATCTTTCGCCGCGGCTCTATGCCGCATTCTCCTTAAATTTTCTCTCCTAATATCTTTCATCGTGAATTGGATCGTGATTTATCTAACATCATTGATTGCCGTACTCGATCGTTACCGATACTATAGGTAGTTATCGAGTATGCATTAACAATTAGGACATCGCGGGCCGAGCTCGGACATTTTCCGCTACCTTCACGTCACCACAAAAAAGCTCCCACTGCTTTCCCTTCGCACGCATGTAGCTATCCGCCAACACGCTCCACGAACGCATTCCACACGCGGCAATGCGGCTCAAGAGACATGTTGCGCTCTTTCAGTCGAACCTGAAGAGACACGTCTCAGCCCGCCCGCTCCTCTCCACGCAATGTCAACACCGGCACCACCGCCGTCAATATACGCAGGTTGCCGCGGACCAGCCTGAGCACATCGCGGTGCTCGGTGCTGGTATTTCCGGGCTCGCGAGCGCACACTTCATTGCGAAGGAGTTTCCTAAGAGTAAAATTACGGTCATTGAACGGAGTGATGAAACGGGTGGTTGGATAAAGTCGAGGAAGGTGGAGGTCGAAGGTGGGGATGTCGTGCTCGAGTATGGGCCGAGGACATTGAGGCCTGGGGCAGCAGCTCTGCCAACGGTTCAATTGGTTAGTCCGAGTTGGTATTTGAACGTTTATTGCGTGTGCTAATAAAATCAGGTCGAGGATCTTGGTCTTGAAGATGAAATACTTTGTACAAGCAAGAAGTCATCCAGTGCAAAGAACCGTTATATCTACTACCCGAACCGCCTGAATTGCCTCCCATCTGGTGCAGAGGATATTGATATTCTCTCACTTCTCAAGCTATGGAACTCTGGTATCTTGGATGGGGCATGGAATATAGCTTTCGAGAGCTGGGCTAAGCCTCGACCCCGGAATCTGAGGGACGAGTCAGTGGGTGACTTCCTCTCTCGCAGGGTCGACAAGCGCATAGCAAACAACATCGTATCTGCCGTATTCCACGGAATCTACGCCGGCGACATCTACCAATTGAGTGCGCGGACGCTTCTGCAGCTGCCGTGGAAACTAGAGGGCATGCATGGCTCCGTCGGTCGCGGACTGTTCAGGGTGAATGGAGAGAGCGATTCTGGGCAAATGGTCATTCCTTGGTCTGCACACGCGTGGGATCAGTACCGAGCTATGAAAGACGAGCTCGACCTCCCCGAAGACCTCTTGCGTGAACTTAGTAGACAAAGTACTTTTACTTTCAAAGAGGGCCTGCAGCAGCTTCCGCGAGCGATCGAGCAGAGTTTACGACAGAATGAGCAGGTAGATTTTGCAATGGGCACAAATGTGAAGGGGGTTGAAAAGGTCGAAGGGGCCCAAAAGATTCGAATTACTACTGAGGTATGTACTTTTCCTCCACCCAATTCTCTTTCCGTGCTGACCATTTCCATAGGGCTCGCCTGAAAGTAAGGAGTATGACTTTGTCGTTTCCACGCTTCGCGACAAAAATGTCACTCCTTTCGTCAATGTCATGGTAGTCAACCTGTGGTTCAAAAACCCCAAACTTGTTCCAGTCAAAGGGTTTGGCTATCTGATCCCCCGCAGTGTTCCATTCGAACAGAACCCTGAACGTGCCCTCGGGGTCATCTTTGATCACGATGCCATCACGGGCCAAGACTCTCTTCCTGGTACCAAACTAACTGTGATGCTCGGCGGCCACTGGTGGGACGACTGGGTGGGTTTCCCTGACAACGACGAAGGAGCAGAGCTCGCGAAGTCCGTCTTGAAGAGGCACCTAGGCATCACCGAAGAGCCTGACGTCTGCCATGTCAATCTACACAAAGATGCTATCGCGCAGTACACAGTGGGCTACGAGGATCGAATGAGAGATCTCGACGGAACCCTACGGACTCGGTATGGAGGAAGACTGAGGGTTGTCTCCAGCCAATTCAACGGAGTAGGTGTGAATGACTGCATCAAGGGAGCATGGGAGCTTGCTCGAGGCATGAGAGGGAGCGGGTGGAAGGGACGACAGACAGGACTGGAGGCATACACAGATGAGAGGCCTGATGTCATACAACCAGTGAGCCAGATGTTGAAAATTAGAGCCCCTACGCACGTGTAGAGAGGTGCGAGCAAAAAGCACTTCATTTGTACATATGAAAAGGTCCCTGGAAAAGTCACGACATAGAGAAACTGTACGAGTAACAATAGAGCCGTGTACGTACGCACAGTACACGTACATACACACATGCACTTCATCATTACTTCTGCCAGTCCATCGCTAACGGTGCCTAAAAACAGTCTCGGTGGCTTGAGGAAGCACAACACCCAGCTGATGCGTCACATTACGCTACGCCTTACTTTTGATGTCATAGACATTTGCTCTAGCTCAGGACCTTTGCGTAATGGGCCAGCAACAATGACAGAGCGCACACATTGGTGCGACCCACACCGTCAAGTCGTACGGCGCGATCTGGAGTCTTACAAGGACTAAATGGTGTCACTGGACCTTCTTCGCAGTCTGTCGTTGGCGCAGAGTTCCGGCTGACCCTCTTATTAAAGTCTCGACCACTTTCCCCGCATCTACATCATCATCCCCCATCGATCACCAGCCCGCGCAGGTACCATTTCTTAAATCCTTATAATCCTCCACGATTTACGATCTATTCTTCTTCAATATTCCTATCTATTATTATTATTATTATCGGACGGAACTCCTTAATCGCTTAATAACTGGCATCCCGGCATCCCTGTTGATTTATCCAGCGTCCCATTTGGAATTGCAAACGCACGTGTCTCCCTTTGTTTCAGACGAATTACTGCATTCGGAAACCTCAACCAAATTCGCAAACGTCGCCGGGTGCACAACCACAACAAACGGTGGAATATCGAATACAACGAAAGAATATTTGCATTCTTGAATGCAGAGGGAGGTTTAAGGATAATTATTACGATATTATTCCGAGTCCGAGACGTATTGATTATTATCCCATCTCACCGCCGTTCGATTGATTGATTGAACTACTCGCTCATACCTACCCCGAATCGACTACGTTCGCCCAGCATTGGAAGGGTTGACACGGACACTTGGATCGAAAAGGAAGGCTGCACGGAAGCCACACAGAACACGATGAGAACATCAAGATACCTAACTGCCATGGCGATGGCAGCTCTTCCATCACTAACCTGGGGTTTCGAATTACCAAGCTGCGGCGCCGTACGTCTCTCCCTTACTCCCTTCCGCTGTCTTCCGCCGTGCAACCATGAACGAGAAAAACTTGAATAAAATCTTTGTAACAATCACTCACCACCACCCACAGGCAAACTGTCTAGAGGAAGGCAAATATCTGGGCTGCGACCCTGCAGACCTCGGGTGCCTGTGTGTAAAGGACCAAGAGCAGGTCAACGAGTTCGTGTCGTCGATATCGCCGTGTTTGTATGCGCCCGAGCGGGTGTATTACTGCACTGACGGCGCGTTTGTTCGTAAGTTGCACCACCCCCACAAATGTCTCTAGATGTTCGATTGCATGTGGAGCTGTTGTTGTGCAAAAGATTGCAAAACGCTCGATATGGTGTGATTGGTGATGGGGATAGATAGCTTGTGCTAACGGGTAGATGCAGAATACGAGGCGCTACTGATACAGGTGTGTGCAGAGTTTGGGAAGACGGTGGATTTCTGAGTGTGACGTGTAACACGGTATCGTGAGAAGTCATTCTATCGGCATGGGGCATTGCAAATTCTTGATTGTACCAGGAGATAATGATGGGATGGGAGGGATCTGGTGTTGGTCTATAATTATGCTCGAATGATTTTAATGCTCGAATGATGATAAGATAATAATCCATACCCATACATACCATACATAGTTACATGTACACAGTACATACGACCTTAAGCTACTCCGTAATGTACAGGTCCCACACCAGCTTTTCCCTCTTATGTGCACAGTACGGAGTAGTATCGTGGGTTTCGACCACGAGACCCTCAGGGTTCGCCCGAAGACCTCCTACCTAAGTGCTTGTAAGGTATGGTATTGCAACTAAATTAGTTCCAAAAGTTAGCATCCGTACCCACACAACCCACTTGAATAATGTCCTCGCCCCAGGCCCAGATCCATACCGACGGTAAAATTTGCTTTTCCGAATTGCCCATTATTGCCTCTCCCCTTTAGCACTTTGTATCTAGAT
Source organism: Aaosphaeria arxii CBS 175.79 (assembly GCF_010015735.1). Classification (NCBI taxonomy): domain Eukaryota; kingdom Fungi; phylum Ascomycota; class Dothideomycetes; order Pleosporales; genus Aaosphaeria; species Aaosphaeria arxii. Next base: position 251,965 of record NW_022983481.1, read on the forward strand.
GGCATGGCATAATCCATTTTCCGCCGAGTTTGTCCCTTTGCGGTGGGAACAAAGCCGGGGCGGGCGTGGGTTGTGGGTCGTGGGACCCTCTCTCTCTAGACTCTCGTGGTGTGGATAACTTAAACTAGGTAGGTCGATAGCATGCGGTGCGGTCTCCCCAATTGCATTTATTTTAGTTCAACTATCGCGGAAACCCTTTTTTTCTTTTCTTTCTTCTCTCACACATTCTTTTTGTTCTCGTTCCGATCGTTTGCTTCCAAAACGTTCTGCCAATTCCGTATCAATGCAGTTTGAACCTGTTCTGACGTCGAGGGGGGTTGAACCACCCCTTTCCGGCTATGCATATGCTCAAGCATGGTAAGGACTATACCAGATTCCTTTTCAATGCCCACAGATCTTCCATGGCCGCGTTGGGAAGAGAGCTCTTAGGAGCTCAATGTCATCCCGGAGTATGTAACAGAGCAAAGCTAACACACTCCGAAGGGCCTCAGCATACTACGCCCAAGAAATCACCAACAGCATTCGCCGTTTTTCCAATGCAGACCGCAACAATCCCTATATGAACAACCTCAGTAATGGCACCTCGCAACGACCCTTCCGAATCCTCGACCTCCCCCCGGAGCTCCTCCACTCCGTATACGAACACCTCCCCATCCAGACCCTCCTCAATGTCCGCCTCACGAACCGCCATCTCTACGAGAACTCCTTCCACACCTTCGGCACCCGCGTCCTGAACGAAGTAGTCGCCATGCTGCACCCAGAGAGTATAAACATCCTCTACGAGATATCCCAGAACGAGAGGCTCTCCAAATATGTCCGGAAGGTTACCATAAGCGGGGAGCGTGTTGCACACATTTTCCACGCCCGCCACGCACTATTGCAGAAGAGCCACGAGCAGGGACTCAAGAGCGGATGGTACCGCCAGATCCTCGCTCTGACGTTCCGATCGTTCAAGAACCTCGATGTCGTGGCACTGGATCACTCATCGTTCCACCTCGACGAGAGCTACTCGAGACGAGCGTGCCGCTGCGGTGCTCGAGCAATGCTGCAGTACGAATCAGACAATTCGTACGGCATGTTCGGCGCAGAGGACGGGCGGCATTTCCTGGACGCACTCGACAACCGTGACAGCCCACTGTACGAAGTAGCATTCGGAGCGTTGGAGATGTCCGGGGTGCTGCGCGGGCGCGCCAAAGTACAGCTCCAGATCGAAGAAGACGCGGTTTTCGACCTGGCGTCCAAGGCGTGGAGGGAGGAGCTGGCAGGCGGCGTCGCCAACCTGGAGCTCTTTTCCGTGGCCGGCTCCGAGTGGTTTGGCGAACTGCTCGGTGGATGTCAGAATCTTCGTGGGCTCTACCTGCAGGGGAGTAACCCCGCTAGATCCGTTTCTTTCCCGGTTTCTCGCGGGCTATCGACACCGCCCATGTGGCCGAAGCTGAAAAGCATCGAGCTGTTCGATTTGATGCTCGATTACGAATCGCTGCTCGCGCTGCTCCGCGCGCATGGCGAGCAGTTGACGAGCCTTGACATCCAGAAGTGCGGACTCACCTCCGGGACGTGGCTCGAGCCCCTCGAGGCAATCCAAGATATGCCGAGGCTGGAGCGGCTGAGGCTGAACCACCTATTCCAGCATTCCGCTGTGTTTCCCGATCCGGCTGACCTTCAGGGGTCGGCGCCATACATCCCAAGGAGAGTCGAACTCGTGACACAGAATCGTATTCAGACTTTTCTAGACGCCCTTCTAGCTGCTCCTCGTGCATTCGTCGACGGCAGCAATACTGTTGATCTCAAATATGAGGTCATGGACCTCCAGCGCGCGATCGTGGGGGTCGAATAGACGCATTTTCATCAGCGACATTGCATTAATAATTCCGACATAATTAATAGGAACATGAGCAGGACATTCCTCGTTATAGTGAGGTTTGTCGTCTCGATAATATTGTACATACATATAGATTCTACGACCGAACTCCAGATACCCGGGTTCTATATAGATTTCCCTTTCTTCTGCTGCATTATACCCCTTTGCTAGCGGATTGTTTTATTGATAGATGGCTTTTTTAGAGAATAGATTGGGATTTTCCTCTCTCTGTGCATTTAGCTGGCAGTTTGTTCATGGGCTTCTATCGAGCTTCTATCTCGCGATTCAGAACGTGCATGAGATAATAGATCGGCGGTGGAGTCTGCATCTCGCCAAGTTGTCGAAGGCAACGGACAGCAAGCGTGGACATATCAGTATGCGGATGCATCCGCGGAGACTCGGTCAACTTCGAGGTACACCTCTTACTAGGTGGACCCTTAATCGTAGTCCACTCTAATCACATCGTGCGTTTTATCTATTCTCAGGGTCAGCACCGGTGTAGATCTAAAGTGACGTAGCTTTTCACTATCGAGACTCTCATACCTTTCAACTTCAGTGTGTATCTAATGTCAGCACTCTCGTACGCAGCTTCGATGAATGCCTTGAACTGGTAATACCAATGTCCATCGGCCATTCTCTTCTTCTTACTACTGAACAGCTTCCTGCCGAACCCGACGCGGCCAACGTCCACATTGAGAGTAGCGACCTTCGTTGTGTTGGCATTCATGTACCGTGGGGCGCTCCTATCGGCAGAGTTGACATAGACGCTGATGGTCGTAGCAGCATCCGCCCCACTGCGGACTGGGAAGTCGATGTTGCAAGAGATGGTGGAGGGACGATCTTCGGGATACGGGACGCCCTTGTGGGTATGTTAGTGGAACCATAATGTGGACCCTGTGGAAACAACGAAGAATTCTACTCCAGGATCATATCCTCACCTTCTCAATGAACCAATGCATTTTCTTGACCGCCCAGCAGTTCCATTTCTCATACCAAAATCTAATCCGCATTAGTATTCGAAATTTCGAAATCAGAATTTTCCGAAGCGGTGGAGGGTGATCGACTTACTTCTTGCATTCCTCATCCACGCCAGCCTCGAATGATGTGACAAGCTCCGTCCCATAGTGCTTCCTCGCCACTCTTTCCGAAATATTCACCTGTGCCAGGTTCGCGCTGGCGCGCGTGAGGCCGATCATAGCAGCGCCCTGCACAACGGCCGTCCACCCATTGCTTGGCTGCAGGACCCGGATCGCCGAACCGACTGACGTCTGAATCCTGTCCTTGAGGTACTCGCTCTGTCCGAATCCGCCGACGAGCAGCACGGCGGCCACGTCGCTGCCCGCCATGGAGATTTGCTCTTGGACGAGGTTGATGACGTCTTTGATGATGGGTTCGAAGATTTCTTGCTGCATGTCGCGCTGCTTGATGCGGAAGCGGTTGCGGCGTATGTCGCGGGCCGGGTCGTTGGGGAGTTCGACGCGGAGGGAGAGTGGCTCGCCGTTTGGTGTGAATGTCTTCTTATACTGCGAACGTTCAGTATACTGTCAATGAATGATAGCCATGTCCGTATAATCTTACATCTTCAAAAGTGTTCAAACCCTCTACAAGTCGATCCGCCGTCCAATAGTCCTCACCAAGTTTCTGCTTCAAGAACCTTCGGAAGCGATTGTTCAGCATCGAAGAGCCGCATTTTCCACCGGTACCTTCTGTAGCTTCTTTGACCTTGAGCTTTGGACTCAATTGTTGCACTTTGTAAGAGATGAGATCCACGGTGCCGCCTCCAGCATCGCACACTACAAACGTTGCACCTACTCGCAGAGTGGGTGCTCCGAGACTGTGTAAGGTGTATATCGCTGCCGCTTCCTAGGGGAGCCAATTAGCGAGGGTTGAGGATCATGTTGGACACTTACGTACCGGCTCAGATACAAGATGGATCTTTCTTGCGCCTTTGAAGCCAGCTCGGACTGCTGCGGTCTCGGTCTTCTGTTTCGCGGCCTGTGACCAGATTGCTGGTACTGTGAGAATGAAGTCTAGAGGGGTGTCTCGCACGACACTGGATGAAAGCCTTTCTTCTAGAACGGATACCATGTGCTTGTATAAGTACGAAAGATAGAGCTGTGTCAGTTCTTCCGGAGGACGAGTGTCGGTGGTTGTGGAGATTGGATCGTCAAGTTTGCTATTGGAGTGATCAGTTATCTGAAATTTGTCTGAGAGCTCTAACTGGCATACAGCTTGAAGTATTTGTTCCGCTTCGCCTTCCTGGGAATCTCGAACCCCCATTGAAATCCTTCGTTCACTTTCCGTAGTTCAGTCGGCACCTTTGGACTAGTCGTCGACGATGTATTACTCGGCCATTTATCGATGACATATTGATGGTCCGCCTGCGTCTACATCAGTACAAAATCATCCACCAGGCTGAACGCGGTGCCGGAACAACAACCCACCCTATTCGTCTCCGCCCACGCGAGTCCAGAGAACGTCGTGCCAAAATCTATGGACACTATGATCCTGCGAGAACTCATGTTGCAATCTTGAAGCTGTCGTTTGCCTGGATAGAGGTCGTCGTCGATGTGCAAGTAGCAATTTTCCTCCCATTGTATGTGTGGACGAAAGGCTGAAGGAGATTGACCTTTTGGTTTTCAGGGAATCATGGGCTGCCCATATTGAGCCTCATGGCATGTAGCCAGGCAGCCAGGCCTAGATCTGCACCAATGTGGCTTTGTGTCTTTTGTAGCCCCCATATGCCAGCTCTCTTTCCAGCCCTTCACTCAGCCTAGCCATGCGAATTTGTCAGGGTCTTTCCAAAAGGGTTCACTGCTAGGCGAATGCAAGTTCAGTCACTGAGCCAAGCAGATGCAACAGGCAGATTCGGTCCGCATGCATTCGCTTCACGTGGTTCGCCATATAAATCTCCCTGATTGGAATGGCACGACATTCGAAACAAAAGGACATATATTGACCCTGGCCAACAGAGCCACCAATATTCCGTCTGACCACCAAACTCGCTACCTGAAATCCCAGCCTTGTGTCCTTTTGTCAATCGCAGTCCTCCAATCGCCTTCATTGCTTGGCAGCCTTGTGGGCGACGCGCCTGGACGCGAAGATTCAGCCGTACATTGCAACATTTGCTGCCTCGAGCACCAAACTGCCAATAGCAATGCCCCTCCTTGGGAACGTGCATATGCTGGGTTGCTAGATAAGTTGTGCTGGTATCAGGCTGAGGCTATGCTTGTGCCATCGCTATCCAGCTGTTTTTCTTGGCAGCCTTGCAGCGACGATCCGACGGCAATTGTTCTCGCCAAAGTGTTATTGATTTCCTTCAGCTGGAGGGCGACAAGAGTTCTCTTGCAATATTCGCGTTTTGTGGTAATTTGCAGGACTGAGAAGCGATCGATCGTGGTTACGCTGGATCACCTGTCGAGTACGTACCAGGTAGCACCGTCCTCAGAGTCGAGGGGTGGCATAGTTGTTGCCTTACTTTTCTGATGATTTCTAACCAGACCAGCTTTTTTATTCCCATATTGATACGACAGACGTATAATTCCAACCACCAATGGCGCACCAAGGAGACGGAACAAGAGGTTACGGAGACAAGTATGATCTCCTGAAGGAGCTCGAGGCATTGCAGAAAGAGCGAGACAAGCTGCAGATGCAACTCGCCGACCGGGAGAAGGAATACTTCGACATGGACGACATACTCGACGAAAGACAAAGGGAGCTCGAATTCCAAGAGAAGAAGACAGCGCGCGTGGAAAGACAATTACAAGCGTGCCAGGCGGAACTACAACAACATCAAGGAGACGCATCGCGCATACAGACCGAGCTTGCAGAGGCGAAGAAGAAGGCCACAGAGAAGCAGCGAGCGGAGCAGAAAGCGCTCAAACAGCTCGATGATGCTCGTAACCACATCTTTCGCCTCCAGCCGAGGAGGACAGACATCACCGAAAGCGAGGCACAAGAACTATTTTCGGATCTGTTCAATAGCATACACAGATGGGTCACCAATCGCTTAGAGACCGTCCTGGACGAGCTTGACGAGAATCGTCTGCGGAGTAGACCATACGCCCGAGAACCCGCGAAACGATTTGTCGATCTTGTCAGTCGGCGAGGCATGCAGCATATGAATGCCTCGAATAATGACGAGTGGATCGTGATATCTGTGATCTTTCAATTCCTCTATCGGGAGTTTTTCCATCCAAGCTTCTATATCCCTCTCCGGGGAGAAGATAAGCAAGGGAACATCATCGCGACAATTGACAGGATTGAGTCGTCAATGAGCCACGTTCCAAGAGGTATATGTTATTGCTCTCAACACCCGAATAACGTCTGACAGACACAGATGCCCCACACTGCCGCGACTGGCGCGTCGAAGCCCTAACTGCCCTCACTCACGAAAAAGGCTTCACCGAGCGACGCGAAGCCTACGACCGCTCAAAGACGGAAGAGCTTCTCGGAATCATCTCGCCTCTAGTCGTCAAGCCCTCAAAAGACATACAAGAAATCAGAACTTCGATTGGACGCAACATCATCAGGCCCGCGCTAGATTTAGCTCACCGTCTCCAACTGGCTACAACGCACTTTTACTTCGCGTGGACGTCGTTCAATGATGACTTGCGTTCCGGCGCTGTCACCTCCACTGACGTTAATCTCTCGCCATACACTTGTGTGGATTTGCTACAAGGCGGGAAGGTCGTCAAGGCTCCAACGAGTTCGCAAAGTCAAGTGCCGGGCGTGACGTATCTCTTTGACATCTCGCCGGGCTTATATAGTCGAATTCCAGAGGGGGAAGGGTTTTCGAATTCAAGCGCGGTGTATGCTTCCCGGATCGCGGTAGTAGCAGGCAGGATAGGCGCAGTCATTCCGGTTCCTCAAGGTCCTACTTTGCTTAGGTGGATCGAGGGGGAATCCAGAAGAGAGCCGATTCCAGTGAAGAATACGGGAGGGGAAGTGCAGCAGCAGCAGCAGCAGCAGCCGAAAAGGAAGTTTGGAGAGAAATTCAAGAATACGCTTAGGCATGGGACATCGTAAATGGATAATATGAACGTATTGTTTGAACTCGTTATTTTTGAGTAAATGAATACAAATATCCCTACTTATCATCATAGAGCCTTTGAACTAGCATTCGTTCGGTTAAAAATATCTCCAATCCACAAAATTCGTTGCTTTGAACAGCTGTTGCTGCTTCTTCGCAAACTTGCGAATAATAACGTATGTCATTTCACGCTCAACTATCTGAACCAATGCACTTCATAAGTGCCCTAATTTCTATGGTAACCAGCATTCCAATCATCCCAATCATCTATGTACCCCTTTAAGTTGAAAAATACTCAAATATCTTTCCAATTCGAGATCGGTATGGATCGCGATTTGCCAAACTACGGGAGCGGGTCAAACGAGAAGTCTGTGGACGATTTGGTAACCTCGGAAGACCTTGGGACCTTTCTCTAACTTGGTAATCTTGGAAGTCGGATTGCTGGATCCTGATCGCACCTCCCTCGTCTCTAGGTAACCTCGAAATAGCTGGCGAAACGATCTTTTCTTTCTTCACTGGGTACACATGGGTCCCGGTAGTAGCTTGACCGTCTGGTGGGATGAATGGCCTGATCATATTTTCCACGTAGTCAGGGCACATACCCAAGACCGAAGCATCTCTCACTCCATTGTTGATCCGCTTGATGTATTCGCGTTTAGGATGTGCATCTCTCGTGAAATCCGGACTCCAGTAGACCAAAACATGCTCTTTCTTCGACTGATGATGCTCACGTAACGAATAGCCCTGCTTCAACGCCTCGTCTTTCACTTTCCGGGGTCCTCCTTTCGCCACGATCCAAGGTACCGGTCTCCTCAGCAGCGCGCTCGGCGCACGATGAACAATCATCGTCTCGTACGTTTTCCTGTAGCATGGGGCGATGACGTTCTGATCTCGGTCTACGTAGCACTGTTTGGCGACTCCCTCGCTCTTGTCTAGACGTCTCTCATCCTCCACGTCGATTTCGAAGATAAGTCCTTCGACCCAGTAGCCCTCGGCGCGGACGACATTTGCGTATCCGCGTTGGTTGATCATCCATCGGAAGTGTGGTAGCGTGGCTCTGCCGATGTACTTGCTGTTTGGGCAGCGCTCGGCCATCTGCTGGAGATGCAGATTGCTGCCGAACGCGAAGTATAGCGTCCGGATGCGAGGCGGCCCCGGTCGAGGAGGAGGCATAGGGACATTTGAATTTGACATAATAACTCTTCTGTGAAGCAAAGGAAAAACTTTACTGAACGGTTTAAACTTGTACACTTTCGAAATGGTCGTTGTCGAGGTTGGAGGTTCAGGAAGAGTACCCGCCAGCACAAAAGATCAGCCTTGTGGCTTGAGGACATATCAACAAACCAAAGCGATAAGCCACGTAAGCGTGCGGGCACAGTCTGCATCAGCTGAAATCGTGCAGCAGCCACATGCAGGGATATATAGCTCAGCTGTGTGACCCATGTTCCAGGTTGGATGTTGCCTTCTTGAATTTCGCCGGAAATGGACGCCTGGCGGCAATGGTGGAGTCACAGCCTACGCTCGTCCACGATTGGAGGGGCAATATGGACAGGACGGGATATGAAGATGGATCAACAGGGACGTTCCGCGCTGTAGTAAATGTTCTTCTGTGAGGATCCCCTATCGTATCTTGCAGATCTTTACAGCGTTCACTTAGTCTCCAAGATAGCTCGCCATGACATACTCCTACTACAACTTCGGAATTGAGATCGAGACCGTCGTTCGACCATATGCTCGTCGGCCGAATTTCACTCGCCAGGATTGGTACAAGCACTTGGCTCAGAAGCTCGAGAATCGAAATGTCCCAGCTGCACCAGACCTGAGTCTCCGATACTCTGCACATCCAGAGTACTACAGCAGTAAATGGTTCATCACTAAAGATGGCTCTCTACAGGGAGCTCACGAAGATTTCGGTAAGGGACCCTGTATAGACAGTTCCTTCGCATTTCCCCAGCAAGGCTGATGTTCTATTCGTAGTATGCATGGAGATCGTATCCCCCGTCTTGCAGACAAACGGCAAGATCACATCAGTTCTCGCCGAGTTCTGGGAGGCCATGAGCGTGGGCTTCGAAGTGCAACAGGAGAAGACCTGCGGCGGGCACGTCCACGTCACGCCGACCAACGCCCAAAAGCGCTTCTCCATGGCCGAACTCAAGAGCGTGGCCTTCGCGGCCGTGGTGTTCGAAGACGCAGTGCACTCGATCTTGCCCTTCACCCGGAGGCAGAATCGGTACTGCGTGATGAACTCGAAGTCCGGCGGTGGTGGACTGAGTCAAGCCTGCGAAGGTGGTATTTCGATGTCTTTGCTGCGAACGGTGCGGCAGAGGTTGAACAATATCTCGACACCGGAGGCTTTGTATTCGTTCATGCAAGCTAACCGATATGTGCTGTGGAACTTCAAGAATATTGTTGGTGAAGGCTGCTCGAATACACTGGAGTTCCGAGGAGGCAGTCAGTTCCGTAACACTGCTACGACTATGAAGTGGGTGGCATTTGTGATAGCGTTTATTGGTCTTGCATTGAAAGAGGTAAGCTCAGAGATCCTAGTCGAGGCGCGTGTGACTTGGTCGTGTACTAATGAGCTGCTTAGAAACTTGTAGAAGGGACCGATTTCACCCACATCTCGCCTACAGCTCCTGACTTCGATGCACAGATGCGGACATGGTGGAACAAGATTAGACAATCCGCTCTACGCGTCAAGCTTAGGAGGTTCCTTCCAGAAGACTGGCGCCAGATGCGTGTTGGATAGAGAAACCGGGATAGAGCAGCACTTGTGATAGACTTGTTAGTTATTCTTGATCGGTATTGGGAAAACTTTGTAGGACTTATGTACGATTCATAATGCGAAAGAATGCTTTCTATCTATTGGAGTTCAGACCAATAATACTGTTGACACAAAGACGAATTGGAGGATTGATGCCAAGAGATGAGACTGCTAACAAAACCATGTCATTTCTACTTAAAAATCTAATTCGATTTGAGGACGAGGCAATGTCTTACAGTCGACTCTCCAGTCACCAAAGGTTGTACGGATTTTGTTAGTCAAGATTAGGCAGCGTTCAAAGTGCCTAGATTATAGACATTAAGCCGTCATCGCTATAATGGTACGACTTTGACTGTAAGCAACATAGCTTCCAGTGAAGGAGGTAGAGGCAAAATTGGAAAACAGGTGGCATGCCTGTGTGCGTCTGCAGTTTCCGATCAATCAAGCTTGTGAGGTAAACCAAGCAATGACGGAAATGATGGAAATACCCTGCTTGTTAGTACTTCTACAAGGAGTTCGGTCATAGTCAAAGTCACTTGTAGCGGCAGTAAATTTCGCCAATTGACCTACCTTGAGCTTGAGTCATGTTCATCTTCACGAGGTTTGATCAACCAGAGTCACTCCATATACACTCGTCCAGGTCACGTGACCTAGATGGGACCCAGTCGATCGACATGGCACCCTTCGTGCAATGGCGTCCAGGAGGTTCAGGACGGAAAAAGTTTGTTCGGCCAATGTATCAATTGAAGATATCTATTGGCCCAGCCACTACGCTGAAATACTACACTAATGGTAGTAGGGTATACCCAATAACGCCCATTTTTGATGCTATATGCTGATCCGAATCCAGGAGCGCTCTATGCGACAAGTTGGATGACACCACCGGCCTCCTTGATCTTCTTCTCGGCTTCGGCGCTGACGTAGCGAGCGCGAACGACGACGGGGATGTGGATGCGACCCTTGCCCAACAACTTGGCGTAACCGTAGTCGAGGAGGTTGATGACGGGGGCAGTCTTGGGCTTCTCGGAGGTGGTGAGGTACTTCTCGCGATGCTCGGCGGGGATGAGGGCGAGGAGCTTCGTTGTGTAAGTATCTCAATGTTGCTGGGAAAGAGCGAATGCAGGCCTACCTTGTCGATGTTCACAACGGGCTTCCACTCGTGGTTGCGGAGGAGATGGAAGTGGCGCATACCAACCTTACCTGCAGTTTGTTAGAACGGCCATGACACAGTAGAGAGAAGCAATCTTCACATACCGAAGTAACCGGGATGGTATTTGTCCAAGTTGGTACGATGGTGGTGCTGACCACCGGCAAGACCACGCTGAGAAAATATCAGTATTCAAGCTGGCAATGGAAATTTCGATGTCGCGTTACTTACACCACCGGGATGCTTGCGGTGCTTGCCGACACGACCATGTCCGGCACTGACATGGCCACGGTGCTTCCTTGTCTTGCTCAAGTGAGTCGGCATTGTGACGGGATGGGATGGGTGGTGTTGTCGGTTGTTGGATTGTTGATTGACGTTGGGGGGAATTATTGGGAAGGAAAGATAATTTTGGTAGTGTGTGGTGCCAAAGTTAGCTACCACGCTACCCCCGTATACTGACCATAATTGGCCAATCATAGCGATTCTCCAATTTCTTAATTCTACCTCGTCTTCGCATCTAGTGTGACCCTTCGACAGGGGGTCAATGGATCATCAATATTGGTCTATGGTTTTTAATCTATTCGTGGGTTATGGTTTTCAGTTCAGCTTTTACGCGGTACTATTCCAACGTAGGGTCAAAGAGCCTTGTAATGGCAGTCATAACACGCGTGCAAGATAAAACGTTGCAGCAAACTCGTCAATAATCGTCTAGTTTGGTATATCTTCGAGAACTTTGCATATGTAAAGCATTGGTCGTTCTAGACATTACTCTTCCATCCCTCCACGTACGTACCATATGATATAGAGGCTTCAGTTCCATACTGATATTGCACAGATAATACAGCGTATGCACGATGTTTCTACTTTTACATAAGGAAATCCTCGCCAATATGTACTTGAGCAATGGAAAATGGGCACCAATGGTTTTTTATTACTATCTTTCAGCCTTCATTACATTGATCTACCCACAATCAAGAATACCTGGGCTGAGGTGTGTTGATGCTAAGGTGGTGTGGAAAGGGGATACATTGACATGTCTCGATGAACAAGAGTGATAGGGGAGACCGGAACAAGATTTTTGAGATACTGCCACGAAGAACAGTGGACGCTCTCATACCGCATCTAGATGCCTTTTGTGTACCATTTACGGATCAGGGAACGAGGCATCGTGATAGGACCGTTATAGAGTGAATCAATCGTATCATCTTCGAAAAAGGCTTCGTTATAATCGTCGCCAGGAAAGATGCGGACATTGGTAGGGAAAACATAACCCGCACGCCATTTCCCCTCCCAAACATATCGAACGAAGGGAAGACGACCTTGCAGAGCCCAAAAGCAAAACTCGTTAAGCAATGCAGGATCTGCTTTACGTAGGGAATGGATACCGCGGAAGATGACCTCAAAGCAGATACCTCTACGAATGAACGGCCGTAAGACTTTTTCAGAACTCGCATGCAGCATCATGGTTCGAATGTCACACCTCATGGCAGGGCGCTCTTCAAACCACTCAACTAGCCGGTAGAACGAGTCATTTCCGAATGCAGCTCCTTCCTCCCATTCCGGAACCCACACGACAACCTGTTTGATCTCTGCGAGAAATCGTGAAGTCTCTGGCCCAAGAATTCTAAGCAGTCGCTCACTGCATTCTTTCCATCGAAGTTGAGAATGTTCAGGAAACGCATTCGATTGTAGGTCTCGAAGCGCAGCTGTCGGTTCACATATTTCAGCTGATTGGTTTCTTGAGGCATACCCTGGTCAGCAGGGTTGTTGCAGAACCTCCACTCCATTCTGGTTACCCCACGGTGGACATAAACTCCCTGTGGATTCGATAGAACGTAACCGATGACCTTGTTTCGCAATTCTGCTGGGAGATTGAACACGCGGTCAAACAGTGTAAGGTGTACGACGGGCGGGTCGGTTTCTTGGTTCATGGCGTCGGTCGTATGAGGTCTGGTTGTTTCTTCTTCTCACCACTCCACGTTAAGACAATGAATGGATACAGCGAAAGTATGTACTTATATGCCATATACACTATACCAATTCGTCGAAGACTATTCACGATATTGTGGTCATTGCGCAAACGCGAGGTGAAAGTGAGTGCAAGCGCAAATCACTTCTTTCTAAACATTGGTCTGTGCAGAGCATCCTTACTGGCAGTGAATTTCGAAAGTGAGTGACCCTGAAGTGTTGGCTTTTGCCTTATCCCGTTCCGTCGGTGATTCTTAGAGAGAAATTTTGACATGTTATCACGTGTCATGTGTGCCACATTTGTAAATTGAAAAGTATAATCTCATGATATGTTGACAAGCAGTACTCAAGATGAGAATTCATGAATATAGATTAATAATCGAATGAGAACTCCCACTCTCGTTGCCCAAGAAATTGACTGCTGGTGCGTGCGTTCGACTAACACTTACAACGTTGCCTGCCGGAACTTCAGGTCACAAGTCATATCTTGTACAATAGCGACTAAGATTGAGACAGAGGAATTCAAGCACAGATAAGTTTTATCTTCATAAGCAAAACAGTAAACCACGGACAGGCAAGGGAAGGCTTCCTGGAGTACATGTAGATGACCTTGGTGCAAAACCCTAATGGGAATAGTGTGTGACTAGTTACGTAGAAGGTTTATCTGCTCTGTCAGACGATAAGTTACATTAGATTAATGAATGTCATGAAACCCATCCTTGATTACGTGTTCTCTTACAACTATGAAAGAATCAACCGAGTAAACAATATTTTACAATGAGTATCAGAAGCTCAAATCATCATCTGAATCGTTATGTGGCCTACTCAAACTCCCAAGTGTGCGGAATATATCGCCTGAACTCTTTCGTCGTGGAGAGGCCTTGCTTGGCCGGCTCAACGCCGTTGTCGGAGCATGTTGCTCATTTATGTTTCCCAGTTGCTGATTCTCCTCATTACGAACATAGTTTTGAATAGTAAGCATATCATCCTGAATCACATCAAGAAATCCGTTAAAGAAATCCGAATGAGCATGTCCGCGGTGAGAGCGGAGCTCCTCAATCATCTGCATAATCGTGATGAGTTAGGCTTGGGGTTTTCTTCACATAGTAATGTGGAAGGATTCTCACCTGCGTAACGGAATCCTTGACTTTAGCTGTCTTCCTGTCCCCTTCAATCAGGATAGTAAAGTAGGTATCCGTGAGCATCCCCGCCCAGCCTGGATCAATAGCGAGGCGCTTCCTGCCAAACTCCTCGTAGTAGCTATACCCCCCAATAAACCATGTGACAAATTGGAGAAAAATACAGCCGAGCGCCCAGACATCACACGCTGTACTCAATTCTCCATACGGCAAATCGCATTCTGGAGACCGATACGTTGCGGAGTTGGGGACTTGACCGCGCTCTCGTGCAGATACCAGGTTTTGGGTGTTGAAACGGGCGATGCCGAAGTCAGTAATCTTGAGAGTGCCTAAACCGCCTCCATGGGGATCAGGAAACCAAAGAATATTCTCCGGCTTCAAGTCACCGTGGCGACCAAAGAGGCGCTTGGGTTGTCTATAATGTGCCTGGACGTCACCCGTACGACTGTGGTCTCTTAGAGTCGCCGTCATCGACTGTGGTCTTCCCACCACTGCTGGAAGAAAGTTGAAAATCGAAGAAGCTGAACTGGTCTCGTATCTGTGGATTCTATTCAATCCTTCGGCGAGGCCCCGGCATTGTTCCGCGATCCAATCTGCCATTGCCCGGTCTTGATTCGATGGTGTCTGATTGTTCCGCCAGTATCCGAAAAGGTCTGTCTCTGCCCACGGAAAGATCAAGTGGTAGTCTCCAGCATACTTATACGTTGCCAGTAAATTGATCAGGTGCTGGTGTGCATGTGGTCTGGCCGAGAGCTTTTTGAGTATTTGTACCTCCTGTTCAAAGTCGAGCTCGTTCTTGGAATTTAGTCTCTTAATAGCGAACACGTTGCAAGGCTTCTGTGCCGCAAGAGTTATCAATTGTTTGAGGCTATATAAGATGGATTAAAGAACTTTCATACCTCGGCCTCGCTAAAGTCGTGATGTTCGGGATGAATTTCGGTCTTGAAGACCTGGCCAAACCCGGATGCTGCAATTGGCTTTTGGCTTAAGAACGGCATCGTAGCCTCCTGATGAATCTCGTTGTGATTGATCTGCATGTCTAGTGGGCCTTTGAACAATGGCGCTAGAACTATCCACTGATGATCAAAGAAGTCATCAGCATCGGCTTGCTTCCTGAAAGTTGGCGCAGGACCTTGGGGGTTATCTCTACTCTGTAGCATCATAAGTGACTTCTCATTATTGTCTTCTCTTGGTATCTTGTCGAATGGAAGGTAATTATCAGTAATTTTGCGTTTAACAAACATTCTAATCTTCGAACCGCGATCCATCAAGATCAGGATCGCAAGAATCCGTTGGTATGAGTCTGCAGGATCTGGAACCACTTTCGTTTTCCATGGCTTCTTAAGCCAAATTTTGAGTAATTCCCTACTGACTCTTTCGGGAGTTGCGATGCGGAGTAACTGTTGCTGGGGAATAAACTTCTTATGCACATAGGGCGACCGGACTACGGCATTTTGCAATTGAGGCCTCAAAAAAACTGCTCGACGGCCTACCGACTCTTTTAAGACGGGGTGGAAAGTTTTAGCTCTCTTAAGGATCCTGGGTGGAGTATCGTTCTTGATAATACGGTGCGGCAATGACAATGAGGCTGTTCTGGACTTGAGTTTTCTATATGAGGAAGAGCTCATACGCTTGGACGCCTGGGCTTCATCTGAAATATGCAATTTCTTTTTGGGGACGTTGCCGCCTGGTTCTGGCGGACTTCCATCTTTTGCACTGGTCCTGATCGCAAAGTCATGTGAAGTGGTAGCTACTGCTGGACTATTTGGTTGCCCTGATGTGAATCCAGTGGCCTCCTGTAAAGGGAAACTGCCTTATTGATTTAGTCAGCGACTGGATACGCACATATATTGTGATGGAGGTGAATACCATCGGACTTCATATTTCGATCCACAGTATAGCCACGTGGACCGTGTTGAGTTGGGGACTCGATCCCGTGTCTCACTTTGAAAAATCAAAGTAAGGCTATTCCAGGCGCCGTAGATAATAACGCACTATCAGATACGAGAGGACAGAGGGCTGATCGGCGATGCATGAAACCCTTAGGAAGATATCTTCATGAATAGCTCAACCAATTCATGCTTGGATCAGAGCAAATTAGAACAAATTAAGACGGGTCCGGTGAATAAATATTACAGCATTCCAGGATCCCGGTGGAACTGGCAAGCCTCTGCACTTTGGTATAGGGGCCAATTCAGACAAGGCTGAACTCCTTTCCTACACCCTGTAAATGTGGCGCAAACGAGATGGAGGTCATACGCCATTCCTATTGGATTGGAATTGACCGAGTCCGCACACGAGGAGAGCTCCGAGGGATTGGACATTGATCGTACTGAGATCACTACCACAACTACGGACAAGGGGCTATGCCGATGGTGTCAGCTCGCTTGAACTGGGTGTTCACGCATAGCTTGCATTTGTCACTTGCTGGCTGTGTGACTTATTGTCTGTTTGTCAGCCCCGAAACCTGGCTCAGCCCACAAGATTGCCCCCAGGATTTGCCCCGTGGCAACCGAGTGATATAATACTGTGAGGAAACCGCGACATTCTTCGAGGCAGCTTAGAATTTCAAACTTGTCATGAAGAGGGTGAATCTACGATTGCAAGCCTTGAACACGTAATTATGAACGCTGCACGACCCATACCATACGAAATGAGCACAAAATATAATGCTGAGCAACATTTACAGCCTCGCAAAAGTGATCGGCAAGAAGCACAGAAAGTCTGTGTTGGAAACATCAGCCCAGTAAAGCTGATAAACATGCTGAAGCAAAGATTTGGGGAGGAATTCGAGGTCCATGTGAGTAATCTCAACCCCAAGGCATCATGGCGATAGAGGCTGATGTGGGAGCGAACAGATGATGCATAATGTCTACAGTATCAGAGCTTCTGAGCAATTATCTCAGGTAAGACACCCACATTGAGAAAAAAAAGCAAAACTGCAAGAGACAGCGCCAACTGATCCAAAGACAGAACTCGAAAATTGCAAGTGACGAAATAAGTGGGAGCCAAGGGTGGGACATCGACACGTAGAAATGCCTACAAGCCACATTCAACCATAGTTCGAGTCGATCGAAAAGATGTCCTTCGTCAGTGGAATGTGTCAATGGGCGTGTGGCAGGCTGAGCCGTGTTGCAAAGGTGGGGGCTATGGACGTAATCTGGCTGAACGCGGCACGCCTGCGCCCATGGTCCCTCAATAAAGCTCATGCATGAACGGCAGCCGTAAAGGGTGGGATTTGCACCACAACTCGCCAAAGAACCATGGTGATAGAATCTGATTTGCGGAGCAGAGCCGCATATTCATGCTGGTGCCAGGCAACCTTATCACTCCCGCTCTTTTGCGCCCAATGTTTGGGGTCCATTAAGCTCATATTTCTTTTCATAGCTGTATCAACTTTCCGTTTAAGTAGTATTCGTTCTCCGCTATTGTCATTCAGTAAATGCGGCTCTTACTTCACAAGAACTTTTACTATTGTGACGACTACCATTCAGCCAGACGCAGTAACATCCTTGTCTGCATTGTACTCTTGATGACAGGCGCATCTTGGGATTTTCGCCATGGAAAACGACTCTCCGGCCAGTTCCTCCAGTACTTCTTCGTCCGAAGAAGAGGAGGAACTCCTTTCTAGCACATTGCGAGGCCATGGGTGCGGTATCAAGAGCGAGTTTGACAAGACCCCTCATCAATTTATGCCTGAGGGAAAGGTAGAGAATTATATCACCAGGGACACTGTCCTGGCCGCGCTTGATCTAACAGATCCAAGAAAGAAGGAAAGGAAGGAAAAGAAGAATGAAGAGCTAGTGCAATTCGTCCTGACCAAAGCAATGAAGATATTTGCGATTCTAGTCTATACGCGACTGGATCGGAGCGCCTCTCACTTACGCAAAGCGATGGAATTTTTTAAAAAGAAGAACTGGGGCGATAAGAATTTACCGTTCAGATACCGTGATGGCGAGTTGGTCCCTAAAAATGCAGAGAAAGACAAATGCGAGATTTGGCAACAGATTTCCTCCGCAGGATCGGTTCTAGCAGAGGAAAAGGGGAAGACGCAAAGTGGAACATGGCGTTGGGACTTTTGTGAGTCTCAATGGATGTTTCTCGCGCCTGTGTTCTCGACAGAGGAGGCTAATCACGATCTCGAAGAGGAACTTATCCTTCCTTTCATAAAAAAACATACCGACTTACATCAAGGATCGTTCGGCCTAGTTTCGTGCTACAATATTCATGAAAACCACCTACATGATCCATCCAACCCTGTACGTGAACACTTGGCCGAGCCAGTATAGGAGTCTATACTAATTTTGTGCAGCAATCTGTAGGGAGCAGAACTATAGCCGTTAAGGAAATAAAGGCAGAAGAAGACGCTGAAGAAGTCGCTAAACACTGGGCAGATGAAGTAGGCGCCCTCCAGATGATGAATCAACTCAACCACTCCCACATTGTGCGCTTTATAACTGCTTTTCGTCGCAATACCAGGGGTGGGCAAGAGCATTATTTGATGTTTGAGTGGGCGGATCATGGAAATCTCCGGGGCCTTTGGAAGCAAGACCCGTCCATCAAATCAACAGCTCAGCTAGTCAAAGATGTGATAAAGCAACTATGGGGACTTGCTTCAGCTCTTGACCGTGCTCACAACCTCGGTAAAAACAATTCCTCTTACCGCCATGGCGATCTCAAGCCTGAGAATATTCTTCGTTTCAGTGGCGGTGGATCCATCGGCACGCTGAAAATGGGCGACTGGGGCGAGGCCAAAATACATAATATCAACACGGAACTGCGCCCAAGCAAGACAACGGCAAAGTATGGCACCCGACGTTACGAATCTCCGGAAGTCATAACTGGAGTGAGACAAAGCTTTCTCGGCCAACCAAGGAAACGGCGTTCTCGCTTATATGATATATGGGCTATGGGCTGCATCACCTTGGAATTCATCGTTTGGCTTGTTTATGGACGGAAAAAACTCGATGAGTTCAACCGCAGCATTCAAGGAGAGTCTGGTGAAAACTCACCGTTTTATCAAATCCTTGAGGTAGATGGAAAGAAGGTGGCGCGAGTTCACGACGACGCAGTGCGTTGGATGGAATATCTTGAACAGGAACCAGCTTGCAGGATAGGATCCACTGCCCTAGGAGATCTGCTTGATCTGGTTAAGAACTCCCTTCTCGTAGTAAAACTACCTCGACGATTGGGATCAAATCTAAGTCGCATGGATGAACAGGAAGGTAGCCAATCTCTCTCACACGTTGCACACACAAGCCTTTTTACGCCAAAGCCGTCTCTTCGTAAAGACTCTTTTGGTAGCTTTTCTGGGTCCATAATTGGGTCTACGACACAACCAGTCACACCAGTGGATCTCCCCTCAATCACAGTGACACTCGCAGAGACGCAAGAGCCAGAGAGAATACCTGCTCCTCCAGAAAAAGAGCCGGAGGGACCTGCTCGCTGTCTAGCAACCGACTTTCGGACTCGACTGGAACATATTTTGGGAGAGGATGAAGACGAGAGCTACTGGCACATCAATCAACCACAGCCTCTCTCTGCATTGGCATCAGCTAATCAACCAGTCACATCCAACTTCAATATTGAGCGAGGGGAATCATTCACTACCAATTCCGTAAACAAGAGCAAGTCATCCTCGGCTGGCCTCACAGCTCCAACTGTAGAAAAGGTAAACGTCCTGATCCTACCTCATTGACGGCCGCGTCTAACCTCTTACATAGGTGGATTATGCATCTCCTGAACTCGATGAAGATGACTGGAAATACTTAGTCGATACTGGATTTGCCTCCAAGCTCATTAAATCGCTGGGATTGAAGCAATCAGCTGATTCCCCGGATGGACAGCCATTTTGTTCTTCCTGTCCCAGCTGCAACGATTTTCGCAGCCAACTATGGACGCCAGGATTCTCGATCACATACAATGTGGCCGATCTCGAAAGCCGTGGGAGCATTCCCGGTTGTGAGGTTTGTGGTTTGCTCTGGAGAACTTGCAAGCGGAACAGTGGTCGAAGCTCTTTGACAGTGCAGTTCAATCGCGTTGGTTCTACACTAAGAATGAACAGTGGTGGCTTTCCAGTGCTGTCGATGGTCCGTAGGCCGCTTCGAAACATTGAATCGATCAACGATATCCAAATTGGATTTGCTGAACTCCCCACAGAGGGTGGATTCGAACATATGGAGGTCGTCAGACAATGGCTCCGCGACTGCGACGAAAACCATAACCCGAATATTTGCAAACCAGCTGAGCACATATGCGGAAGCCGAGATGCGAAAGTGCGACTGCCTACTAGGCTGATAGATGTAGGGACAAACGGCACGGTGCGACTATGGGAAACAACCGCAGAAGATGTCGGAGAATGGATCGCGCTGTCACATCAGTGGGGTCCAGAGCCTCATTTCGCAACATATCCCAATAATGTTGAAGAGCATAAACAAGGGATTGAGATAGGAAAACTTGCAGCTACTTTTAGAGATGCTGTCAGAGTCACTCGTGCACTTGGCCACCGATATCTTTGGATCGATTCCATTTGCATCATTCAAGGTCCCGACGGGGATTTTGAGCAAGAGGCCAAACGTATGGAAGACGTTTACAGTGGTGCCAACTGTGTCATCGCCGCTAGTTGCTCCACCGATCATTTCTCGGGGTTCTTTCATCAACGCAACCATCGAGACATTGTGAACATGCGTCCAGAGGGGAAGAATGACATGCCTTTCGCAATGTGTCAGACTATCGATAACTTCAAAGAACACGTACTCGAGGGTGCTCTGAACCGTCGTGGTTGGGTTCTTCAGGAGCATGCTCTCGCCCGTCGAACCATCTTCTTCACGGAACACCAGACCTACTTCGAATGTGGCGATGGTGTCCGCTGCGAAACTATGGGTAAAATGAGAAAGTAAGTTTACGTTTTCCCACAAATTCGCCTTTCTCGCCACTGCTAATCCCAAACAACAGTACGCAAGCCGCACTCCTCGGCGATCCCAACTTCCCACAAATTCTCTCACATGCTGCTGTGGGTGAAAGGATTCTTCGCTACCAGAAGCTTTACTCCGAATATAGTCGTCTCGGGTTGTCCCAATCATACCAACGCCCCATCGCCATAGAAGGTCTCCAGCAACGACTTCTCCGCACGATGCGTGTCGATGGTGGCTTTGGGGTCTTCGACGGGGACGCGACTCGAGGCTTGTTGCGTCGCAGCTTATTATGGTGTCGTGGGAGCGATACAGAAAGCCTTTCACCAATCCAGTTCCCAACAGGAGGTGTTCCATCATGGTCGTGGATGGCATACACAGGAGGTATTGATTATTTGGACATCGGTTTTGGAACACTCGACTGGGAAGATATACAAAGTCCGTGGTCAAGAGGTGGGGGCCAGTCGATTGAGGGTCCCCCTGTATTGGTAGCAAAAGCAAGAGTATATGACCCCGGTGCTGCGAATGAAAGTGAGGGGGCGCTAGTATGGGACACCCCGAAAAGTTCTTTGAGTCAACTAAGCGAGACATTGTGCGTGGTAATGGGCAAAGAGAAAGGAAGTATGCCAGATCAGGATAAAAGACATGCAGTGTTGGTGATCAAGCCCAAGGAGAATACTGTAACCCCCTCGCAGCCGAAGGATTATGTGAGGATTGGAACTGGGTTCATGCCAGGAAAATGTATTGGGCCATCCTTTGTTAAAGTCAACATTCATTAAATGCGGTCGGAGGGGAGTTGCTTTCCTTTTTTTTTCTTCTTTTTTTTTCTTGCGAATCACTTGACAGAACACCCAATTGATATATTTTCTTTAATGAATGACGAGGCATTCCAATAAACTAGCCATTCCTGCCTCCACGTTATCTGTATGCTCATTAGTCGCGACCCTGCTCAAGCCTCTCAAATTATCCACCAGGTACTTCAATGCTCAAGTTCTGTCAAATTGGCTGCAAGAAGACTGCCAAGAACTGCAAAGCATTAACAGTTTCGAACTTCTTCCTGAGGCTTTTCTACCTAAACCCTCTTCCAATCCACACTACGAGTTAATATGGAAAAGCCGTCACGACCCTCCAAGATGCAGTCAGTTCTCTGATACCACGTTAGCACCTGAGACCTATTCTCAACTTTCTGCCTCTTTCTAACAATTATTTAAGCTATAATACAGCGTACCGTATGGTTGTTTAAACCTGGGCAATATATTAGAAGGTCTTTGTTTTTGGGTTACAGAAAAAACCGAAAGGGGCTTAGCCTTGCTACTGTTACCTCCCTATACTACGTAGGACTACACAAATCACTTGCTCATCCTGCACGATCTGTGTTCTCGCATGTATGTAATGCACTGGTCAACGATGCGAAATTGTTTTGTTGTTACTCAAAACAGATCTTCAATTGCGATTTAATTCTCGGTAGTGCACGCGTAGTATATGCAAAATAGGTCAGAGAAGAGGGAATCCGTACACTGTCACGACTGTGATCTTTCCGTCTACCTGATTGGACACCGCTCAAAAGCATACAGCCTTGTGCGTCAACCTGCTTATCTTGTGAACACCTACGCAGTTGACGTCTACCTCGGTGACTACCTTCTACCATCGTAGTATATTCATCCTATACGTATTGTACAAAGGCCACGATGCGCCTCCTACGACACCTACCAGACGACAACTTCGAGTTGACCTCCTTTCCGACCGACGATCCACCACCTTACGCCATTCTCTCACATGTCGGGGGGGAGGATGGTGAAGAAGTCACATACCGCGATCTGATGGCAGGCATAGGAAGAGAAAAGGCAGGGTTTCGCAAGCTCCAGTTCTGTAGCCAACGAGCCGAGTTGGATGGGTTGCAATACTTTTGGATAGATTCTTGCTGTGTCGACAGATTCAATAAGGAAGAAATGAGTGTAGGGATGAACTCTGTGTACAATTGGTACCAGTCTGCAACACGGTGCTATGTACTTTTGGCAGACGTCTCTGTACCAGATGGGTTTGCATCAGATATTCCTCTGCACGAGCAGGTTACCGATGACATGGACAATCACGAAATATGGCAGTCATTTCGACGGAGCCGATGGTTTGAGCAATGCTGGACACTGCAAGAACTGCTGGCACCATCGTGCGTGGAGTTCTTCTCGAGGGAGGGTCGTCGGCTAGGTAATAGGACATCACTAGCGCTTGAGATTCACCAAATCACCAGCATTCCTGAGGCAGTTTTAAGGGGGAAGAATCTAGCTGAGTGTAGCGTAGAGGAACGAATAGGTTGGGTTGTTGGACGCAGTGCAGCCCTGGAGGAAGACAAAGCGTACTGTTTGTTTGGAATTCTTGGGGTACACTTACCGCGAATGTATGGAGAGGGAATCAACAACGCGATGTTGCGGCTGAGAGAGAGGATAGACCGCCGCCGTAGCGCACTCAAAATGAGCACTGGGGTGTTTATGGTCCCTTTCAGAAGAGACAAATCATTCGTCGGTCGAGAGCGCATCCTCAGCAGAATCGGCCAGCACACAAGTTCTGGGGGTTCGCACGTTCGAGCAGCTCTTGTTGGAGTTGAGGGTGTTGGGTTCGTATATGTGCTCTATTACTACTCTAGGCAATGAGATTGACATTAGGCTAGAAAGTCGAAGATTGCGCTCGAGTACGCCTACATATATAAATCGGTAGAGCCGTCTCCCACGGTCATCTGGATAGATGCGAGTAATCACGTCACGATTCAGCAAGGATACAGAGACATCGCCGAGAGACTTGAACTAGCTGGGCCGGAGATTTCTCGTGAAGCCATTCCGCGTATTGTGCGTGAGTGGCTGTCGCAAAAGTTGAACAGACCGTGGTTGATGATACTGGATAACCTCACCGATAACAATGTCTTCCTCGGCGATGAACATAATGGCAGAGCGCCCGAGATCTTGCTTCCTTATACAAAGCACGGTATGATCCTAATCACGTCAAGGAACAAGCGTGTAGCATCTAATTTTGTTGGTATTTTCGGGACCGTTGTCGAAGTGGGGCCAATGGATGATGATGACGCTTTGGCGCTTCTGTATAGCTCGGTAACATCCAAAGAAATTACTCCGTCACTTGCCCGACCTCTTCTCCACCACCTGGAGGGAATGCCGCTCGAAATTGCGCAGTTCGCCTTGTTTATCAAGCAAAAATCACCATCGCTAACGGTGATGTTTGACTACTTCGATCGGTATCGTGAGAGCAAATTCCAGAGGCAGCAAGATCACAACATTCATCATGACGACGACAGAATGTCGGTACAATCAGTGGGATCTTCAACTCTCATATCGACATTTAGTGGCCTCACGGCGGTGGACAAGAGCGCCACTGTCGAACTTGAAAGGGTCTTCCAGGAAGATGAGATACTCATTGGTCTTTATCATTTGGCCTTGAAAAATACGTCAATAGGACCAGACAGACTGCAACGAAATATCGCACGTTTGCTCCAATTCTTCGCAAAGGAACTTCGTAGCGAGGCAGGCCAAAATATAGAGAGGATGGCATCTCGTTTCGTATGGACCAAAGCACAATATGTGGCACAGTGTATCATCGAGAGGTTTCATGATATTCCAGGAGACCCACAGCGACCCCACCTAGAGGTAAAGCAAATCAAAAGCAGCGTAGATAGTGTAAAGAGAGACGAAGACCAGCTCGAAGTCGATGACGTGGACGAAGTGGGCGAAGTGGACGAATTGGCACCTCCAAATGGAGACGACCTCGAAGACCATGTTGAGCTCAGTGGAGCAGAACTCGTGGTTGGCAAAGACCAGCTTGAAGTCGACGACGTGGACGAAGTGGCACCCGTGGATGAGGACTATTTCGAAGACCTTGCCTTGCTTCGAACCTTCCTCATTAGCAGTTCTGCTTTTCAGATATTCCGAGCAAGACTGACTAAATTCGTTCTGGGAAAGGACTTACACTTGTTAGGCATTGAAGATTCTGTACAAGGTCGCTCGGTTCAGGCCCCTTCGTCTCGGTTTGCGCGCTTTTCAATTTCGACTGTCCGGATCTTCAAGGCTGTTCTGGTTGCGGCTGGGTGTTTGGAACCACCCCTGCGGCCAGGCTTTATCCGACTCAGATGGCAATGTGTAAGTAATTAAGTAGATCACAGATCGCGCTCAAAGATTGATGGAAGCTGGATTGGTGTTGTCGATATTTGATTGAGACGAAGGATGCTGACGAATGCCTTAGGATTGCGGTGCTCCTCTGTTCGACGATGTTCAGGAGTACCAGATAGGTGGTATTTCCAGGCTCATGGAGCAGGTGGAGCGATCCACTGGGAGTAAGGTTATTGCCACTTCCTACAACGAAGGGGCATCACAAGAACGGTATATACCAGGGCCTATAAACTGGATTCGGGAAACTGTCAGAAATCTTGCAAGAGCTTTTTCGAAAGATGCGAATCGCAACGAGATGTTACCACGACATAGCGGTCCCGGCACAAAAGTAACAGATACATCTAAAAAGGGCAGGCTACCGTTC
This sequence comes from Aaosphaeria arxii CBS 175.79, assembly GCF_010015735.1. Classification (NCBI taxonomy): domain Eukaryota; kingdom Fungi; phylum Ascomycota; class Dothideomycetes; order Pleosporales; genus Aaosphaeria; species Aaosphaeria arxii. The sequence goes on from NW_022983481.1 coordinate 277,320, forward strand.
GTACAGGACCTTCTACTATTGGCTTGTGTGCCTCAAAACCATGGCGGGCAAATCTTGTGCCAGGATAGCATAGAAGCGATAAGGAACGATCGACAGCTCTTCTGGTTTATTCGACAGCAATTGTCACGTACTCCAAACGTGCGCTGGCCCATCCAACTGCTGAAAACAGTGACAGGAATCCATTTTACGAAGGTCAGTCAAATGGCATGGCACATAATATTCTTACAGTAGGCTTACTCCACGAAAGTTCCATCTACGTCTGAACGATAATGTAGAACCTCGTCTTCACGACTTATGCTGCAGAATAGATTCGTGCCAATGTGTGCCACTGACGTCAAATGAGGACTACGACTGCGAGCCAGCTGGGCCTTTGCGCTTCGGCCCGCCCATCTTACCTTCACAGTTGTTGCATCAGTTCAAGCACCCCGAACTGATCTCTGCAAAAGAAACGAGCGTCCTCAAACAAATCCCGAAGCGAAAGTGTGGCAAGATACAAGCTAGTGGGCTGGTGGCAGCAGAGGGATGGGGCTTGCACTATGAAGAAGATTGGAACATTGTCTTGATCATCATTCTAATTGTCGGTCTAACTATTCCTGCGAGTCTCTTGTTCGGCATCTGTTGGACTATCATCAAGACTGACATACAAGGTGCATGGGGGGTTAGTTCGTATATGGTAACGACAAGTGCGCTTTTTGTCGGACTGTTATTAGGTGGTGTTGCAAAGAGCAAGTAGGTGAGAAAGGCCGGGCAAACAATGTGACTACTATCTTATGAAAACAGTCGAAGCAGACTGGAATGCTGATTCAAGACTTCAAAAGCAGCATGGACGGAAGAAACAGCGCAGTTACCGCATTTTCCTTCTCTATTCAATTGGCTCCTATCTACTAATAACATCGTAAACATCAGCTTTCCAACAGACATACGGAAATCTAAGGATGCCTGTTTCAGTCTAAGGTGCGTCTTATTACAATAGTATCATTTGTGATTCAATCAACAGCATTAGTGACATGTGCAAAGTAATACTTTATCAAGAAAGAAACTATGTGTAGACCATTAAGACATATTAAATAAACATCCTACAGAACAGTGCACGGGCAGAGGCACAATCGGCGTAGTAGGATTGTCAATTAGGTCACAACACAAAACTCTGCACTTCAAGTTGGAGATTGAGAAAGTAGCTAATTTTTCTTGAATACTATTATAGGCTACAGTGCACTTATATACAGTGACTGATTCTCTTCGAGATAATGGTCCTCTGATAGTCGCGATGTTGGCATGGTGGTGTGATCTTTAGTGATAGCACCCTCTTCGGTGACAACATACATTAGTTCCGCTTCATGAAGATATCTGTGCCTTTCACCAAGTCCAACGACAAGTCAATGGAGGCCTCGTCTTTCGAAAAGGTCATTGAAACACACTCGGTCCTGGATATTCCGTTTCCTAGTTCGCTTTGTCGGATGGGGCATGCAATGACTGCCTCACGTATTCGTGGCCCAAACACTTCGAAGATAACCTCGTCTGAAACACCTGTCAAAGTGATTTGAGGACAGGGCACGGTCTGTATCAATCCATCTTCGTGGAAAACACGAAAGCTGTGTCCCGTCCATGCTATATCCGTGTTGAAGAGTGTATTTCCAAGGCTCTGTACATGTCGTTTGCAGATCCTCAGGTTTACAAAACAGGGGACAGGCTCGCCGGATAGTACCCACAAAGGAGCGCGTAGGGTCACTGCTTCAAAAGTATTATCGATCCTTTCGAGACTCTCAAGAATAATGCCCCCAAATCTGCAGTCCTCTAGGTCCGGAGCAGGATTTGTAAAGACTCGCCAGGTTCCAACACTGGGGTATTCGTCCCAGGGATTCGATGTATCGCTCGACTGCTGAGTACTAGACTGCGGAGTACCAGGGTGTTCGGCCAATTCAAAAATTCCCATGCTTTCTGCGATGCGTCTAATCCCAGAGTGTATTATTTCTGTGTCATCCTTCCTCTCTGTAATTGCCAGGATCACCTCCTCCAAGATAGGCCTCTTCGTTTTGGTGATATTCTTGTGTGCGGCAGTGGAGAGGACCAGCAGCCACCAACAGCGATCGATAGAATAGACTCGGTTGAGGAATTCATTCTCTTTCCGCGATTCTAGCCTCGGAAAGTACTTGTCTGACGTCCTATTTTTCAGCACGAAATCGTAACGATTGCGTTGCCGAATTCCCAAGGCCGACGAGAGTTTCAGTTGATTCGATGCATCGATTACTTGCTTCATAAACATGTTGCAAGTCTCAAATCCATCGTTGGGTCCGATTCGCGTTCCAGGATCCGTCATTGCGAAGTTCGTATATGGGGATTTTCGAGTTGTGTAGAGGTGAAGGTGATTAATGGAATAGTGTGGACCAATCTGCAATTAAGTATGCAGTCATGTATGCATTTAGTCCCTCTTATACGCACAGTCCAGTTTAGATTCAGTGTTGCGGCCAATTTGCCACACTTTTACAATCACTTCACTGCATATGTACGGCGAATTTACCGCCAAGGCAGAAGTGACATTGACCACTAGGGTGCAGTTTAACAATCACTTCACCCTATATTTACGGCCAACTCATCCCAAATACATGTCCAACTCACTGTATATTGAAGCCCTGTTGATCCTAAATATACAGTCAGTTCGTCGTGCTTACAGATTTCAATTTAGAATTCAGTGTGCAATTTATACAGGCAGAGCACGATTGACATAGGAAAGGTAGATGAGCTAAACTCTCATGAAGCATTTTTAACTTATCATGTTACCCACACTATACATACCTATTCAGTGAAGGTTGTTTTGACCAGTGCCAAGCAATTCGCAGGTGAATTTAGGCCTGCCCAGTAGCCAGCCGTTTAGACTATCTCAACAGAACCTGCATTTCACAAGTAAAGGTTTCTCGTTTTTCAAAGTGCATAGACTCTCGTTATGTCCCATTTCAGTCCCATTTATACAGTAAATCTATTGCGCCCAGGGGTGTTCGATTGAGTCACAGTTGTAGGCTGAAGTTTGAGCTACACCATAAAAGGATCAATGATAGATTCTCGGTAACTCTGGACTGCCTCCAGCAGTTCAAATGGTAAGAGCAGGAAGTCAGGGAAACCGATGCACAAAGAGTCTGCCAAATGAGTTAATCAAGTAGCTACGAATATTACTATGGAAGTGCATGATGTGCCTGCGGTATTACTATTAGGGTTGTAGGGCCACCATCTCGACCAATCTCATTGTTATGATACAAACATGGGCTTTGCTGCCCGATTAAGCTACTCGAGATCTAGATCCCCGATTACCCAGTTAGTTGCAAAGTAAGGATAGCTCGGAACCAATTTCCGGGATGAAGAGTTCAAGATCGTAATGTTAAAATGACGAAGGTGTTAAGCGGACGGTATGAACGGTGCACTATTCCATATCGGGGTAGGGACGGTATATCAACGACCTCAATCCTGGATTCACCCCTTGCCCTCATTTCAACACGCCCCGCGTCTCAGCAAGACTGCCATCCTCTCACGCGAAGCCAAGCAAGTCATTGACGGTTGACGGCATCTTTCTCCCGCTTCGGCTACGTTCTTCGACCTCCCACACCTGTTCATGCGCCATGGCAATCATGCCGGCGTGCTTAGGCGGATACGAAGCCCATTGCAGGCAAATTGCATGCTCTGTATCTTTTCTGCCTTGATTCCCTCCATCCTCTTTCTTCTTATTACCCAACACTCATTTTCCTTTCTTGTACAATTCATTCGACTCTAACTCACCAACGTGAGAATAATGCGGTATTGCTGTTGAGCAATGATCAGGTTATCATCGCTATCGCATTTATTGCTCTTGGGGTCGGGGCTGTTATGGAGGGATGCATGTGGACAGATGATCGGAGCTTATTCCAGCTCACATCTAGAGCGACGGCAAGGTGGTGGAGGAAACAACAACAACAATAATCCTAACACGAATGGCTTCAATATTGTCAATGGTCGCATATTTACACCAGGTCTCGGAATAATCCTAGCGGTGAGCTTTGCTTTTTGAATGTTTCCACAAGCCGTCCTTAGCTCATGTCTTCCAGCCTCAACCAAATACACCGATGGGCGGTGATTTCCTCCATATAGCAATCGACGTCTCTGGAGATGGCAAACTTCCCGTGCCACCAAAGGATATATCGGACCCGCTCACACAAGTCTTCAATTTCACCATGTTCTTGACGAGCATTTCGCAGCAGAAGAATTTCACAATATCTAACATCACCACAACAACACCGCCATTGGCGAACATCATGGACCAGGAGCTAGGACAGACCGTTAAACACATCAACTTCGAATGGCCGGATTGCCTTGTTGGCGACGGACAGGACCAGGATGGTTCGACGGCACGTGGCGATTACAACATCACAATTCATCAGAACTTTCGACTCAATGGGAGCGACCATTACAGTATCTTCAATCTCCCGATCAGCGTCACTAATAGCATACCACAATTCCCGGGCGCGGATCAACTTCTCACAAAGCCCCCGCCAGGACCACTCAACGCAAATGGAGGTCGCATGAACTGTGATCGATTGAACAACCCGATGATCGGTTTCGGCGAGCTGGTAGAGAGTGTCAACAACCCACCAGGTCAACCATTCCAAGATATCGCTATTGAGACGACAGAGCGCAACGGAGGAGGTCAGATCGGCGATCCCGGTACGGCAAACCCTAATGGTGAAATCGGCAATGGGCAAGGCAACGCCCAAGGCTCATTGGGGGAGGGCTCCAGTATGCGATCCGCCAGTGGACGTTACGTGGATGTTTTAGTGGTGGCCGCGATCACAACTTTCGGTATGTCATTGGCCTGATGACCAGGCATGATCTAGTGGGCTACGAAAGGACGTTCGCTATAGGCAAGGTTGCGAGAGCGGAAGAATCGTTTCCGCGCGGGGTTACAAGCAGGCAACAAGTTTTTCCAGGCTTGAGTTTTGGGTGAGATAATAATATTGTGCACGCATTCAATTGGCACGGCACAAAACTACAAAGATACCTTGGCTATTGGTGGTCCATTTCATTATTTTTATTCATTATATGTTGTCGCATCGTCCTTGGACTTGGTTTCCATGGCTCGCCTTCAGAGTATGCAGCTCCACCTGCATTTTACATTATATTTGATATCAACTCTGCCAATCCAATACCATTTTCACGTTCTGGCCGCCTGGAAGGTCTCGAAAAGTCGCGTGGGGGATAAGGTGAGTTTCATCGTGCGTCAGCTGTCAAAATCTGTGTACCAGGTTCATGCAACGTTGTTTCAGCCTTACAGCCTGGACTTCGGCACACTTTACTCTAGCCGGCGCAGGCCTAGCATGTCAAAGAAGCTTGACTGTCTCTGAGAACACGTTTGACAGTGGTTCTGTGGTAGAGCGTTCAAAGCATTTATCACACTCCCAGCTCGTTCCGAATGCGGTAATCGGATTTGCAACTAACCACATCTGGTCATGCTCGTACCAAGTGCACCGCCAAAGAGGAGCAACTAGATTATATGTGCTCCACAGTGAGATATCTACATCGTCTACCAAATGGCTTCGCCATGAGGACACCGTTGTGTTGTTCTCAGCGATGATAGTTCCAGGCTGCGGCTCTCTAGAGTTTCCGCAAAATGTCACGCCACGCTTGCCCGCCTACGTTGACATCACGCCATCACCCAATCACAGATTGCTTATTAGAACGCAGTCGCATTCCTCTGCCTGCTTTATTCAATTCGCATTTCCAGAAATGTCAGTTCCTAAATCGACAGTGTTTCTGTCAATATTTGCTGCCATTTTCGCATTCGCCTATCTCCAATACAAGCAAAGTCCAATCATGGCCTCATCGCAAGGAACATCGCCTCAAAGGCCGTGGGCAGATGGCCCACTCAAAATGGTACAAACACCAATGTACACAACTAAAGCAGACGATACGTTCACTAAGGGTGCATCTCACATGGCATTAATACATAATTCCGTTCTGAGAGGGTACAATTCAATATATCTGCAAGCGCCCCACGTGAAGCCCGAGGACTATGCCGATTTCATCGGGTACTGTCTCGCGTGGTTTAAGCTGGTGAAGTCGCACCACGATGATGAAGAGGCGAATCTGTTTCCGGGGATCGTCGAGATGCTCGGAAAGGAAGATAAGGAGGTTTGGGGAGACACACATCACGAACATGGTAGGTTTGAATGCGTAGACAGAGTTGCGCGTGCATTAATCTAATACCCTCATTCCAGAGGCAATGCTTCCCGGTTTGGTCGCCTTCAACGAATATCTCACCACTCTTTCCTCGCCATCAGACTTCTCATCAGCCAAACTCCTCGAAATCATGAAGACTTTCGAAGCACCACTGGACCACCATTTCCACTCCGAGATCTCCACCATCGCCAGTCTCTCCCGCATGGGCTCCTTTCCAAATGCAACCGCGGTCTTCAAGACATGGGGCAGGCAGACCCTTACCAAGGCAGGCTACGCAGAAGTGTTCGCATTCGTGTTCCTCAACTTCGACAGGACGTACGAGGAGAGGCTTTGGGAAAGCTGGCCTCCGATGCCGTATCCGATTCGCTGGGCGCTGATCAGATATAGCGCGTGGTGGCATCAGGGATGGTGGAGGTTCGCCAGCTGCGACATCGATGGGTACCCTAAGGATCTGTATGCGTTGGGCGATGCGGGTGAGGCCCAGGCAAGGATTTAGCGTTATTGTTTGTTTACGCATATGAGTGTTTGCACGATCTTTCTTCAGTGCGCCGCACTTCTATGGTATTTGTTGGTAAATATACGTTCGTATAAAGTGAAGTCTTTCGCATGCCTCAGTATCATGTTTTTCTTAAGCCCGATTCCTATTATCAGAGACAGATAACTATATAATCAGAGGAGCTGATAGATAAATATGTATTGGGCGGTTATAGAGGCGTCCTCATTCCCTTCGAGACTGGCCTGTCGTGAAGTTATACTACCAGCGCAAGCCGTCGTCGAATGGAGATGTCGTGAGCGCCAGTGGCGCTTTCTAAGCTCAAATGATTGATGTATCGAGCGTGCTGATGATTGGTCGCTTGCCAAGGGTGCTTACATGCATCCACGCCTTCATCAACATTGTGGCTGTTCTACTGCTGCAGGCAGACATTTCCCCGCGCCCACCTGGGAGCTCAGCCTCGAAACAACAGAAATATATTTTCCACCTCGGGGCACAGTCCTGTTCTTCCTATATCAAGTGCAGTTTTGCTTCGGTCGTAAAATCCTGCACCATGGTTATGTGTAAGCAGCAGGGTCAGCTTTCTGCTTAAGACAGACATTCAAAACTAAGTGATGTTCTAGCAAATTACAGCTATCAGCCGCTGAATCCCTCGGCAGACACAATTCGAGTGTTGTATTTTGAGAACTTCAAGAAGCACAGTGAACCGATACGCTGCCGACTTGTTCATGTTGAGTTCGGCCAACGCCCCAAATACAATGCCCTGTCATACACATGGGGTGACGAATCCACGAAGTATGACATCTACGTTGACGGCCAAAAGGTCCAAGTCGGGTTCAACCTCTTCGACGCTCTCAAAAGTTTGCGACGGCGTAAGGGGGGTATTCCTATCTGGGCCGACGCGATATGTATCAATCAACAGGACATCCCGGAGCGCAATCGGCAGATCCGCATCATGGCACATATATATGCCAGGGCGGTTAAGGTACTGGTGTTCCTTGGAATTCAATCGCCATCGCTCGATATGGACGAAGAAGAACGGTATAGATTACTTTCTCATCATCCTTATTGGGAGCGTGTATGGATTGTACAAGAGATCTTCAAAGCACGAAACATCGAAGTATGCTTTGATTCGGAAAGGTTACGTTGGAAAGACTTCATTACCAATTTGGATGAACTTGTTAGCCGCACAAACAAGCCGCATAAGTTTGACCGCCACCTTCGATTGAAGTACGAACACAATCAAACTCTCTTATTTCTCTTGAAGGCATATAGAAGCTCGAAATGCAAAGACCCTCGAGACAAGATATATGGTTTTGTTGGACTCGCCAGCGACTGTCACAGGTTTCCCATAGATTACTCTAAAACCACCTACGAGGTTTGGAAGGATACTGTGACGTTCATAAGCCGGCAACCCCGATACGATGCATGGAATATGGCAAGAATTGGCTCATTAATCAAGCGTTTACTTCAGCTGGATAACACTCCAGCGTCAGATTCGCTAGATCCGCAGTTGGGATGCCCAGGCCCTGTAAAGCCTTCCTCAGAACTAGCGGATAGGCCGCGGAGCGCTTCCATTACGCTATCAGCCGTCATTTCGAGCGTTGTTATCTGTCTTGGCCCGCCGCCTGAGGAAATTATATCCACATGCAGTGCAGTAGACGCGTGGGCTGGAAGCGTGTATGAGAATTATAGTGATATCCACGGCCGCGTGAGCAAAGAAAACGACAAGTTCATCATCAATGTGGAAGATTTGGACCCGGCCGCCTTGGGAAAGATAAAACATTTGAACCTGGATACGTATGTATCATCGGATTCTGCAAGGTTTAGGTTGAACGCGATATATGAAGAAGCCCTGGATACCTATCAAGAGTCCCAAAGCTACCCGTTTCTGCCGGGTACTTCGAAATATCGCCTTTTCCAGCATAGAGTCTCAAGGGGCTATTCCAAAATTGGGGCTTTGGGGATCTGTCCCGCGGATGTTTGTGTGGGAGACCTGGTATGTCGTTTACAGGGTGTAGATCAGTCAGTGATTTTGCGCAGGCTAGAAACCGGCGGACGCGGATCGGACAATTACCTCATTGTTGGCACTGCTTTACTCTCCTGTGATCTAACGGAAAGGGGGGGTAAACACTTCTCCGAACTTCAAGAACGTCACCAACAGATGGATTTCCTATTGGATGTTGACGATGTATTTAGACTCGTGCCCTAGATCGGATGGCTTTCAATTAAAGTCGTATGACAATCTCATCAAAGCAGTTGTCCCTCAAAATCAATGATTATCGAAGAACTACACTGCTGTCACGCATCAAAAACAAAGGCGCACTGGCACTCATGAAGGTATCGTGTAATTGATTGGATTAACTATACTGATCTAAGATGATGCAAAATCACGAAAGCAGTTCAAAAGAAGACAATTTGAAATCGAAGACTCCATTTTCTGTAGTTATTTTGTAATGGTGGGATAGCCAGCAAAACTCTGACCCCATCCCTCGAAATACTTGCAAGGCAAAGCTTGTCTTTTCTGGACGAGCCACAATCTGGAGCAAGGGAATATGAGGATGTGAAGATAGAGACTTTCAAGTACTAAGCTGATACTCAAGTCGCATCTCAAGGACCCGCGTGAAGACAAAGAAGGCCACACAACCCGCGTTGTTGGCATACCAAAAAGAAAGAGAAGACAAAGCCAGGCCAAATCGCCCCAATGAACATGTTTAATATCTTTTTTTAATCCCGTGGGCCCTTTCATGATTGTTGGGCTATTGTTTGAAACTCCGTACGCCACGCTGTCCATGAAGCATTCAGTGTTGATGCATATGTGAAATTGATGTTTGTGATTTCCTCCAAAGAGACTCCTGATGAAGAATATTGAGCCTGGTAAATATAATGATAAAGTCGTAATGTTGTAGAACCGGTATGTAACAAGGGAAAAGGTTGATGTCGAGGTTGCTGAAGTTGGTATTGGTGTGAATGGTGCGTCGAGGTGTGAGGTCCGAGGATTGACGGTTGCTCCAGATTCGAGGAGCAATTCCCCATTTTCGAGGCTGTCTTGCTAGACATAGTGGAAATCCGGGGCACGCTGCTTTCGATTTTTGTTCTGTGCGCGATGCGGGTTCAATGGTTTCCGTTCATATGCATCCTGTTGGTTTGGCTGCTCCGAGAACATATTCCGCTGTTGATTCGGAAAGTTTCCATTCTGGTATTGATTTTGATTGCCGAAGCCCATGTTTCCATAGCCTTGATTGTTGTTCCAACCGCCATAGCCTTGCATATTTCCTTGCATATTCCCTTGCATGCCGTTCATGTTGCCATACCCCATATTGTCATATCCACCATTCATATTGTTGTTCTGGAAGCCCATGTTGCCATACATGTTTTGGTTTTGGAAATTGTTGTAGCCACCATTCCAGTTGCCATTCATCCCGTTCATATTACCAAAACCATTCATATTTCCCATGGGGTTCATATTGCCCATATTGTTCATGTTCATGTTGTTCACATTCATACCATTCATGTTGGCAGGATTCATCATACCCATCATTGGATTCATAGGGCCACCCATGCTCATCGACATGTTGGGCATTGGCATGTTCTTCGGCATGTTTTTGAGGGCTTCCATTGACTCTAGGAAATCCTTCTCGAGTGCCGAGGACTGGTCATCCTGTTGACGGGTTTCCTGTTCTTTCTGTATGCGCATGGCCTTTGGGGCTGTTGGTGCTATGATGTCGGTCGGCGCCTGTTTGCGCTTCTTAGATGTTGTAGAAGTGTCAGTATCGGAACCAGCTCCCTCAGCCCCTGGTGTTGGAGCGGAGGCAGCGGGATCATTTGCACCTGTGTGAGGAGATTTGACATTTGCATCAGAAGCGACGCTACTGTTTTCTGGTTTAGGCGACTTTGGCAAATCAGACTTGTTGGCTTCACTAGCCTTTACCTTAGCATCAGTAGGGGTAGGGACAGAAACGGTTTCATCATTTCCAGGGGGAGAAGTGGGTTGTGCTGCCTGCTTTGCTTCTTCCTTCGATTGCTGCTCCTTCTCCAGTTTCTCCTTCGCCTTTTCGGCTTCATATGCCCGCATCTTCTCTACTGTTTCCTCGTCGGTGGCAAGATCATCAATAAGGACTCCCTCCGTAGAACAGTTCGGACAAACCAAATCTCCGTCCGCTAGTGCATTCTCAATGCAATCATGACAATATGTCTTACCACAGCAAGGGGTCTTCACCGGGTCGACAAACATCCGCTTGTCAATCGGGCACTCCAACCCTCGCTCCCTCAACTCCTTGTTTGCAGCCTCGGCAGTCGCAGCTTGTGCTTTTGATGCATTTGCCTTCTCTTGAAACTTCTCCCAAGTCCTTGTATCAGTCAAAACTTGAACGTATTCTCCGTCCGCATTCAACATGACACCCCGGGCATCCTCCAAATCGCCATCCGCTGGCTTTTCGACCGTCTTCAGGAAAGACCGAGGAATACCAGTTGTACGTTTGGCTCGGGCAGCTGGTTTGAAATCAGGATCGTCGTTCGTAGGGCAGAGTTGGCTGGTCATTGTTAGCATCGCTCGAATTCAGGTTTCACAGGAAGTAGAAGCGTGGTGCCATAGCATCATGCCCAACTTCTTAGAAAGTACTTACATCCAATGACCCTTCTTTTGGCAACGATAGCAAACGTAACCTGGTGGAGGATCGTGACTCGGAACATTAACGGGTTTCTTCTTGTGGAAAATAGGCCTTGCGTGCGACAAAGACTCCTTTTGTTGGTCCCAAACTTGTGCGGATTCTGCAAGGAAAGCAGCCTCAGCATCTTGCTCAGTCATTGCACCTCCGGTGGTTGTTGGCGCTGTGGTAGTCTTTGCAGGCTCGGCCTTCTTGATAGCTCGTACTGGTGCGCGTCCAGAGACGTAGCGAGCTGCTCGACCATGGCCTCGGGCGGCAGGTCGGCGGACAGCGATAACAGTGCTGGATCGAGAGATAATCGTCGTATCGTCATCGTACTCGGTGGTTGGTTGATCTTCGGGGTAGAGGTGGAGGTCAAAGTCAGATCCATCGCCTAGGCCGGATGCCGTGATGATCTCACGCTTCAGCTCGAATACAGATATGCCTGTACCATCGAAAACGATGCGCTCGGGCTCGCGAGAGTTCTTGAACTTGTAGAACACTGAGGATGACATGATGGCCGGTGGTCTTCGGCTAGTCGGAGGATGTTCTTCGGCTAGTGAAAGCGGAGTTAGGTGGCACTCTCGCAGAGGTAGTCACTCAGAGCGACAGCAGTCTGCGTTTGAGAGATAAAGATTGGAAATTCAGGAAATATGCAGTGGACGACGTGGCAGAGAAGCTGCGCAACAAGTCTATTGCTATGCTAGCTAAGTATGCTGGGCGTCCAGCGTCGCAGCGGAGCTGAGAGGAAACCTTTGGTGAACGAGCCGCAAGAGTATATGGTCCAGGCCGTCGCTCCAGATCGTAAAGACTGCGTGCTCCTGCTCAATATGTATCCGTGCCGTATCAGATAGAGTTCAGGCCGATGGCGATAACTTGTACGCCAGTGTAGCTGATGAGGTTGTCGTGGGGTGAAGAAGTGGAAGAGGAGAGGTTGCGGGAGAAAGGAGGACAAAGCCACTTACTTAAGTCCCAGCAAAAGCTTGAGTCAGCGCCACCGGCTTTGTCATCTAGTCACGTGATAGATCCTTCACTCCATTGTCACATTCACAGTTCACGCTTCACATTGTTGATTATCACTATATTTTTAACCATGGTCTACGAAGCTTGACGTCTTTCATACATATTCGTACTATGCACCAACTCATTCAATTCTCACGGCTACTATCTGATGTATCTTTCATACCAGGTTATTATATCTAGTAATTGAGACTGCTCGATATCATTTGAAACGTTTTGCAATTATTTCTTATTGTACAGGACCTGTCAAACTCCTTCTGAATGAACTATAACCATATTACCATGTCCTCCCGAAATAACAGTCATTGCGGTTGCCGACACCAAAGCAATACGTAGAACCAGGAATAGATGTGTCGTTGGCGAGATTGGCATACCGAAATTGCTTCACAAGCCAGGCTTGTTGACACCTTGTCACATTCGCTGGATTTCCAGCATGCGTTCACCGTTCATGTGACTGGCCTACTAGCCTCTGCCCCCGCCATATGGGTTGTGGCGATAGTTGGCATTTCTACCACCACCACGATAGTTGGCTCCTGGTTTACCAGCATTCTTAGGTCCCGTAGGTGCGTTAGCAGGAGCACTGCTTGGACCGTTGGGTGGTTGGGAGGAGCCTTGTCGGCCACGGCCGTGAGGGCCGCCTCCCCTACCACCACCAAAATTGCCACGGTTACCGCCGCCAGCAGGACCGGAAGGAATTGAAGGCTGTGGAATATCGTCGTACATGCCCTCCCACGCCGTAGGCCCACCCTGTCCACCATATCCACCTTGCTGTTGGATGCGTCTTTGCTGCTGCTGCTCATACTTCTGTTGCTCAAAAGCAAGTTGGTCCGTGGCAGTATACGCAGGGCGATTAGCCCCTGCCATCATGGCTGCGTTCTGATTTCCAAATCCACCACCACCCTGTTGCTGCTGTTGCTGCTGCTGCTGTTGCTGTTGCTGTTGCATCTGCATCTGCTGCATCATCTGCGGGTTCATCTGGTTCATTCCTCCCATTCCCCCCATTTGTGCTGGGTTGGGGCTGCCATCTGGTCGATTCATGCCTGCCATCATATTGTTCTGCATTTGCTGCATCATCTGGGGATTCATTTGGCCTCCCATACCTCCCATAGCGTTCGGCATGCCTCCACCCTGTGAGGCAAGCTGATGCTGCATCTGCTGGAAGTACTGTTGCATACGCTGCCAGTACTGAGCCATCATTGCAGGAGTCATCCCATTATTTCCACCACCGCCTCCTCCTTGTTGATTTTGGCCTTGTTGGTTGTCAAAGCCGCCGGAATTATCGTTTCGGTTGCCAAACTTCCCACCTCGCCCTCCGAACTTCTTGTCATCGTCACCATCACGCATGTTGCCACGAGGCTGAGCGCGCTTCACTTCGATCGGCTTTCCAAGGATCTGCAACGGTCCAGACAATGTTGCGTCAACGGCTGCGTCGCCATCGAAAGTGACGAACCCGAATCCACGTGGTCGGCCAGTGTCTTTGTCCATCATCAATGTAGCGTCAACAACTCGACCAAATTGTTTGAAGAAGTTCTTGAAGTCTTCCTCGGTAGCCTCTTGACTGACACCGCCAACGAAGATCTTGCTTGTCCTTTCTTGTTCCTCACGGGGGATAGCGCGCTTGGGGTCGATCTTGAGGATGTTAGGAATTGACTAGATTGCAAAGCATAGCAATCTTCACTTACGATTTTGCCATCAAGATAGTGCTCTTTGACCATGACGATATTGACACACTTCGGGTCTTTGAAGGTAAGGAAACCGAATCCACGTGAACGTCCTGTAGCGCTATCACGCATGACTGTGCACTCGCTCACTTCGCCAAACTGCGAGAAGTAGTCCTTCAGAGATTCTGAACATGGTGAGTCAATGATCGATGGCTCGTGGAGTCATACATACGTTCTGTTGTTTCCCAGTTCAATCCACCAATGAACATTTTCCTACAAAATTGTTAGTCATACCACAATTTATTAATTCCATTCTGAAGTGCGACGTCTCGAAAGCAGCAGAGGCGGTAGACTGCCCCAGACTGCTATGCAGCAGAAAAGTGTCAGTAGACATCGCGACAATAAAAGCACATTGGTAGCCCTCTAACGGAAATTTATGCTCGTCCAGCGGAGTCGAAAGAAGGATTTTGTGTGTCGTGAACAATGGACATATGTTCTGAGTCGTGTTTGTGGGTGTGTATAAGGGTCGTTCATTACTCCGTACATCTTTGCAGTGATATACAGGGCTATCGGAGAAATTGTTGGACGAGTGGTCCAGGGTTTGAATGTTGATTCGCCTTGCATACTCCAAATACGGTCGGGTGCAGCTGGTCCAGCACTCGCTGCAAGCAGCCCAACGCAAAGGCACAGTAGTTCGGTTGAATCGTCTGTGTTTTTGCTACGGATTGAAGGAGAGGATCCGATGGATACATCGAAGACCCTCACCTTTTGGACTATCCTCTGCTTGCGTGTTGGTACGCGCTATCAAGTACCTAGCTAGGTATATATCGACATGATGCGCTGCCATAGATAGACGGCCAGTCGCAAGATCCTTTCGCGTCAGGCGTTTGGTTGGATATGACGAGTATAGAGATGTCGGCTAACAATTTGTATGCTCCTTCGCAACCACAATCGCCGGCTGTATGTATTGGGAGCGCTTTGCCTCGCCGATCATATATAAATGATATTTCTCCCACTCAAGGTATGAATCCCGAATGTCGACTTGAGCCCGCTCCAGAGCTTGCTGGCCAGCCATATCGCTGATAATGTGCTACAGCACTTCCAATCCAAGTCTTCCGCCTCGTGACAGCTATTTTGACACCGACATGAACAATCCTTGACACGATTCAAGCTATGTTGTCGGCTCGAATGGTCGTGTGACATCGAGAGAGGGCTACGTGCTAATAATCGCGCGATACTTTACCGATAGAGTATGCATGATGGAAATGTAGAAAACGATAGTGAAACGCAAATGTTCTAAACTTACCCGTCTTCCTTCACATTGATGGGACCATAGTTATCGTCCTGGTCACCGGCTGCCTGGTCGAATGACTGATTGCCATTGCCGGCACCGTTGCCATTCCAAGCTCCGTTTCCCATGTTCGCATCACCATGATTACCAGCCGCATTCGGTTGTTCCCAACCACGGCTATCTGCTACATTTACTTCCTGCGCTACGGGCTGTTGTGTGGGAGCATTGACTGGTTCGGGCTGCACCGGCTCGGGCTCCTGGGGTTTTGCAGCTGGTGCTGGCTGTGCAGGTTGCGCAGGCTTCGCTGGAGTATCGTCGCCTTCATAACTGAATTAATTGTAAGTAGTTTGTCGCAAAGCAGGGGAAAGACCTTGCGCCAGAGCGAATAGAGCAGGCAAGTCGCGTCATTGTACATACAGATCGGCGAAGAGATCCTCATCGAGTTCCTCTGGTTCCGTCATTGTGTAAGTTGTCTATTTTAGATACGAGAATATTAAGGTGTCAAATGGGTTAGATAGAGCGCTCTCTGTGGTGCCAGTCACTTCACGCGCGATCCCGTTGATGGAGCAAGTTGTTGCGCGACTGGCAGAAATCCAAGTGTAAGGGCGACGTGAGGAAAGCGCTAGAGGCAGATGGTCGTAGTGAGATGAAGCAGTGGGTGAAGAAGAAATGACCGGGGGAATGGTGAGAAAAGGTGAAAAAGATGGGTTCGTAGCTTAGGGTAGAACCTGAGGTTGAAGGTTGAAGAGGAGAGAGGAGGAGAAAGACGACTAGCGCGTTTTCGGCCCCTTGGCTCCACCACCGCCGAAGCCAAGTCAGTTGCTTGACCAGGAACTCAATCGAGTGTTGGAGTAGCGGGGCTCACCACTCGTTCTCCTAGCAAACAATGGCCTCCAAGAAGACGCAGCAGGTATGTTATATTATGCGATGTTCTGTTCAAATGAATTCGTGGGGGAGCTAATCTTGGAACCCAGGAAATGGTGCAGGTCGGTCCGTAGCAATTCCTCGCGCAATCGTCATAGCAAGCCACCCAGCTAACTGACTGACCCTTGCGTGCAACTATAGATCGCTCCTCGTACGTATCCCCAAGGATTTGATGGTTTATAACTACTCTTGAGACCTTTGTTCACAATGCCTCCCAGGTCTGCATCTCCTTTCTGGCGTACTAGTTCGAACACATCAAAGCCCTACGAGAACAAGAAAATCGTAGGAGCTTCCTACTCCCACGCGGATTTGCTTAATTTCGACTCTCTGTACGATTCTTCCGGGCTGTATTCATGGCTCTTCTGGCTAACTTATCAAGCTCCGTCTCTGGGACGAATTCGCGACCTCGAACCCCTCCTTCCGCCACCCACAGCCGCGAGTCGAGTGCGGCACCAACTCGCTCCGGAAACTCGGCCACCTCGCCACCAATTCGGAAGAGCTACACTGCTTTTCTACGCGACACCAATGAGGCCTGGGAAGATGACGAGGGGGAGGGAGGTGACATGCTGTTCGAGGACGACGAGGACGAATTCGGCCTACCGAGTATAGCTTCCATGCGGAGGAAAGGGCGACGAAAGGAGCCACCGAGGGACAAAGAGCACAGCAGAGGGACAGGAAGTAGGAATGGGTCGTTAGGATCTACAGCGTGGCGGGCCATCGACAGTGGTGATATCGCAGAGGAACGGGGCGTCCCAAACTACCCCACGGCGAAGAAGTCCGAAGGCAAGATACTACGGCCGCAGTACCAGGAGATACTTCGAGACCCTGCAAATTCTTTGCATCTTATATCACATCCCTCGCTACCCCCTAGCGCGACATCAAAGGAGATGGAAGAGCACTCTGCTCGAATATCGCGGATCAATAAGTTCAAACGGATATTGCAAGCGAGTACGATATCGCTGCCCGAGCTACGAGACTCTGCCTGGTCTGGCATACCTTCGGAAGTACGTGCCATGACATGGCAGGTGCTGCTTGGGTATTTACCTACCAGCAGCGAGCGGCGTGTAGCAACGTTAGAGAGGAAGAGAAAAGAATACCTCGAGGGGGTTCGGCAAGCCTTCGAACGGGGCACGTCTGGAAGTTCAGGTGCAGTTGCTGCAGGTATGGCCGGCACATCATCCTATCCTTCGACGAACCGTGGGCGAGGCAGAGGTCTCGATGAGGCCATATGGCACCAGATCAGCATCGACGTTCCGCGGACGAATCCACATCTAGAGCTCTACAGTTACGAAGCCACACAACGTTCGCTGGAGAGGATACTCTACGTCTGGGCAATACGGCATCCCGCTTCTGGGTATGTGCAGGGAATAAACGACCTCGTCACGCCCTTCTGGCAAGTCTTCCTCGGATCGTACATCTCGGATCCGGACATTGAGTTTGGAATGGACCCGGGACAGCTCCCCAAGCAAGTGTTGGATGCTGTCGAAGCCGATTCGTTCTGGTGCCTGACGAAGCTGCTGGACGGCATTCAGGATAACTACATCTCCCAGCAGCCGGGCATCCAGAGGCAGGTCGCCAGTCTGCGGGATCTGACGACCAGGATCGACGCAAGTCTTGCCAAGCACCTGCAGAACGAAGGCGTCGAGTTCATTCAGTTCAGTTTCCGGTGGATGAACTGCTTGCTTATGCGTGAGATTTCAGTGAAGAACACGATACGCATGTGGGATACATATCTGGTACGTCGCACTTACTCAGTCGTCAAACGCTGCTCCTATAAATGATGAGTACCACTAACACTACCATTCAGGCCGAAGACGACGGATTCTCCTCGTTCCACCTCTACGTCTGCGCCGCTTTCCTCGTGAAATGGTCTGACCAACTCCGCAAGATGGACTTCCAGGAGATCATGATGTTCCTGCAAGCCCTGCCAACACGGCAGTGGACCGAGAAAGACATCGAACTACTGCTGAGCGAAGCTTTCATCTGGCAAAGTCTATTCAGGGGGAGCAGTGCTCACCTGAAGAACACGGGCTCAAAGGGCGGAGGCTTCGGCGTCGGTATGGGACCGAATTCGTAGACACCAGCTTGCCTCGTGGTTCCATTTTATCCTGTTGTCTGTCTGTCTGCCTGCCATATACCGGAATGATTTTCTTTTTGACGAAAGAGTTTTACTTAATGCATGCATTGTTGGAAACTGGTATGGGGTTCCTGGTTGCGTACGCGGGAGATTGATTGCATGCCGTTCACTTCGGCGTTCAGTCTGTCGTCTTCACGCTTTCTTTAGGTATTTTTTGTATGTCAATTGCAACGCCTTGACGCTTTCACGTCATCAAAAATGAAGAAAAAAGACATCACAATCCATCCCATGAGCGAATGTAGAAGAAAGTTTCTCATTTGCACCACACGATCTGATCTTTTGTTCTGTTCCCCACACCATTGACAGTCCAGTCACAGCTTTTAACCCAACCACCACCAACCTTTCAATATCAAAACCTCACTCCCTCCCATCCTCCTATCTTTCATCCTTTTGCACCACTGACACCACCTCAGCCCATACCACATAACGCCCAATCCCTCTTCACAATCCTCGTCCATCCTCCATGCCAGACTTCATCAATCTAAATCTCACCAATCCTTCTCAACGTCCTTACAGCAAGCATAGCAGCGCTACACCCCACACATCAGCACATTTCACCACCGACCGCGAAGCCGAAAACATATGAGAAAACGGCATAGCAAACTTACACTTCCTTCAAAGTTATACGGGTACTATTTCATACGATGTCAGCCAACTCTCTTCACTTTCTGCAGGCAATGGCTAAGGTTTAACGGGAAATGGAATATACATACCCAATCCCCATCAGCAGCACACGTCAGATCCTCGCCGCCGCAGATCTTAGTGCACAGGCGCGCGGTCTCTGGTTTCTCGGTAGAAGGCAGTGGTGTTGCGAGGGAGAGGAGGGCGAGGGAGAGGATGATGGGGAGGACGGCTTTGAACATCGTGGTCGCTTGTTTCTGTAATGTCTTGTTGAAGTTTTGGTTTTGGCTTCGGAGATGACGTTTGATGCTCGTCAAGAGGTGTGCGGGTGTGTGGGAGATGGAAATGTGAATCCGGGGTTGGACGGTTTTATATATATATGTGCCATGTTTTTTTCATTTGCGGTACTACGTACACTTACTACGCACACTACAGTTCATCACTATACCACCTACCTACATTCATCCACTACCTATCAATAGATCAATCAATCAACCGCAGCTTAGCACAATCCTCTCGAGCAGTCCCATCCCTTCCGTGTAACCAAACACCACTATGATAGATTACTCCATGTGGGAATCTTTAGAGTGCCGAGGGACGAGGGCAAGACAATCGGCAAGACGAGAGGCGAGACATTACTCTGTAGAAGAGGGAACGGAGTACAATTAGATCATGTGTGTGTGTATGTGTGATTGTGGTACGAGACCTTGCACTGTACGAATTGGTTGGTGGGTACCTAGTTACGTAGGAATGAAGGATCAGGAGAGGTAGAGGTGTATACAGGACTTAATATGGCAGTAATGAGCTGTTTGATTAGAATGTTTCTCATGAGAGACGATCAATTGGTTGTTTTCTTGTCTCTCATTCGACTATTATGTACTGCCATCGACGTCGTCCTCGTCCTTGTCCTCGGTGTTATTCCTCCCTTTATTTCCGGCTAAAACCTGAACTTTATATCCTCCACCACACTGACGCTGCATATATTAATCCCCTACCCCGTACTATCAGGAATGCACATATAAATAGCACCCAAGATCGCCCGTCCCCGGCATGGAAGAATTCGAGAAGGATTCGCTTGTGCTCAATATGGAGGACTTGGTATGTCTTGATTTTTATATACATCGATTTCTCCCCCCTCCCATCCATCCCTGGGCTCCTGGGGGGTTTATATTGTGAAACATGGCCAACGGTTGGGGAGACGAGGGACTGAGGTCATATACGTTCATGAAGAAAAGTCTCATTCCGCCAATTCATCCACCCATCACCAACGAGGGGAACATGTAGCAAGGAAGTTCGTACGCGTAAGGATGCTTTGAATGCTTGGCCTGTTGTTTATCTGTCCTTGTAGTTTAGAAGAATGCAACGGCATTTGGAGGGCTCGCGACGCCGCCGGGTACCTATACCGCACATCGATTAGCCTTTCACATTCACTCAGAACGCCCAAACGAGCAGATATCAAACTCACCTTCAACGGCACACTCGACAAAAAGCACGTATTCCTCCCCAACTCAACCGCCTTCTCACAAAGCCCCTCAAGATCCCACATCTCCCCAATCATAACCCCCCACCCCCCAAGCAACCACTGATGCAACAACCCACCCCCCTGCATCTCCTCCTCCCAACTCTCCCCCTTCCATATCCCCCCAACCTCATTATGCCCCCCTACCAACGGACTCATCTCAAACGACGGCGCGTCCCCCGCAACCGCCACAAACCCGCTCTCCCAAATCCACTCCGCGACCTCCCTCGTGGACTCCACCCCCATAAACTCCGCCGGCCTCTTCGCCCCCAACGCCTCCCTCCCCGCCCCATCCAACCCCAAATACGCCTCCGTGAACCCGGTACGCAACAACAACACATCGCCCTCCCTCGTCTCGACCCCCGCGTCCCTCACCATCGCCTTCAACTCCCCCGCCGTAATCGCAACAGCAGCCAACGCGTCCACCTTCCCCTGCCCCCTCGCCGCCCTCCAACGAGGGTAATCTAGAATCACACCCCTCGCCGCAATCCCCCCCGCTTTCGCAATCTTGTCGATCCCTATGACTTCAGACGACTCGACGTCCCCCTGCGTCCGGCCCCCGTAGTACAGCCCAGCCTTCTGGTACCCGTAATGCCGGAACCCGTCCCACTGGGAGCTGCTCTGCGTGTTGAACGTCATGGAGTCGTCGTTGACGGTGCGCTTGGTGCCGTCGGGATGCGTGCGGTTCGTGAGTTGCCATTGGAAGGACGGGCGGTCGAAGGACGGGTGGGAGGGGAGATTGAGCGGCCAGTCGAGGGAGACGCGGTGGCCGGTTAGGATGGTGGATTGTGCGGCGGAGAGGACGACGGCGGGCGTGAGGATGTTGAGGGCGCCGAGCTCGTCGGAGGGGCCGTAGAGGCCCCAGGCGTTGCTGGCGGGGCCGGAGGGGTCGAGCGGGAGGGTGGAGAAGGGGGGGCGGCGGGGGGGTTGTGGTCGTGAGGTGGGTGAGGTGGTGGTGGAGGTCATGGTTGGTATGTCACTTTTGAGGGTTTGTATGGTATGGTATGACGAAGGGGAACAGATGAAGCTCGAGGTCAAGTAAACACTAAGGGGAAAACAAAAGGTACGAGTACCACAAGCTTTAAGTACCTACACTACAGGAACAGGGTCTACACTACTGCACTCTTCTCGAAGAAACGATCTTCGTTCCCGGCATATGGCGGCAATTCCGTGACCAACCAACCGACCAGGAAAGTAAGTAGCGGGGGAGGTAGAGGGAGAGAGGGGAAAACAGAGGGGAGCTCCTCCGCCCCTCATGTTGCCCCTCCGAATCAATGCGATCGGATTTGCGCAAGGTACAAGTAAGGGAGGAGAGGCCACGGGAGGGGAGAAGAGAGCAATGGTTCGGATAACTGCCAAAACGTCGAGTTCGGGGTAATTCGTCGCGAAGTGCGGGATAGTTTCCGGGAATAAAACAGCTAGGTAGGTGGTAGATGGGTGGTAGATGGTCGTTGGTAGTTGGTAGTTGGTAGTTGGTAGTTGGTAGCGTAGTGGGGAGGGAGGGGCGGGAGGGAACATCAAAGTTGGTTGTGTAGAGTGGAGTGGAGGTAACTCGGAGAAGAGGTAGGCAGGTGTCAAGAAAGGAAAACTAGATAGAGTGTAACGACAGTCAGTAATAGCAGTGGACACGAACAACAAAACACATCTTGAGAACGGATGGATGACATGTCATGATATCTTATTCATAATCTGCCTTTGCTTCTTCCCCTGCTTGCTTCAACTAGGCCAGGGAATGGTACAAGGCCATGACCCTAAAGGTCACGGCTAGCCTCCTATCTCAACCTTATCCTTGAAGCAAGATGCAATTGATCGTACAAAGTCATAAAAGAGTCGCCCGTAGTGAGGAGAGAGACGTTTCGGTCTTTCCTCCCTCCCCACCACGAGAGACATACATGAAGATGGGGGAAAGTGAAATAAAGCAAGAAAACAAAGACGCCAATCCCCACTCCTCCGCGTTGCTTCCAGCGGACCAGGAGTTGAATCATATAGACGGGGACGAAAAATGCTAAAGATGCCCGGTTGGTTTGTTGTTGACCCCATGCTGTGTGCGCACCAGAAATGAAGGAATCATCAGGGAAACGAAAAAAGATCCCCAACGAGGGACCGGCCGTAAAACATAATCGGCAAGAGAGCGACCCAGAAGTCCAGTCGCGTTGACCAGGCCCTGTCGTCTCTCGAGTCGATGGAAGTGGAGGGTAGCCTTTTCTCTTTGATCCTTAGGAAACACCGGTGACGCCAAATCATACGCCTAAAAAACATTGCCACAAAGTACAAAAAAGGTATCGCTCGCTAAAAACAACAATCGCTTACACGAGTATATCAGACTCATGTTGTGGTATCTCCGAAAAGTGACAGCCAACTTGGCACCCGAAGCTGTGTGGATTGATCGACTGATGCATAATCCAAAATCGAACCGAGGTCCTCCTTGTGTATTGCAAAACCGAAACGTGCTGTGCCGAAAGGGATGCTTAGATCCGAACAAGATGACGAAAATGGGTCAGATTCCAACTAAAACGTTCAGCTGGTATCCATGGCATCTGCCAAATCGTGGTGCAAGACATCGTCAGAAGGACCCCAGTTGCCCTCGTAGATCGTAGCACCAGCACGGGTGCGTTGCTCGACCCATTGGCAGCCGAAGCAACGGTAGACATCTTCCATGGTGGGGCGTCGGTCGGGTTCGGGGTCCATCATGGCCTGTGCAATTCGGTCGAGGGAGTCGGGATGGCCTGGCTCGATCATGAAGGCGGGGGCCTTGTCGAGTCCTGCAGACGGACCGGTGATGAATTGGAGAGAGTTCTCGTCCGGTGTTGAGACGCAAGCGAGATCCGAAGATCCCAGTGCATTCTCAGCATCGATGGGCTCACCGTTCTCGTCGCGGTTCAGGCTGCTCTCGGAGCTCCACACGAGGCTGGGGAGCTCAGAGAAGTCGCCGCTTCGGAGACGCATCCAAGAGCTTCCGTTCTCGGGAAGGACAATGTTGGCCGCGATCTCGCACATGATCGTTCCGAGTGCGTAGACATCGCCAGGCTTGTCGTAACGGCCCTGCAACGCCTCAGGTGCAAGGTAGTGGCGGTCACCTTCACCATCGATGTGACGAGCAGCAGGCCACGTGCTGGCCAGTCCGAAATCGCCAATCTTCAAAGATCCATGGAAGTCAATGAAGACATTGGCAGGCTTCAGGTCCAAGTGAATGTATCCGTTGCTGTGGATATAATTGACGCCCTGAGTGAATGTTAGCCATTGAATAGTGCTGGGTTAGAGGACAGATACTTACAAGTGACAACTCCAGTAGTATCTTCCAAATACGGAAGTCGTCAAGTCGGCTCTTATATCCTGCCGAGGCCAAGAAGTCTTTCAGGTTGCCATTCTCGCAGAATTCTGTCTGGATGTAGAGGTGATTCTGGAATTCCCAAGAGTCGGAGAGAGAGAGAATGTGGTCGTGGCCACTGAGTGCGCGGAGGATGTGGACCTCGCGCATCTTCTTCTCCCGGTCGAGGTTGCCAGTGTACGGCTTCTTCGACTTCTTGACTGCCCAAACACGGCTTGTTGGCGGCGACAACAGGGACAATCCTCGTCCAACTGGTTTTTCGACTCGGTAGACCTTTGAGAATTCGCCACTGCCACAGAGGGTGATGCTCTGGAATCGCTCGGCCAAAGACTGATCAACATCATTCTGTGTCAGGCCTACCATTGGAGCAACGTTTGGCTGGCCGTTAGCGAAGTAGTTGGTATGATCACGTGGGGTGGTAGGTGTGGCCGGAGGGAAGGATAGATTGCTGTTAGTGCTGGCATTAAAGGGAAGCGATCCGCGGCGATTCCCAGAGATGGAAAGCTTGCTTGGATCGGGTGGCATGAACGAGGTCTCGTTCGGGGTGTGGGGGGAGATAGCCCCCTTGCGAGAACCATTCAGTGACTCGAATGCTCCCGGGATATCAATGACGGGTGTCGAAGTCTCGGTCTCGGGGGCAAGGAAGGTGTCTGTACCGATCGAGGTCCGCTGGCGGAATGTCTTACGTCGCAAGCTGCTCTCCTTGGAGCGTCGGCCAGATCCGTCATGTCCTTTGGTGGGGGTGGGTGGCATGTCGTCTGCACTAGATTGGCTGTCCGCCATACGGTTTGCCGAGGGAGAGTTGTTAACATCGTCCCCGTCAATGCTAGCAAAGCTGCTGCGTCGCTGGTGGTTGCTGCCGAAGCTTCCAAAGATACCCACTCCCTTTCCGAATGATTCTGTGGAAGTCTGGGGGACGTGGAAGCCGAAGGGTGTACTAGGAGTGCCAAACTCGGGGCGGTGCTGCGTGGATTTCCCGAAGTTGATTGCTCGAGTACGATCGATCCTATCAACGGTGGGTGAAGCAGTCACAGGAGGGAAGGAATTCCGCTTGGAGGGCGTGTCGGGCATGACATATCCACCAAGGACGCTTCCCTCCAGCTCCTCAACGTTGCGGTTCTTCTTGGAGAGAAGACCTGTCGACATGAACGCACTAGGATCGGGCCGGGCCATCTTGTACGCCATCGGCGTCTCGAATGTCTCTCCATGAGGGCCCTCTGGTAGATGTGGGCGAGTGGCTCCGATTGGGAGAGAACGAGAGAAGGCGTGGTGCCTTGGGGCAGGCGGAGGTACAGGTGCGAATCCCCGAGCAGGTGAGCTCATGTCTGAATTGGACGATGACGGAGTGAGAGCGTTCGATAGAGGATGAGGCTGGCCACTCAGGCTTCTCGAGAAGGGCTGATGTGGCATGGGGCGCGAAGATTCGAGGTTGACCGAGCGCCTGAAGGGAGTCTGCGCGCCGGCACTGAAGTTGGAACCGATCGAGCTGTCCAGAGACATCCTCTGCCTAGTCTTTGATGCGGCCGGGCCAGGAAGCATGAACTCTCCGTCGTATGCAGGCTTTGGTCGCGCTGCACCTGCGCCGTGACGTTGCGAAAGTGTCGACTTTCGGAGCGATGCAGTCTTGCGCAGCGGGGACGAGGTCTTGCCGATCGGCGACGAGAATGAGAAGCTGTTACTGGGCTCGTTATCAAGCGATCGGTTCGGCTCGTCCAGCGATGTCCGGGGGGTGGTGGAAGGATCGAAGATGTCGAAATCGGTGTTACCGAAGGCACTCGCGCCGTGCAAACTCCTCCTCTTCGGTACTGGACTGTTAGTGCTGGCGGCGTCCAAGTTCATGACTCCGTCGCTGCGCTTCAACGGGCTCGACTTGGGCGGAAGCAGGCAGTTGGCACCAGGCGCGTTGGTGTCGTGGCGCGATCGCGCAAGTTTGAAGTCGATGGGCTGGTCGTTCATTTCGAACCGCATGGCGGCCTTTTGCTCGGTTGCTGCCTGCTCCAAAATCTCGGCACTCGACCGTCGCGGCATTGCGTTTTCCTCGCCCACCGCGGCGCGCGTGGTGAAGGGAGTCGTGTTGCCGTGGTCGGCAGAATCAGCCAAGGCGCGTCGCGGTGATTTCGAGGTTGTGCGGTTGCGGGGCGAGGAGCGGAATGGGGCCGAGCGTCGAAGGGTAAATCGCTTCTTTACTGTTGTGGTTGCGGCGGGTGACTGTGCTGCGAGCGGTGACTCGGCGAATGGCGAGGCGGTGTTGTTGTTGTGGTTGTTTGTGTTGTGCTTTAGGGCCTTGGGTGAGAACGCGCGCGCGAGGGCCAGTGGCGAGATTGGCGAACCAGGTGAGTCGGTGTTGCGCAGTCGGAATCGCGAAGGTCTCGAGGGCGAACGAGACAGAGATTGCCGAAGCTGTTCAATCGACGAGAAGCCTTCCATGCGGTAGTGGGGATGCGTAGGCGAGGCCAGATGCATGGTGCCGCCTTCGCGGTGCGGCGAGTAGGCGAAGTCCATTGTTTGTTTACTGGATGCAGTGATGCTGATTGTGATTTGTAGTTGTGGTGATAGGTTTTCCCTATGATGGGTGTAGCGTGATGGTGTTCCTAGAGAGAGATGGTGGAAGACGTGTCCGAATATTGTAGAAACAGACCTGGGTAGGCAGACGAGTGTGGAGGATAATGAGGGAGCGCGTCTGTAGCGGGATGTTGATTGCAGTGCGGTTGCGTGAGGGCACGACTGCGGTAGGAATGTTCTTGTGGAATGTGGATGACAGCAACAGTTGTTATTGTTATTGTTGAGTGCCTCACCAGCGATGGGCGTATCGCGATGCTTCACGTCTCACCAGAGCTCCACCTCAGCGAGCTATGAGCGACAGCGCCGCGAGTGACTCCATCCAAGTGCAGGGCGATGCGGGAATGGGAGATGATGCTGACGCGGGAAACACGGAGTTCCGATGGTGATGGAAGGCAGTAGTAGGGAGCAGTTGGTGGTGTTGGTGAGCAAGTGTCGATGCGGCGCGGCGCGGATGGGTACGATGTGTTGCTGTTCCTCGGTGATGGTGACGATAGTAGGAGTAGTGGTTGTTGTAGTGGGTATAGAAGAGGGGAAGTTGACGTTGAGAGTGTAGGTAGGTAGGCGTGGCCGAGAGTGATTTGTTGGTGTTGTGGGTTTCGCGGGTTCGTGGGTGTGGCTGGCGACTGGCGACGTGTATTGGGCGTGTCTGGTCTGTGGAGAGAGAGTCGGGGCGGGCGAAGGTTCTGGCGGGAAGGGGCGAAGGAAGGAAGGAATGCGTGTGTGTGTGTGCGTCCGTGTGTGCGCGGCGCCAGTGCGGATCCGGTAGAAGGTAAACAACACGCCCGACCAACCACACGGAAAAAGACCAGGCAGGTCAAGACAAATACTGTACGATGATACAATACAGATAGCACCCAGGTGTTACAGACAAAAAACCAAACCAAACCAGGGTCACTTATTAAAATAAATAAGTTTGGGTCTGGGTTTGTTTCTCCGTCTGACTGTGACGTCTCAAAGTTTCGAATCAATAAGAAGGGTCCAACCTAGTGACGGATGGTGATGCAATTGATGGCTGGCTGGATTGATAGACTGATAGACTGATAGAAGATAGTAGATAGAGGGAAAAGGGAAAGAGAAGAGAAGAAAAAGAGGAAGAGGGCGATGGCAGGACCCTTTGAGGGATGGCACAACGATCGGACGGGGATGGGACGAGCAATTGGACTGGACAGGACAGGGACTGGACAGGACAGGGACTGGGCGTCGCGTTCTTGGATGGAAGGCTAGGAGACTACTAGGGGTAGGGGTAGTGGAGGACGAGGATCAGGATGAGGATGTGGATATGAACGTGGATGAAGACGTGGACGTGGATGTGGATGAAAGAGGAGGCGGACGATGGGATGGAGACGAGAGACACAGACTTTGTCCATGGCAGGTTAGTTTCTGGTTGAGTAGACTTTGGCCTGTGCAAACCTTGAATTCACCATCATGAGGCCGCCACCATACTCAATCCATCACCATCACGACCAGACATTGTAGTCGCTAATAAACAATTACCATAATGATACCTAATTAACTACATTTCATACTTGTGGGCACACATCGTATTTGTCGGCCACAAAATAGGTTCGGTATTGGAATAGTTGTGTATTCGATCCCCAGACTCTAGGTAGACGTACTCGCACTGCATGCTGCACGTCGCCGTTGGGGCTGGCGTCACGGCTACATACACGAGAACACAGTCTACAGTTTACCCCTGCCGCTGCCGCTTGCCGCCGTTTCCACCTCGGACGTTTTCCGTGGATACTGTGTAGACACCCATGGTGACGATAATTAATGGCCATTCTCTTCCACTCATCCTCTCCCTACTCAACGCAGGAGAAGCACACCGCCCTTGGGGAACTACTTGTAACCTAGGAATTCTCTTGAAGCGGCGTCAGTCTCATGGCGGTGTACAGAGTTCGTTCGTTGTATTCCGTCCTGTCTCCCGATACCCCGTCCGTAACTATCTACTCGTAGTCTATCTGTCTTGCAGCTGACTTCAAACAATAGCTCCATGGGGCTATTTCTTTTTTTACTTTTTGGATGCGGCTGTCACAGGACACCGTCCCCATCCCCATTCCCGTTCCCGTTCGGACACCGTTGCGAACATCTCCTTAAACTGGCCATCATACGGCCTGGCAGTCGTTGCATTGTTGCAATGCATTGCTTAAAGGTCGGGATGGGGATGGGTGGGAGGTCGCACCGCGATTCGCCACATTGACGCGTTGTTGTTTGTTTACTGTTTACATACAAACAACCCAATGCGGTATAATAGCCTAGGAGGGATCGCCCGCTCGGGCCATCATCAACACAACACTCTTTACACAGTTGCACAGTTCACAGTTCACTCCCTGAGTCCCCCCTCATCCATCCATCAATCCTTCAACCATAAGGAAGACGCGGAAAGATACCCAAGCACCCAGTCTCCAGCATCCTTTACTTCCAAAACCACGGATGCCCCCGGTCGCTTCGGGTCATGGCTCCTCTCACTAGCACCCACTGCGTACTCTTCCTCCTCCTCTCCATGACTCGCTAGAAACATCGCTGGGATCACCCCTATTCCTTTGGGCCATCTTGATGGCAAGCCAGATGAAGCTAATTTCCACGCCCTTTCACTCTTTCATGCCTTTCATGCGAATAGGGGCTTGAACTGGGCTGTCCCGGGAGCGGGCCGTGGGACAGTCTCAGGCACCAGACGTGAAGCCATCGTGATTCGCACCCATAGCAAACCTTCTTGCCTCCGCCTACTGCCAGAACCGTCAAGAATCGTCTAGTAATTACTTGTGCTATCCACGGCTTCCACGGCTCGCATATGCCTCTTGTATGCAATTACAGCCTTGCACAAAAGACAATAGGCATATTGTACGCGTGCACGCCACGGTCACAATCTGTCCTTTCTCTCCACAGACGATGAACATCGTCCATGCTCCCTCATCTCATGCGTGCGCATGCTCACGCCCCTTCGTTTGGCTTCTATCGATAGATGCACCTCGCACAATCGATACTCTCTGCCTATCGAGCCAAAGCCGCCTATCAATAAAAAGGATACGAACACATGAGCAATAATGGGAACACACGGGCGGCGGAACACGACATGCACGCACGTTCATAATCCCATACTTAGCTCACATGCCACTCGTTCCCTCCCATCGTCTATCCTCTTTCATCGTCTTCCCCCCCTAATCGCTAACTCTCCAAGAGTGGCGCGGCAAATCGTACCGAAATGGGTGATTCGAATTGAATCGTCTTGCACATGTCTGCTTTTCTTTTCGTAAGTCGCGTGAACATCTGCCTGCTGCCTGTCTACATCGGTGCATCCCTTACCCCATCCCAGGGGTGATTAACAATTCCGAAAAGAAAAGTTATGTACGGAGTAGTTTAATCACATCCTCCTTGTCTTTCATCTTCGATTGATTGACTGTCCGCCCTACCACCCACCTACCCACCAGCCCAATGTACGGCAGCCTTCGGGACACCACGACGGCGTGACAGGTAGAACACACCAGCACACCCACCACCCAGAGCAGCGTGCTTGCTAGTACTACAGTACTGCCTTCCAATTTCCCCAAAATGGTCGCCCAAAGGGACCCCATTTCATGCTATAATTAAAACCAATCAATCAACCAACCAATCCATCGAGTTATCAACCAGCTCGACCGAGGCATCAACTATGTACTGGCTGGCTAATGCCCAACCCCAGGAATGAAGTTATGAACCTAGGTAGGGTAGGTATGAATACTACCTTACTATACCAGCACCTCTCTCCGACCAGAAAGAAGGGTCTGCTGCCTGATGCGTGAACGGGCGAACCTTACTGTCTACCTGTAAGACTACTACCTACAATGTCCCTGAACGCATTGACATGTCCGTTCGCTTGCCTTATTGCACCCGGAAGGCTACAAGTTACCTAGATACCTATGTTGTGTAGTAATTCGCTAGGGTAGTCAACGTCGTCCCTGCATCCGAAGCTTTCGAACTATACCTAGGATACTCAACTCCAAAACAAAACACAGGTCTACTGGAGTCGAGCTCAACCTCAGATCCAAATCTGCCCCCTTTTCGATTATTTGGATGCTTGAATGCTTGAATGTTTGAAACAACGTCTAAACAATAACGCTGAAGTGTACCGCCCAACTCTCTATCGCACCTTTCCTTTATGAAACCTAAAATGTAGAAATAGCGATAAAGTAAAATGTAAACAAACATGTAAACAAACATCAAAACAACCAAGGCCAGGGTGTCTCAACACAGGGCAAGTGTAGCGAAACGAAAGGCCGACGCTGAGGCTGATGCTGAGGGTGATGTTTCACGTTCTTGTATTCCGCACCTCACGCTCTTCTCCTGGTGTTTGTCTGACTTTGTGTTTTGCGTGTCTGACAGAGTGAGTACGGAAGTGTAGGAGTAAGGCAGAGGGAGGAGGTAGAAGTGGGGCCTAAGGCTGCAAGGCACGCAAGTAGGGTCCGAGTATTTTTAGCGAGGCCTGGCCTGGAAGCGG
The DNA here is from genome assembly GCF_010015735.1 of Aaosphaeria arxii CBS 175.79. NCBI lineage: Eukaryota > Fungi > Ascomycota > Dothideomycetes > Pleosporales > Aaosphaeria > Aaosphaeria arxii. The sequence goes on from NW_022983481.1 coordinate 308,194, forward strand.
TAATGGGATGACGGTGACGATGACAACAAGATGGGAATTGAGAATCGGTGTTTTGTAATTGCAAGTATTCTGTAATTACTATGGATGGAGAATTAGTCAGAAAACGTCTACAAGAAGGTTTTGGGGTTCTTTGTGTGCGTATAGTAGAGGTAGGAATAAATTTTGTATTTGTTTAGGATAGTAAAAAGACAAATAAACAAACAACATTACATGACAAAACAACAGTATTGAAGACAGAAAGATATACACATACGCCACGAAGAAGACAATTACATTTTTTTTACTCATGATTATGCTTCGACATGAATTTACACCTATTACTCAACCTTTTTCTTAGAAAGTTTAATAATTGTAGTAAATTATAGAGGATAACATTCAAAATACCCAACACACGGACTAAACAAAAACCTTACAACCTCCTCACCTCCGTCAATCCCTACACCAAGATGAAAAAAATCAACGAACAAGAAACCTGTAAAGACCCTGATAAAAATCCATACCCTTCCCTTCCGTTCCCCACCCACCACACGAGCCCTAGACGTCGGGCATAAGCCGTAGGGCTGCATTTCCCAGCTTCGCACCTCATATGACGTACATACACCCCCCCCCACACAAGAAAGTAAACATCATAACAAGACCCTGATATCCCTCCCTCAACCCTCCTCCCCGGTCCCTGGGGCGTCCACCCGTCCGTCCCTTCAACCGTTCACGCACCAGTGGCGAAGTCGGTAACAAACCTGTTTCTTGCCCTCTCCTCCCCTCCCTCGACCACCAGGGCAGGCGAGGAGGGTGAAGGGAGGGGAGGGGTGCTATGTCTTGTCTATATTCTGATCGACACGCCTTGTGTGCGCTGGCACGGCACGGGAGAGTACGAGAACACTCGTTGGAGGGATGATGGTGGATGTAACTGGTGGGGTTCTCTTGCGTCGTGCCTCGTAAGGCTACGGCGGAAGAGGGGAGGGGGAGGGGGGATGACGCAAGGCGCCGTACCGTGATGTGAATGTAAGTTAGTAATGCAGGGGCCCGTCATGTCATGCGAGGCGGGACGGGCGGGCAACGGTGAAGGGTGAGGATGCATGCAGATATGGCGTATTGGGGTGGACCCTGGATGGTGATGGGGAATAAGGCTATGACGGGAGGGTAGGGGACGCGTGGTTGTGTTGGATAGGTGGGATTATAGTTTTTGAATTCTTCTTTTGTGGATTAAGAATCTGGTGGGTTGATAAGGGGGAGAGGATTACGCGTGTGGGTTATGAATTGAGGTGGATTGATATTTGTTTGTTTGTTTTGGTGGCGATGTGGTGATGTTTAGGAAACGGACGTGTTTTGAGTCGCGTCTGTGGTTGAGGAACGTCGCGTTCGAGTAGAGACACCAGCTCTCCAAAATGTCCCAAGAGTAAGTAGATATTTGATCAGAACTTGTTGTTAGTTGTTTAAGAATCAAAAGGGTATCAATCAAAAGTTGTCACCACATTTCGAAATCTTGTCTTGCATCGTTTCATATCTGATTTCATTTTGTTTTAGATGTATCTATTGTAGATGCCACAAATAGTCAAAACATTTCATAACTTCTTCTATACAATCGTTAAAACCCCTTACTTCTTCTTTCCAAAAGCCTTCAACATGGCCTCGGGATCCCGAATACCAGCGTGCTGGCCCTCGGCGACGCGCTTCATCGTCAACGCAGCGATGAGCGCAGCACCGACACCGGAACCGTCCTCAGCGGGCAGAACCTCAATCGGGTCTCCCTTGCCCTTGCCCTTGTCGGCAGGCCAGTCGAGGATCTCCTTGAGGGCCTGGGCGCCACGGACCTTGAAGTGAGGGTACTTGTTGAAGACGGAGCCGTCGGCGCCGACGTGGCACTTGGTCCAGCCCTTCTTCTTCGCGATGGCAGCGACACCGCAGGCGGAGAGGCGGGCGGCGCGGGTGCCGATCAGCTCGGCGAGGCGGCGGACGAGCTCGAGCTCCGCCCTGTTCGGCGTGATGCTGAGCTTGTTCTGGAACAGGTCGGCCGTCTCGCTCAGGTTCTCGAAGGGGTCCTCCTCGATTGCGGACAGGAAGCTGGCGTCGAGCGAGTATGGCTTGTTGAGCTTGCTGATGTCCTGGCCGTCAAACATCTTGCAGTCGGTCTTGTGGAGGTCGAGCACGACGAGACGGAAGATCTCGCCGAGGTAGAGACCCGCGATCATCTTCTCAAAGGCCTGCTGGTCGGGCCGGGGCGACTCCTTGTCGATGATGATGTCGTAGGGTGTGCGGGGGAGGATCTTGTGCTCGTTGTCGAAGGCGCCCCATTCGCAGTTGATGGCCATGGGGAGATCGGGATCGAGGTTCATGTGTGCGAGCTTGGGGATGGAGCCGACGTTCTCCATGTAGGCGGCGTTGCAGCCGGTGCCGAAGATGCAGCCAGCCTTCATCTCGGGGTCGGTGTATGCGGAGGCAATCATGGTTCCGGTGGTGTCGTTGACCAGGGCGGTCAACTTGATGGGCACGCCTCGCTCGGCGAGGGCGGCCTCGAAGGGAGGAACGACGTCCTTGCCCTCCACGCCGTCAATGTCGAATCCCTTTGTCCATCGCTGCAAGATGCCGTGATCGATGTATTCTTGGGTCGCGGGGTAGGAGAAGGTGAAACCGAGCGGCAGCGACTCGATCTTCTCGTCGGGGTGGTGGTACTCGATGAATTGCTGCAGGCAGTCGGCGACGTAGCCCCAGAGCTCGTCGGCGGTTCCGGTCTTGAGCTCCTCCGGCATCTTGTATTTCGATTGGATGATGTCGAACTCGCCCTTGGCCTCGAGGAGGGTGATCTCGCAAACACGGAGGTTGGTGCCGCCCATGTCGAGGGCGAGGAAGGTACCGGTCTCGTTACCATCGGGCATTCCCATGCACCAGGTTGCGTTCATAGGCTGGAGCAATTAGGAATTTGAAAGAGTGATGGAGGCATCGTTGGAGACTCACAATTGAGCCACCCTCGGTGGTCAGACCTTTGGAGAGCTCATTGACGAAGTGGTCGGAGATGGCCTTGAGCTTCTCGGTGGGGACGACGAAGAGCTCCTCGAGCCTGCTGATCTGGGCGAGAAGGTCCTGTGGCACATCGGCCATGGAACCTATTTCATGTGTTATCCTTTCCGTTCCATTGCAATGCGTGATGCCGTGGAATCTATAGTATGAGGGGTAGAGGCGGATGGGAAGAGCGGGAAAGGAAAGGCGGCGTACCCTTTCGCGACGGCGGCTTCTTTGCACCGAGACCGACCATGATTGCTCTCTGGGGATATCGTTCGGATGGGGATGGGGATGTGTATTAGGGTGTTGTTGCGATGGTCACAGCTCGTGTTTCGATGGTTGAGCTGGAGGATGAACGATTAACTAAGGTGTGAGGGGAGATCGGGGACCCTGATTATTTAAATCTTCACGCAGCTGTTAGCCAACCGCTAAACCGATTAACTACAGTCTACGAACAGGCCCTAGGGTTTCTGGCAGGAAAGAAATCACGCGCAAGTGGACAGTCAGCAATTGGTAGGAAAAGAAAGCTAATGAGCCGGCCAGGAGTTGCTTTTGGGCAAAGGAATATACAAATAGGATTGGGGTTGAAGCTTACGAAGCGGATAGTAATGACACTGGAAGGCCGCCAAGAGGTGGGGGAGAGGTTCTAGTTGAATACGATGGCCGGCTACGCTGATCACTAAGTATCGTAAGGAGTAAGCCTAACTAATACTGTACATACGATGGACGTACGTCATTATGGACTACCTACTGGTTGTTGGAAGAAAACAAAACTAACTTGAGGCGGCAATGTTACAACGAACATGTAGAAAAAAAATCATGTACGGAGTTGAATCCTTCCACCGCATCATCCCACGCGGCAATCAGAGTATGATCCCGGCCGATTGATTGACTGACAGACTGACAACGTGGAACTGCATGCCATGCCATCACACAGCAAAGAGATCCATGGATCTGATTGGCCCGTAAACCACCCTTGCACCTGCCTGTTCAATGCACGTGTTTTCCGCTGCTTTCAGTTTAGTCTACTTTCAACCAATATCAACTGCCTATTGTCCCTCCCTTCAACCTCATCCTCAACCTCGATGATAAGTCAACGTTGGTCAATACAAACGATTGATCTCATCTCAATCCTTCTTGTAGACACAGGATATAATAAGTGCTTTAGTACCCCGATATGACCAACGCACAATAAAATATCCGTAGCATGAACAATAACCTCTTCGTTTGTCCTTCGACCGTACAATAAGCATCCAAGTGAAGGCGTATTCACACTGACAATATGATCGACTTCACATTAGAAAATTGAATGGCCAACTGAGTCGCGCTCAGGGCACAATCGCAACTTTTCAGGCTACAATAATCTTCCTCTTATATATTTGAACTTTTCTTTTCCGCTTTCCTTTCTCCCTCCCTTATATCCTTTCCTACATACCCTTCCTTTGAAGCTTTCCAAGACGAATAACAAAAACCAGTCAATCTTCCATCCATCCACTTCCCCAATACCATTCAACTATGTCTTCCCCAAACTCCTCCCAACAAGAGACTCGCCCGCGGGCACGGGCTGCCTCCGGGCGCAGCCTCCTCTCCGAATTGTTGGAGGCTGCAGCTGAGAAGGACCAGAAGAACTGCTTCGGGCAACAGGGCACCGAGGAGACCTCCAAGCCCCCATCCCCTGCTCCCCCGAAGAGCCTCTCTCCAACAGGCCTGGAGGACTACGCACCGCTGGTCGCGAACCAGGACCCCCAGCCGTTTGGGCCACTACACGCCGACAGTGGTCTCCGAGCAGATACCGCCGGGCTCCCTCCACGTGTGGCCTTACTCTCCCAAAGCGTTGACCTCGCTAACATCTCAGAGCTCGATCAGGCGCTAAGGAGCTTCCAGCAGGTGTTCCGTGGCCACAGCTACATCCCCCTGACGTCCTTCGGTGTCTTCAACCTCATCACCAACTGGAGGAGCGGCAACAAGTCGATCGCCAACGTGACGATCTTTCGGAACCTCATCATCGACAAGAAAATTTGGATTCGACAGCAGGAAGACATCTGCAAGCTCCTCGAGTACGTCGGTGCTCACTGCCAACGCGTCCTCATCCGCGGCGAGTCCCTCCAGAAAGGCACCCGCGAGTTCGATGAGGTCTGGGGCCGTGCAATCAACTTGCTTCCCAATGTGACAGAGGCACTGGTCGAGGAGTGATTCGGATGGCACCGGCGTGCGCTTTCGGCAGACTGTCCATCGCGAAAATCCCCAGTACGCGACATCAACGACTGATGACTGACGAATTTCTTTAAGTTTGAACACTTTCACGAATCACATTATACCCAGCATACATACCCATTCATAATCGCAGGCCTTTATATTTTCACCAATACCCTTTTTATCGGACATGACTTTATTACCAGGAACCATACAATCAGGAGGTTCGCATTGAAACGTCCCAGGAACGACATACTTACCTTGTTACACACTGGCTCAGGCTTGGAGCGCCAGTGAATGGAACTTCCACTTCAGTTCGAAGCATATTCATTAGGAGGGTTAACTTGCCGGAATCGAGGGTGTTTTCGGAGTTCAGGAAATAGGTTTTACAGACGAGCATCTTCTTTGATTATGAATATCAGATCTCTCTCCTCTCTATTTCCTTTGAGATTTTGCCATTCGTACTGTGTTTGATGAATTGAGCTAATTGATGTTAGCAGAATATTGTCGTGCTTTACAATGTGAACACCGTACGATATCGAACATGAATTTTCATCTTGTGGTCCGGACGCCAGGTACGTGGATAGGTTTCTCGTGCCCGACAGGTTTGTAATCATCTTGTTGGATTATCATGAATTGAGCAACTCCTAACTCAACAGAACGTAGCTGAATCTTCTCTAAACAGTCTCCTAAAATTCTTCTAAACTTCGCCCAAATCAAAACTTAGGCTTGAATGGCAGAGTCTGCATCTGCTTCACAGCATCGGCCTCGATACCGAACAAGTTGTACAGCCAATTGAGGATGATGAAAAAGCTCATCGGCTCGCCCATATGCTTCACTCCAGGTACGAATCTCGCTTCTTTCACTGCACCATGCTGCAACGCCAGGTAGTAGTCGTCAATTGGGAAGATCTCATCTTCCGTTCCATTGATGAGCAGGAGCCTCGCACATTTCGGTTTGTCCAGAGTTCCGTCATTGAGAAGGGAGAATTTGGACGAAGCTTCTTTCTTGAAGCGCTCGATGTCGTTGCCGTACCCCCATTTGTGCGCCAGTGTATTTGCGAGACTGCCACATCTGTTAGCACCTCTCCGCAGCCACTTCTTGGAAAACAGGAACTCACTCAAAGGGGTACTCAAGATGGTTAACCTCACTCAACCACTCCGGATCAAACATATGATGACACCCACCGCCCAACGCAACCACACCCGCCAACTTATCCGCATGCGTATGCGCCACGCGAATCGCATAATAACCCCCCGTACTAAATGCCCACACCGCAACCTTCTTCTGATCGATCCCCTCCTGCTGTCCAACCCAGTCGAACAAACTCGAGTACAACCGATCCGGCGACTTCACGTCGTCCGGCTTCGCGGGACAATCTCCCGTCCCTGGAATCTCGAGCACGATCGTCGCGACACCTTGCTGTCGCCACCCCTCCATCCACACCGCAAGCTCAGTCCGATACCCGTCGAGCCCGGTAAAAATGATAACCGTCGGCACTGGCGCCTCCTTACTCGCTCCCTCGGGAAGGAGGTAGTACACAGGAATCACTTCACGCTCCGTGTCCAAGCGATGCGTATGCGGCACCAACACCTCCCTCACCGGATGCGGCTTCAAACTGTCCCCCTTCATCAGTCTCACCCTTTCCCCTACGATGATAGATAGTTCACTTACCCCAACCCCTTAATACACACCTTCTTCCCCTCCTCCCACGCCCTCCTCTGCAACCCGCTCCTCGGCGCCGGAAACCGACTAATCCTCCACACCGCACTCGCCCTCAAATAATACTCACTCGCCTTCTCGACCTCGCCCTTCCTCTCCGCCTCCTCCGCCACCACCGCGAGCTTCTCGGCCTGCGAGACGAAGGCCGCAGCGTACGCGTCCCAGTCGTAGGGTTCGCGCATGCCGGAGGCTGCGAGGGACGCGACGATGGGTTCGAAGTCGGCGGCGCTGGAGAACATGAAGGGGTAGATGCCCATTTCGGCGGGTTGGCGCCATTTGGTGGTCCAGAGGTCCGCGAAGGAGGCGTGGTGTGGTGCCGGGGTCGAGAGTTTGGAGGAGATGAAGTATTGGCCTCCTGGGGCGGCCATTGTGGATGAGATGCTTGGTGGTCGGTAGTTTGGTTATGGAATATGTAGATATTTTGATTTGTGTCGTAAAAGATTTGGGTCTTGAAGGTGTACTTGAATGCTAGTGGTCCGGGTTAGAGATATAAGAGGTGGTAGAGATGGGAGGTGACGTTTTCGGACGGAGGGGCTCCTCCGCGATGCATTCTTTATATCTTTTGTTTCATCATGCCGGGACTCTATTCCCACGAATTGGGATCATTGAAGCATGGAGTGAGGTGTGGTGTTGTGCAGTTCCGAACGACGTTCCGGTCGTGGCGCGGGGAGCCGATGTCTTGGATCAGCGAGGATGGCCGCTATGGATTAACAGTGATGTCTTGCAATTGCTACAGAGCTTGGCGATTAGATGAGCACTTGAAATGTCTTGTTTGCTTGAGGTATTGTCTATTACTGGACAACTCTTTGTGTGGAGGCTTCTTGTGGGGTATCTGGAATGCATACAAGCACTGGATTGTCCGTTTTGAGACTAGCGCATTCGATGCATCATGAGGTCGTGATATGGCGACTCACTCCCCTCCACGCTCATAATGATTCCCTAACCTGTGTTATTCTATTATACAAAGCTTAGCAGCTTAGAAACGACCAGAAAGTTGGAATGGAGAAGCAAATCACTTTTCTTCCTCTTCCTCTTGCTCCGTGACCTCTTCTTTTCCAGCCTCATTGGTCGCCGGTTCAACACTACCATCGAAATCCGGCCTCACGGTCTCTTGCCCCATATCTTTCAGTACGGACTCAATAAGCGGGAGAGCTTGCACGAGAACGTTGTATTGATCTAGCGTAAGAGCGATGCCCTGTCAAATGTCATTAGTGATATTCTCCACGGAATACCTAAAAGAGACATGCAGATGGAACATACCTTTTTCCCGGGCAAAACCTGATCCCCATCACCCTTGAAGTAATCTCTGATCTGCACCAACGTGCTACCTTTGAAATTGCTGACCGTGACTCGTCGCATTTCGTTGCTTTTCAACTACATTCGCCGTCAGTTTTTCTCAACCTCAGACTCTTAGTTAAGGAATTAGAATTCAGTCTTACAGCGACGTAACTATCACCATTCCCATCCTTCTGCAGCGTGGGGACCAAGGGCTCAGACTCCTCATCTCCCTTACTCTTTTTCGATGCCGGCACTGCGTCCTCGTTGTCGCTGTCTTCCGGCGAGGCGCGCTTCTTGCTGAACGTTCGCGCGCTTTTGAAGCCGCCGCCACGAGTGCCGCCGCGGCCGCCGCGAGACTTGAAACGCCCGCTCATTTTTCTTTTCTAGAAGGTGGAACTGTGAGTGGGAGAGATGGGTGCGAATTGAGGGTGGGAAAACGCGCTGAGGTCATAGGAGGGAAACGCGCTAGGACCGCGGTCACGTGATGAAATGAGTGCTGGAAGATGGGATTTGCGAGAGCGTTGTAGATTGGTTTCGTTGCTAAACCGGGGACTGTATAGGATAGAGATAATCTGAATTATTAGAATGATTGCCATTAGAGCTAAAATTGTTTGTAGGCTGGCGAATGAGACTGACGGTGTCCATCAAATGTCCGGCATTATAATCGTAAGGCAACTCAAAACCCAATTTGGGAAGTTATTAGGTCGTCTCATTGCGACTTCGCGACTTGTAACCTAATTCGGCCCCATTGTAGATGAGAAAAAGCTCAACATCACTGTGACACTACAGGTGGACAACAATTGGAAGCTACAGAAAGCTCTAGATAGCTCCAATCGCGTGTATAAAGCCAAGATAGGAAATAAACTATACGAGACATGCAATTGTGGAGACACCGTCCTAATCTAGAGCAAGAAAGGATCTGATTCCTTAATCAGACTGATAACAATGTTTTGCAGACTTTCCCCCTGGCGTGAGGTTGAGAACGTGTGGTCGGATTCGTCACTTTAGTGCTGACTTCGCCTCTGCGGGGTTGAACAATCAGAGCATTCAGCTCGTCAAGTACCTCGTAGCTTGACGAAGGATCCAACTATACGAAACTATAGCATAAGCAGACAATGGTCTTTACTGTATAAATATCACTTTGGAACCACCGCGTTTGCATATCGCTCTCAATCCCCCTCATAGGCATAAATTATACTTCTCCCTAACTAGGTAGCTACCTTGCCTCTTGAACAGTTACACATAAAACAATGGCGGAAACTTCCAAGCTCCCCGAAACATTCTACAGCACGAACAAGATCGACTTCTCCAAGCCGATCGACACAAGCAATCTCAAAGAAAAGTCTACCATCGTGACTGGGGGAGCAAGTGGTATTGGCGCTGGTGTCGTGACTGCATTCGCTGAAGCTGGGTAGGAAGATATACTTAACATACAAGTGATCACTGAATGGGACTGACGCCATCGTAGGGCATATGTCACGATCCTTGATCGAAACGAGGAGCTTGGAAACGCACTCGTAGAGAAACTCACAGCGAAGGGCCTACAGTACGTTTCAACGACAACTCGAAGACATTCATCTATCTAACTACTACATCCTCCAGTGTCCAATTCACCAAAGTCGACATAGCCTCCTTTTCCTCCCAGACCACCGGCTTCAAATCCGCCATCTCCTTCTCCCCCCACAAAACCCTCGACATCGTCGTCACCAGCGCCGGCATATCCACATCCACAACCTCCACCAAATGGCTCGCTTCCAACGCCGACAACGACGACCCGGAACCCCCAAGCACAGCAACCCTCGACGTGAACCTCACCGGCAGTTTCTACTCCGCGCACCTCGCCCTCCACTACTTCAAGAAAACGACACCCGAAGCCGCACCAGAAGGAGACGCAACCCCGCAGAGCAAACAAATCATCTTCATCAGCAGCCTCGCGGGCTACCTCCCCGCGCGCGACGCACTCGACTACCAAGCCTCCAAGTTCGGCGTCCGGGGCCTCTGGAAATCAGTCCGGCATTCGCATGACATCGTGTCCGAGCACACGCCATTCAGGACCAACCTCATCGCGCCCACGTTCATCAACTCCCCGCTGATCGAGCGCATCGTGCCCGGTCTAAAGGCGAAGGGACAGGGCGTAGGCGAGGTGGATGATGTGGTGGGTGGGATTCTGAGGGTGGCGTGTGATGAGGCGATTTATGGGAGGGCGGTTGCGATCCCGGTGAGGAGGGAGGTGGCCGGGGATAGGAATTTCGATCTTGGGGATGATTGGGAGGGGAGGGATGCTGGGCCGGGGCTCGTGGAGGGGATTGTGAATGGTGGGTTGGAGGGGTTGCAGTTGCTTTCGCATTCGAGTGCTGAGGGGAGGCTTAAGGGTGTTGGGACGAGGGGTTGAGGTTTGGTTTATAGTTTGTGGATGGCTCCAATTGCCAATGTCTATTGCATATCTCTGATTTTTGGGAGCTTTTGGAAGCGTGGCTGTCGCGCCGTCACTATATCAAACACTAAACTTTTGTTTTGAACGTCAACTGTTCTTTCATCAAGTCATCATATCCAGGGTATCTTCCTCGCAAACCTCTCCAACCATAATTTCTTCACATCGTAAGCCGGTTCTTCCCGATCCAGTCCGACCACACGCCGCCAACCTCCCTCGCGAGGTCTTCCGCGGACTTCCCATTGCTATCCTTCAACGACCTGATATCCGTCTTCCCCTCCGACTCATCCCTCATGACGCCCAGTGCCTCCGCCTCCTGGAATACCTCGGGCGGGAACTCCAACAAGTCAAGTTTACTCGCCAGCAACAACAGCAGCCACGCGACCTCCCGGCTTCCCGCCTGCACCGCGGCGTGAAGTCCAGACTGCATATCCCCAATCGGATCCTGGTACCTCAGCAACTCGTCCGCGCCGATTTTCCTCTGCGGTGCGGCGCCCTCTTCGCCAGTATCCATCTCCTCATCCTCGTCCTCGTCGTCATCGTCCCGCAGCATCTCGATCACGGCTTTGAAGTCGCCCTCGCGGCAGAACTCGAGAAACGCGCGACACTTGCGGTCTTCGGGGTACGCACGGAGGTACGATTCCTCGGTGAGGAGGGGCAGGATGTCGAGGTTCTCTTGGAGGCCGCCTTCGTTGTGCAGGTTGCAGAGGACTTGCTGTTGGCCGGTGGAGGAGGTGCTGGTGATGTCTTTGTTGCAATTGGGGCATTGGGTTATTTGGTAGGCTTGGAGGAGGCAGTCCCTGTTCGGAATCATATTAGAGACTATATAACATTTGAATTGCATTGTTGGCGTAGACGTACCAGTGGAAGTGGCATCCGCAGTTCAGGTGTAGGTCGTCCGGAACGGTTTCTGGTGCTGCGGCGGGAGCCTTGCCGGAGGATGAGGCTTCCATGGAGTAGTCATCTTCCTCCTCCTCGAGCTCCAGGACCAAGGGTTGGTTGCAAGATACACAGGTGGACATTGTTGTAGAGTGTTGTGGTGTAGTGTAGTTCGTTACAGTGGAGTTAACTTTTTTTTGTTAACGAGGGAGGGGTCTCGGAAATCTCTGGCGCTAAGCGATTCCGTCCGACGCGTCGCGCAGACGTCATATGGAGCCCATAGGTAAGTAGATGGTGAATGTGCACTAATACCGTTGAAGTGCCGGATATACTATCTAGTGAGGATAGATTCTGGTGAAAAGAGCGAAGTCCGAAATAAAGTATGCTGTAAGGAGTACTGCTGTTGCCAACCAAATGCAAGAGCTGTTTCCAAACATCCGTCGGTCAATGCAACTCCTAACATCACTATAATCTATTTCCTACTCCCGATGATCGAACTAGGTTCTTGGGGGACTGACAATGCCTTGATAGCTGTGCCGCACGCGGTTTCGAGTCCAGAAGAGCATGTCCCCCATCTACATTGGCATGAACCAGAAGGCGAAGGTTTATCAAACAGCACGACCTGAGACGAAAAGACGGGCGCGAACCACGACTCCAACGACAATAGTAGCACTCAGAAGATGCTCGTAGTAGTATGTATACATATTTATTGGCTATACCATATAACTATTAACTACATGTCCAACCTCGCTGGCCACTCTATTAACTAAACTATATACTACAAGAAAAGGAATCGAAGACGAGTAGACGTCCATGTACCTCTTACAGTCAATTCCCCTCCCATATGGTGTTTGTTTCCCTATCCCTTCGCCGTGTAAACAAAAGAATTCCCATCGCTTTTTGAGATACCAGTCTTTAGTGAACGAAAAATTTTTCGTAATAATAGTACAACAACAACATCTCTTGCCTCTGCGCCACCATCGCGAGTCGAAGTCGAGTCGAGTCGAGTCGTGACAACGATACGATGACGATCAACCGACTTGATCTTCAAACACATCATCTACGCGCGCGTCGACACGATCGATCGCCACGTTAAACACTGATCTTCATCCGTCGTCCTAGCCAATAGTCAAAAAAACTATTTATTCTTTCTCTGCGTACTTCCTGCGAGCGAGCGAGTTGATCGTCAGCATTAGCCGCTCGCTACGCGCTTGTTGTCTCATGCGTTGTCAGAAACCCACCCCTCCCCCACCAGCGATGTAGGATTGCGGCACAGCTAGCTTAGCTAGCTACTGTGCCATACAGGTATGTAGCTGGTGATGGGATTGAACCCGGGTGGCGGGCGGCCTGTTACCAGAGGTGTTTGAAGCCCAAACGCGGGATAATATGATGAGTTGGGAAGCCGCCCTTTTTTGCGTCCTTACTCTTGATGAGGGAGCGGAGTGGGTTTGGGGTTTTGTGATGCCTGCCGGTACCCGGGCGTTCTTTGGGGCGTTTGCTGACGGTGCTGTTGAACGGATTTTATGCAAGTTGTGCGTGCATCTAGATAGATGCGTTTGCGAACGTGTCTCTCGATGGACTTCTGGTGGTGCGTTGTGGCAATAACGCGAACTCAGTTGGATTTCCCATCGAGAGATTGCGTCCGAATTTTGGAAGCCATTGCAAGCGTGTCTCAGTGGATGTCGAAAGCCGTGATTAGAATCGTAAATCGAGTGTAGCTCCGTCAAGCTCCGCCTTGGACGCGTAGAAAGCGATCCTTCGTCTTCTGCTCTTCAGTCCGCTCATCGTCTGTCTTCCGTTCAAGTTCGTTGCCGTCCAGCTCGTAAACCATCCTCTCATCGCCCTTCAACTCCACAAGTCCCTCTCCAGCTTGCAATTCTCTCGCCCCGCTCCCCGTGTCCATCTCGTGAAGGGCGCTTGAATCTGATTCCAGGAACACGCTGTGGTGTTGGTACGAGTAGGTTTTCGCGGGATCCTGTGGTGCCATGGACATGTCGCCATTGATGGAGGGCGGGGGTAGTGGTGTTCCTGGCTGCTCTGCGTACTTCTCTGCGTCGGGGATGTTGCCGGCTGCTGCTGCCTCCCGTAGGCGTCGGCGCCGTCTGAAGGCGAGGTAGGTAACGAGTGCGATGATCATGATGGTTACGCAGACGCCGACGCCTATGGCTATTCCACGTTTCATGCCGGGGAGGTTGGTCTCTTCATTTTCGGATAGTGATGGTGTCGATGATGGTGGTAGTGACTGTGATGATGATATGGATGTAGCGAACGTAAGTGATGTCGGGATTGATGCTGGTGTGGCACTTTCAATCAACGATGTCGAGGCTTGTGGTGTTGCTATTACAACCTCTGATGTGGATCTCGAAATGAAGGAAGCGATCAATGTCCTGGCCGGTGTGGCCGAAAAGAATGGAGTGGATTCATCGAGGTCATCGCGGGTTATGACCGGTATCGAGACAGGTTGAGCGCTCGTGAAGCCGAAGGACATCGTTTCCAGACTCTTAGGAAAGATTCGTTCTACAACGGCAACACGAGAATCGTAGCTGTAGTCACAGAGGTTGAGGAGAGCAGGGAGGTCGAAAGTCCAAGCAAGAAGGAGACACGAAAGTCTGGGCGGGAGACCAGTTGATTTTGAGGGCTTGTTGCAAGGCTCCTGGTCGCGTCAAAGAGGGACCCGACCCTTTTCGCACGGAAACGCTGCAGGAAGGTCGCCATCCAGGCACACAAATCGCGTCCTCGCCGCAATTGAAGCAGCCTCGTGCACCGCCCAGGCGATATTAGACTGGGAGTCGGCATCCAATAGACCAATGGCCATTTACCCAATCCTTCCCCGGCGCTTCAGTGGTGCATGTCGTGCCTGGGTGTTGAGGCTGCTGCGCCGCACCCTCCCTCATACCTTCGTGATCTGGGATAGCTTCAGCTGGGGGCCAAAAATGCTTGTTTCTGCTGATCATTGCACAAGTCACGTTTGAGATATACAACTCTCACCCACTGAATAGAACAGCTGTAGTAAGATGCAAAGCAAACGTCATCGAGACTCAATCATCAATACAAGTAATGTACTGTGCCAATACAGTTAATTGAATTTCCATGATTTCGTGCATGTGGTTCATGAGCAACTGTCTCCTCAATCTTCGCTTCCCACCCTCGACCCTTGGTTTGTGCGTCGACCCAATGTGCCGTGCTTACATTCTGCTGCAACGCTGACATGTATGATCGCTGGATGCATTAACCACAATAATTCCAAGGACACCGATGGCTGCTGTTGGGGTGAATGGCGATTCCAGACTGCAGACGCAAGGGGCCAAGATCGAGCAAAGAGGGGAACTCGCATACCAGCACACCGGATGAGCTCGACGTATTGGGATGGTGGCTGCAACGTGTATCCATCCAGCATTCACTGTATCAGCCTGGGGAAATCCCTCAATTGGTTACTGAACAACTGGATAAGCTTTTGTGGAAGTGCTTGTCCTTCAATATCATTACAGGACTGTTGGATTGCGTCAGCCAATATGCCGCACAACCGGTGAGCGAACCAATCGTTTCATGATAGCGAGATGAGGCCGCAAAATATCAGATTCAGGAAATGGGCATCGGAGTTCTTGTTGGTATTTCATTATCATTCGTCTAATCATTAGCTGCCCCCCAACATCACAAGATGCGAGATGCGAGCGTTCCTTATGCTCTTACTGTATATCTTGATCTAGGACTTTGAGACAGTGTCCTTGTTGCGAGTTCCCTTGAAAACCCTGTGGCGTGCCAAAAGTTGAGATATCATGAAATGAGACACATCCTCGTCCGCCCAGTATGAGAGATGACTTGCAAGACTAGCCAGAAGTGAGATGTCAAAAGCCTGCCGGTCATTAGTATCAGATTCATACGTAGTCTTAAATGTAGATCGACTTACTCCTTCTTGAATGCTGTAATCCACCCTTCCATTGGCATTTAGTGCTCGAACCTTAGCCTCTTCCTTCCTAAGCTTTCGGCTCCGTTCTTCTAGCTCCTGCCATTCAAGATCCTTCTCTGCATCTCGTCCGTCGTCTTCTTGTTGGCTCTTCCGCCGCTTCTGGAAGCCGGCGTACAGCGTTTCGATCTCTGAATCGATCAGCGTTGGAGGATGTTCGCCATCTACACCTGGCGCAATCGACTCCTCGCCGAGTCGCCTTCTCCTTTCCTCATTGATGAAAGCCTTCGCAGGTTCGTCGACTGCAGGCGTAGAACCCGGGCCAATTGACAGAGGACGCGAGCTTCGTTGACCATGAGTTAGATCTGAACTCATCTTGCTTGCATCGGTGCCTGTGATACCCAAGCTACGGTTCAGTAAGCCGCTTGCAATTCCCGAGCTGACGGACGTCCAGAAATCGGTGACACCTTGGCCGATTTTGTTACTCAGGCCAGTGAAACCTTGTGCAGCCGGAGCACCAAATATTCCCCTCTTCGTGTATGGCAAAGGCTGCGCTTTCAAGGAAGACATAGCTGGCGAAATCAAAGGCTCTAGCCTGTAGCCGATAGGATCTGTCGGATGAAAGATGTTGAAGATTTGTTTGCAGAGCGGAGATGATGTAGTGATTTCAAAAGCACGTTCCGACTGAGCCTGTGAAGATGAAGCAAATGGGTCGTCCAAGGGACTCTTTGGTGTCTCTGGCGCCACAAAGGTTGCAGAACTTGGCCGTGCAGCAATGGTGCGCCCTTTCAACATTTGGAATAATCCAGTGGGAGAACCTAAAGCGTAGAAATCCTCGACCTCAAAATCGAACTGCAAGGGAGCATCTGAACTGCGACGTTTGCCCGACATTCCCACTCTCTGTTGACAAAGAATGTCGAACATGATAGCAGAGCCTAACGAATGCCCCACCAAGCTGACCTTGCCATTGAAGGTAGGGTTTCGCTCTTTGAAAAGTTTGAATATCCTATTGCATTCCTCCAAGACAATTCTCGACAGATGGCCTTTATATGCGGGACTTTGGTACAATAGAATATCCAAAGCGAGGTCAGTGAGCAGGTTACGGACCGCTGGGACTCCTTCAACGGTGATGTCTTCTAGATTCGGGTATTCGTTATCTTCGAAATCAATATCGCCGAGATCATGCTCCTTGCGATTATGCTTCAGGCTCTGTTGGGGAAAGTCCAATAGATGACGCCAGCAGATGGGCAAAACCTGCACTCGACTGTTCTTCGACTCGCTTTCGACCTCAGAGTTCAAAGCTTGCAAGTCAGATGAGTTGGCATAAACGGCCTTGAGCGTTTTGCGCAAAGTGTTCACATCGTGGATAAAGTTAATGCTCTCCATGCGTATACCAAGCCGCTGTCCAATGCCATGGGTGACAAGAACTAGATGCTCGATCTCTCGTTCTTGTTCTCCCTTGTTCTGGTCTTTGTAGTCTTCGCGCATTTCTTTCTCCTCGCGTTTCCTAATCTCTTCCTCCTGCTGAGCCGCGTCCTCTTTCGAGGAGGTTATGAGTGAAGACACTTGCCTCTCAAGCGTCTTCCTCCGAGTCTCGGCAGGAGATTCAGGAGCCTCGGTCTCACCCTCCGTATCAGAGCCACCTTCCGATGCGCTCTTTGCTGCCTCGCCGTAGGCTAAGGGAGAATCGCTTGACTGCTGAGCTGGCTTCTCTTTCTCCTCTTTGGCGGGCTTTGCCTCCTTCTTCTTTGCTGGATCAACGTAACCTCGGATGTACTTGTAGCCAGCATAATGTGCACCTCCAGCAAATCGTTGATAAAGAGTACTACCCATGCGAGAGAGTAAGTCATCAGTCAGCAGCCAAGCCGTACTGTCGTCCTGGTACGTTACGATAGAATTCATGTGAGATCCAAAGAGACGATGCGTCCTGTTGACATCATCGAAGGACGAGTGGTCAGGCGACGATTCGCCAGCTTGTTTATCGCCAGAGGCTTGCTTTGCCGCCTCACCCTTCAGACTATCGAATGATGATTTTGGAGTGACCGGGTTTGAAGTCGAATTTCTCTCCCCCAAAAGCTTTCGATAATCGTCGCCAGGTTTGACATTGAGAGACACAGGACGGGCTCGGGTTTGCGAGGCAGACCGCTTTTCCGTCGTGTTTACTAGTCGCCACGGCTTGATCTTCAGATACCCTTCTTCCAATTGCGTTGCAAGGTTCTCGTCCACGGGTGCCCCGTCTTGCGTGAACCACGATCCTCTTTTTACTTCGTACACAGGCCCTAGCCAGTACGCAGGCACTAGTTCTCGCGTCTCAATCTCTACATCGAACAGAAAATCCTCGTTGACAGGAACCTTGGTTGTAGGAAGACTCTCGGACTCCGCATTTGCTGGAGTCGACGGGCTCTGCGCGCTAGCTTCTTTCCTTGCTTCTTTAGCATCTTCTTCGTCGTATTGGTTCTGAAAGGCGGCCTCGATAGATCGCGAATCGCTTTCGGAGAAGGGTATGAATTTCTTAGGTTTTGGAACGGGCTGGTCCGGAGGAGCGATTGTGGCAGCGAGCGGTTTGCGTTTGGGTATCTACTCTCTGGTCAGTATCCACGCAATCGGAGGATCTTGATATCACGGTACTACCTACATCAACCGCATGGAACCACCTCACGTTCAGAGGTGGGCAATCTGCTGGATATTTCCTTAGACTAAGTCTAGGCCTCCGACTGACTGAGTGGTCGCCTCCTCTCTGTGTCCCCATGCCCGAGGCGTGGGATTTATCCTCCTCCTCATTCTGTGTCGTGGGCGGGGGTTTCGGAGTGGTACTTCGAGAGCCCCAGGGCGAAAAAGCAGTAATACCAGCTGAGAGAAAGCCAGGCTTTGTCTCTGGTGTCGACATTACGCCGGCAGCCTGGAACTTTCTGGACTGAGAGCGGTAAAGTGGTGGTGTTGAAGAGAGTTGTACGAGGTGGGGAGGACGGGTGCGGTGGATGCGGTGGATGCAAGCACGCAGAAGTGGAGCGATGGAGATAGGACGGAAAGCCGTGACGGATGCTGACTTTGAGGGTTGTCAAGGGATGAAAGGAATCAAGTACATAAGCTCAGAGGCCATGTAATCGAAGCGTATGGACGCTGTACTTGTGCAAACTGGCCTATTGTCCATGACTTGAAGATGACCAGACCAGGTCTCAGGGCAACGTCACAGGTTTGGTGAAGCTTCAGTGTGGCGCACGTGGCTGGAGCTTTGACTCCCCTACCGTTCCTTAGCTTTCCACCTATCAGACTAGAGACGAATGTATTAATTGATGCAATCTAAGATAGAATCAAACAAATACAAAATGTGAGCCTGCTACTATCCTTCCACGAAAGATTCGAATACAGACATTGCTCT
This sequence comes from Aaosphaeria arxii CBS 175.79, assembly GCF_010015735.1. Lineage (NCBI taxonomy): Eukaryota > Fungi > Ascomycota > Dothideomycetes > Pleosporales > Aaosphaeria > Aaosphaeria arxii. The sequence continues at coordinate 326,977 of NW_022983481.1, forward strand.
GCTATCGTAGGTCGGTTAATGCATGCTCGGGAAGCAAATGCAGGGGAGAGGCGGGGGAGGATTCGCATGTGAGATCCAACAATCAAACACAGCACAGCCTCTTGGAAAATGTCATGCAGCCTAGCAGCATTATCCATGTATGTCCATGTACGCCGTATTTCGTACATAAATCTCATATACGAGTCAAACCATTGACCGATGAATTGTGGGACGGAGATGGAAATGGTGCTGTATCTACCGTTCGTTCGTGCTCTCTTTTCGGTCGGGGTACTTCAGTAAATGTCTCGAATTATTATCATTTGGTTCGTCTATCTATTGGTTTCGTGATGTATCTATTTACAAAACAAGGTATTAAGTTCTTTTTCAAGGATCAAAATCAAACGATTCCTTCACTTCAACCTCCAGTGTCGACACAATCTGCGTGCTCGAAGTGCCGACCGAAACGGTGTACTTGCCCGCTTCGACTGACCATTTGTTCTTCGCTTCGTTGAAGTATGAGAAGCTCTCCTTGTCTAGGGTGACACTGACCGAAGTCTTGGAGCCCGCGGCGAGGTGGGCCTTTGCGTAACCCTTCAATTCCTTGATCGGCCTGTCGATGGACTGGGACTGGCTTGGGCCGACGTAGACCTGGATGATCTCACTGCCCTCACGAGCACCAGTGTTGGCGACATCGGCGGTGACAGAGACCGTTTGGTCTTTGGAGAAGCTTGCAGAAGAGACGGAAGCGTTTGAAACCTCGAAGGTGGTGTACGAAAGACCAAAGCCGAATGGGAAAAGAACGGTGTCTGGCTTCTGGTCGTAGTGACGGTATCCAATGTAGATACCCTCCTTGTACTCGACAAAGTTCTTCTTCAGATCACCTGGGAAGTTGTCTGATGCGGGAGCGTCGGACAACTTCTTGGGGAACGTGACGGGGAGCTTTCCACCAGGATATGCGGCACCGAAAACGACATCAGCGATAGCATGGCCTGCTTCCTGGCCAGGGAACCACGATTGGAGGATTGCTGGGACGTCTGCCACCCAAGGCATGCTAATCGGTGATCCGGTAGAGTTGACGACGATTGTGTTGGGGTTGGCGGCAGCGACTGCAGCGATGAGCTTATCTTGAGAGCCGTTCATGGGCAGGTTCATGTCATCACGGTCACTCCCCTCGGTTTCCCAAGAAGGAGTATTACCGACGAAAACAATGGCTACGTCGGCGGACTTGGCAACATCCGTGGCCTCTGTGAGCAGATCTGCCTCGAAGAGCTCCTGTCTCATAAAACCAAAGTTGAAGCCAATGATGTTAGAAGACAGGAAAGAAAGAGGACTATCGGCATCATCGACGATGCTAGCATCGACGCGGATTTGGTATTGTTGGCCCTGGACAAAGTCGTATCGTTTCTGGTCCTCCTTAGCAACGCCTAGCAGAAGAGCCATGACATCAGCAGATTGTCCTTCGTAGTTGAATACCAGGTCGTCGTTGATGTAGACCTTGGTGTTTCCAATAGTCGAAAAGCTGATATAGTGTTTGCCTGTGGTTGGTGGTGTGTACGTTCCAGACATCACAACGCGTGTCACCTCGGGATCCTCGAAGGACTTCACAGCTCCGGCCGCGAAGTCCTTGGAGTACGCGGGCTTGTTGGAGTTCTTGAAGTAGTTTACAGTAAATCCTGGTTTGCCATTGGAATTGGCAACACCCTCACTGAAAGGTGGCAGATTTCGCCAGGTGCGGGCACCTTCGGCGTACTTCAATTCAATCTTGTCGCCAACAGCTTCTTGGAAACCATCGTAGGCTGTGATCTTTCTATGCGCGTTGACTGCTGCAGAACCACCTCCATGGCCAAGGAATTGTTTTGCCAATCCTAGCATAGCGATAGAACGGGTCTTCTCCTTTTGAAGAGGGAGAATGTTCTTCTCGTTCTTTAGGAGCACTGCACCCTCGGCACCAGCCTTACGAATCAAAGCGCGGTGTTCGGGAAGATCAATTGCTTGCTCAGGTGGGATAACGGGGTCCTCAAAGACGCCGCACTGTCCAAGCAAGCGCAGGTTTGCGAGAACACGCTCATCAAGGGTCTCGACAGTAAGCTTGCCCTCATCTATGGCCTTCTTGATTTTTTCAAACTTGCGATGGATGGCTGGGCCAGGCATTTCAAGGTCGTGGCCAGCATTGAGGGACTCGTGCACCGAGTTAGTTCCTCCCCAGTCGCTCATGACGTGACCCTTATATCCCCATTGCTTGCGGAGAACATCAATAAGAAGATGTTTGCTCGAATCAGCGTGGGTGCCATTAACGAGATTGTAGCTACTCATAAGTGACCACGGTTTGGCGTTCTAAACGGCAATTAGAAAAGCCTATAAATTGATCGCAATTCCGAACATACCTTGACAGCAATCTCGAAGGGCTTCAAATAGATCTCCCTCAAAGCTCTCTCGCTCACGTGGGCGTCAATGGTGAAACGGTGGCTCTCCTGCTCATTGACTGCATAGTGCTTGATCGTAGCGCCGATGCCTTCGCTTTGCAGGCCTTCGATGTACTTTGATGCGAGACGTCCAGCAAGAAGCGGATCTTCTGAGAAAGACTCAAAGTTTCGGCCACCAGTAGGGTGACGGTGTGGGCAGACAGTTGGGCCAAGACTTTATGTATATTGTCAGTGATACAATGCTTTGTCATTCAGTTCAAAGTTTAGTCACTTACAGCACTCTGGCGCCCTTTGTCTTAGTTTCTTGACCAAGTGCCTTGCCAATGTGACCTGCAAGGTCCTCGTTGAAGGATGCAGCGAGGGATACTGATGCAGGAAAGCATGCACTGGTCACACCGTTCTCGAAGTTCTCTCCACGGGCACCATTCGGGCCGTCAGACACCTTCATTCGTGGTATACCCAGTCTCTCGATGGCATTGGTCTCCCAGAAATTGGCTCCGGCAGTCAAAAGAGCTTTCTCCTCGAGGGTCATCTGTTTGATGAGACCCTCGAGGTCGGGTGAACCAACTGGAGCAGAACCCATAGCTTTGTTGATTGTTAGAAGTATGTGAAGACTTGACGATGAAGGTAAGGGCTCAGTGGGGGATAGAAGTGATTTATTCTCGAGCTCATTAGCGCCATTGCGACTGAGCGGATCCTCTATAGACCTCATTTTCACAGCTTTCGTCCGTAATCAGGAATTACTTTCAGAAAACATGACACTTTTCTTGAAGGAAGAGCATACGAGACCGAAGTTTACCCAAGCTATCTCACGAATGACCCGAGGATTTCCCATAGCGGGGCGAAATGTAGAAGAAGTGTGGAGTATGAGACGATTACGGGATAGTCCAATACGGGTTTCTATGTGTGGGGAAGAAACCTGGCATATGTGCGTGTACGAACGGGTGAGATGACCTCTACGCTTCCACAAGAGGCACGACTCATGTTTGCTTGAATTATGGCCACCGCATGATCGAGAGGAACCGCAGAAAATGTATCGGCGTAATAGCACGGCAAACCAAGGCGTAATGCATTCAGAAAAAAAACAAGGGGCGCAAGATGAGAATATTGGAAGACCTGGGCCTAGTGCGACAAGTTGGAGAAGTCGAGGGCTAGATTCCGTCCAAACGGCACTATCAGATCCGATCAAGAGGATGGGAATCTTTCTAGTTCTCGAGTGACTGTGTTATTGATGACTACATACCTTGAAGAACTGTCAAACTCTGGGGATAGCAAGGACCAGAGTAAGAGCACGGATGAGGTTCCAAAACATACTTTGCCGGGGTTCTCCCGAAGAGGACGGTTAAACTTCGGCGGGGAGAGGCTCAAGGCGTCTGTGAGTGGTCACACGGCCAATCAATGCCATTTATCTAACCTGACGAAGACTAGCGGGCTGGCGGGATTGGTCCCCGAATTCACCCAAGACAATCCCACATGGCACAGGGGAACGTAGCGTACGTAGCCCCCTGTCGCAGGACATACTTCTGGACACCGACAAACCACTCTTGATCTCTCGATACTATGTACAATTGTACGTACGAAGTCCATTGACTGACGCCCGAAGGCTCGGAATCCAACCAAATATGGCCACATACAAATCGTGGAGAACTGGGTTTGACGAAGCTAGGCGCCTAGGGAATGGTGTAGCCCCTCCCCTCTTCCCAGATGTCTCTCCTGAAGAATTAGTCCGGCCGAAGGTTCAGATGAAGCAAAAGAGTCTTTTGTCCATAATTCCTCAATAATCTTGAACGTTGAATTTGAAGTATAGCAAGGCTGAATACGAGATCTGATCTACCACAACAGTGGGGACTAGGTAGGTAGTTAGGAAAGCCTCACCTCGTATCAAAGGTAGATGAGCTCCAACGGTTTACATACCTCAGTAGAAACATATGTTCCTTGTGAATCCATTCCCCAGATCATCTAGATTCCCCAGAGGTTAGATCCCTACAAGCCCAGAAAGTTGGTCTTGCTGCGGGCAGCCACCCATGGGGCGCTACCGAAACTCCGCGATTTTCTCCATACCCTGCACTTGAACATACCAAGATGCACTACAACTGATCAATGTCACGCTTGACTTAAGCAAACTCCCTTGCTATTGGTACTATCATCGGGCTTTGTCCAAATAGGGGCACCGAGCTCACGTTTTTTCTCGTCATGCATTCCATGATTGCGTCTGTCAATCGAGTCAGGTTTCCCTGATCGCAACGTACAAGCCTCGCCATGAATCTGTAACAGCCTATCCCATGCACGAACCTACCATTTCCATGCGGATATGGGCGAACTGATGTGCCGAAGTTGAAAATGATCCGCCTGCCTCGGGAAACATACCCACGAGGATGGTTGCGCTACAAGGTTTATATATATCGACGATACTCCACGATCTTTTTTTGATGCTTCACCTCCGCCATTCACCTTACAATCTCAATCCATTATTTTCAGTCCGTTATCACAACACGATAAAATATGGATCAAAAGCCAGATGAGTACAAGGTGGAGAGCGTCCACATTGATGATGTTGAGACAGCTGGAGAGAAGCCAGAGCACATCAAGGTGGATGAGAAACTCACTCCCTTGCAAAGCATTCTGAAATTCCCTATGGCCACGGCATGGTGTATGTCCATCTCAACTCAGGGAAGAAACGATCGGACAGCTGACGCATCATAGGCTGCTACATGTTGTTTCTGTGTATCATGTGGGGCTATGATGGGCTTGCTGGTGCAGTACGTATTGCCTTGATTATATCTCTTGAGTGCAGGCTAACAATAGGTTCAGATCGTCCTTTCTATCCCAAGATTTCGTCAGGATTACGGCTATCCGTACATGGGAGACTATGTTGTTTCGGCCAATTGGCAATTGGGATTTACGTCTGCCTCGTTGTTCGGTCTCATTTTTGGAGGTGCAATAACCGGTTTTATATCTGAGCGATGGGGTCAACGTGTTTCTATCATCGGTGCCTATGGTATGTCACTTACTAGATTGCTGAAAGTGTGACTGCTAATTGATCATCCAGCGTTGACCGTAGGAGGTGTGTTCGCCCAGTGGTTTTCCCCCGGCGACATGCCCCTCTTCTTTGCCGGAAAACTCCTCACCGGTATCCCCCTCGGAGTCTTTCTTACTGTCGCACCCGTCTATACATCTGAGGTTGCTCCTCCGGCGCTTCGTGGAGCTATGGTCGCTGCGGTGAATTTCAGCATCGTCATCGGCCAGCTCATCGGATACGGTGTCATGAGAGAGGTTCAAGCTATCGATGGACCAAACGCATATCGCATCATGTATGCCGTCCAATGGGGGTTCGCAGGAGTCGGTCTTTGCTTTGTCGCATTTTTGCCTGAATCCCCCATGCGTCTCATAAAGCGTGGAAAGGAAGAGGCCGCGAGGAAGTCAATTGTCAAGTTGTCACCCTCGGGCGTTGATGTTGATGCCAAAGTCGCGGAGATCCGGGCAGTCCTAGCCCATGACCAAAAGGCGCAAGAAAACAGTGGTACCATCAAGGAATGCTTCAACAAGAAGAATCGCCTTCGAACTGCGATCGCATTGTCAGTCTTCTTCTTCCAGGCCAGTTCGGGTGTTGCTTGGGTGGTTGCATACATGGGATACTTCATGCAGCTCTCCGGCATGAAGGGTCTGGAGGTGTTCGATGCTACTGTCGGTATCGCAGGGTCCATGGCAGTTGGAACCATGGTCAGTTGGTGGGCTGTTGAGCGTATCGGACGTCGCTGGACCATCTTCGGAGGTAAGTCTTGCATCCATTGCACGAAGTTTCGGAGACAGCACTAACATCTCTTCAGGAATGTTGGCATGCACCATCTCGCTTTTAATCATTGCCGTGCTAGCCCTGTTCGTTGAGAAGGGCAGGAACGTAGTCTTGACGCAAGTTGGGTTCATGGCTCTCTGGGCTTTTATGTATCAAGCGTCCATCGGCTCTGTTGGCTACACCATGATGGCCGAAGTTCCGACCTCGCATCTCCGTGGTGTAACCCAGTCAATGGCGACAATGGTCAATGGTTTCTCCAATGCCATTTGGTCACTGGCTATGCCATACATGGTCAACCCTGACCAGGCCAACATGGGAGGAAAGGTGGCCTTCATCTTCTTCGCTCTCCTTCTGTTCGCGGATACATTCATCTTCTTCTACTATCCCGAGACTAAGGTATGTGATCATTAGCGTGGAGATCCTTGACACTTTCTAATTCGTGTATAGGGCCGTTCGTTCGAGGAGATTGATGCCCTGTTCGATCGCAAGATTTCGCCCCGACGCTTCGCCTCGACAAAACTCAACTAGGAAGTTCAATTTCGGCGAAATAGATTTTGGACAACGCTCAGGACCCACCTCATGCGATGCAGTCAGAACACCTAGCCAAGCATTTTCGAATTTTCGTCGGAGCTTCTATGTTCTGCGCCTCTTTGGATTGTGCGGATGGTCACCCCACGGAATTGTCCAATCAGAGTGAGCGGTGCTCAAATGGATCTCCCGACGTCACCATGGCTATTGTTCTCACAACAAAGGGACGCGTCTTTTCCACGCAGTAGAAGCTAATAACCTAATCGCCTTTGAACCAAAGTTCGCATTTAGTATAGTGAACAGAAGATACCAAGAAGAAATGACTACATTTTATTCCACGCTTGTACGCGCATGGCGCTAGCATTTCTTCCCCATGGTTAGCTCAACTGCCTTTGCGGGGAAATCGATCTACATCATCCCGTGAATTGTTCCGAGCACCAAACAATACAGGCAGACAGCATCGTGCACACCTGTAGCCTGCAGCCAAGATTGAAAAAGTGTGCAACTTTGTAAATGTCGTCACCGATGCCGGAGAACCCGCCTATAGTCCATTGAACGATGAACTTCTTGGACTGCAGTATAAAACCCAGTGAGTTCTCCGTTCGAATGAACTCTACCAGCATTCCGCATCATGTTCTTCTCACGTTCTTCTTTGCTGACGGCTCTGCCGGCTCTTTTATGCTCATCGGCATTAGCCCAGAATGCGACAACGACATATTCGCAATCCAATGTGCCGACTGGAACACCTCTTCCAGGAAATTATGGAGGCCCGCTTCGTCCGCAAGTGCACTTCAGTCCACCCCAAGGCTTCATGAATGATCCCAATGGAATGTTTGTGGATGCAGACGGCCTCTACCATCTCTACTATCAGTACAATCCAACTGCAAACAGAGCAGGTAATCAACATTGGGGCCACGCAACCAGTGAGGACCTGTTTACCTGGACCAATCAGCAAATCGCGCTGTTTCCTGGAGGCCCTGAGGAGGGTATCTTCAGTGGTTCAATAGTCATCGACGGCAACAACACATCAGGATTCTTTCCGAACCAGACGAATGGCGTTGTAGCAATATACACTCTGAACACCCCCGAGTCACAGACACAAGACATTGCTTACTCATTTGACGGTGGCTATACCTTCACCAAGTATGAGAACAATCCCGTGATCGACCGTAATACCAATCAATTCCGAGATCCTAAGGTCTTCTGGTATGAGGAAACCTCTCGCTGGGTCATGGTCGTTGCTTACCCCGTCGACTTTGAGGTTGGCATCTTCACGAGTGAAAACCTGATCGACTGGCAGCCAGAGAGCAACTTCTCACACTACGGCGTCACAGGTCTCCTGTACGAATGCCCTAATCTCGTACCTCTTCCCATTGAAAACTCCACCCTCACAAATGACACGCAAGCATGGGCCCTGCTTGTTTCCATCAACCCAGGCGCACCATTGGGAGGCTCAATAACCCAATACTTCCTCGGCTCCTTCAACGGCACCCACTTTGACCCGCTGGACTCACGAACCCGCTTCACCGACTTCGCAAAAGACAACTACGCCGGCCAATTCTTCGACAACATCCCCTTCGGCACGCGCCAAGTCAGCATGTCATGGGCGTCCAACTGGCAATACACCAACGTGGTCCCGACCGACCGTGAGGGGTTCCGCAGCGCAATGAGCGTCGCGCGCGAACACTGGATCCAAGACCGACCGCGCGTCGGCCTCAGCCTCATGAGCTACCCGGCCAACATCTCCGCCGCGTTCGACTCGGAACTCGCGTCGAACTCGAGCCTCGGGAACGGCACGCTGAATGTCGATTTCGGGCAGTTGGAGAGCAGGGCGTTGTACTGGGAAGCTAACATCACGGGCCTGGGCGACTCGACGTCCCTGCAGGGAACACTCAATTTCACGTTCTCGTCCTCGTCAACGGGTGAGTATGTCTCGGGAGGCACGTTCATTTCGTCTGGAGATGTATGGGTTGATCGTGGTCATTCGTCCGCGTGGTCGAATCCGTTTTTCACGGATAAGTTTTCGACTTCGGGATTGTATGACGGCGCAGGCACATGGAGGCTTTCCGGAATTGTGGATCGAAGTATATTGGAGGTTTATCTAAATGGGGGTGAGGAAGTGGCGACTAGTGTGTTTTTCCCTACCGAGCCGCTCGATACGGCGGTCTTCAGGGTTGGGGGAATCAATGAGAGTGCGTCTGCGAGTGTTGCTGTTTGGGGGTTGAAGGCAGCTTGGTTGGATCAAGCGAATGCGAATGGTACTGTGGTTGGGAATGTTACACAAAGTGGTAACGGAACCGAAGGCCTGGTGAAGCTGTTCTAGAGGTCCTCCTCAGGCTAGATTTGACATAAGTCAGCTATCAATATGATTCACGTATGCCATGTTTGTAAGTGCTTCCAAAGATGAGGGTGGTTGCAAGAAGCGAATCTTTGCAGTTTGACATTATACACATTCTAAAGTTCTGGGTGTTGAGATATATTCCTCTCCACCTGTAACGTTTTCCTCAAATATGTGGTTGAATTTGTTGTGTTGGTAGAAAAGGGTTCGTTGGCAAACATGTTGTGATTCTTCGATACGTGCCTACCAAACCTTCCATTCGATCAGTTGCGGAATTTCTTGGTTATGGCTTCGCTCCACGGCCGGGCCGGTCGCATTTGCGCTTCTGCCTCCTTCGGTGCCTGCAGATGAAGAGGTCCAGAAACATTCGTGTCTTCCTTCTCTTGCGTAGGCCAAAAGTCTCGTCCTCCCATTGGCGCGGCCGAATTCGCGAGTCCGATCTGTTCTTCTGCGACAGATCGCGTGGGGCCGCCTATTTCAGAGGCAGCAGCACTTGAGTAGTCATAATTTGCGTCGAGAATCGATGCATCCGGTTCGAAGGATAGGTTCTGTTTCCCTCCACGGCGTTTGCAGGCGCTCACGATCGCAGACATTGAAGTTATTGCTAGCACGAGCCTAGAATGCGTTAGACATCAATCTTGATATGAAGAAGGATCAAACACTTACACTCCAACGCCTCCAGCTGCAGCGTGACCTTTGTCCATTGGGCAGAACAAGCCAAAAGTATTCAAGTCCGAATCTGAGGCTGTATCGAGCCCGACGCACAAGGGCGAAACATCGATCGTGGTGACGAGGGAGAATACGAAGGCCGCGGCCATTGAAAGCATTGTAAGAAACTCGAGCGGAACGAGAAACTTGGGGGAGACCTTCATACGATCGATCTTTAAAGCTAGGAAGATATACAGCATTGCTACGAAAGACAATGCTCCCTGGTTGTGGTTAGTCGACGTTAATTCTTTGATAGGGCAGGTAGTAACCTACGGTGCCCACAGAGATCCAGATTCTCTGTTCATTTCGCAATGCCGCTTTGAAGAAGTTCAGCCATGTCGTCTTCTTGTCGTCGTTTAGAGAGGTAAAGTTGAGAACCGCTTGGCCTCGTCTGTCGAAGTCGTGGATTGTATGAATCTCTGTTTGCAACGGTCAATATTCGAACAATAATAAGAATAAGGTGTATGAGGAAGACGAACTCCAAGCTCCAGTCCCAACAACCGCCAAAGCCATTATGATCACTAGTGATCTCAACCCCACGAGTACAGCTGCGCCAGGACCCATGATGATTCTGATGTTGAACGAAGATTTAGATTAAAAGTAATAATAGGATGTAGTTAAAGCACAGAACCAGCTGGCCGCAACTTCCAGAGCCGCACAGAAATTAGGGAGATAGTTTGCGTAGGTGGACGACGTCAAGGAACGGAAAAATCTCAGGCTGAACTCGAAGCCTTAAAGCCAGAAATGATTGTCCCAAGCACGTACCATATCCGCGCATCCTGCAAGAGAATTGTCAGATGCAGGGGGGACTCGTCTGTATCGAGCGGCTGGTAACCCGGGTGGGTCGGTGTACATGTTACCGTGCTCGCTGACGACCATGCAGATGCTCTTAGTCCGGATGGAATAAACCCCACAGCAGCCACAGAGACATCTTGGATAGAGACGTTCACTAGACAACGGCGAGTCAAGGGCAGTATAACAAGCAAAGGGACCAATGTAAGGGCCAGGTCTTCCAAGGCTGACAACCGCATATCCGGGGTTCTGACATCCGGAGAGCGCACTAACGGCGTGGCAAGCGTTGACACCCAGCGGGACTCAAGGAAGAAATTCTAGGCTTTTGCTGGTTTTCTGAGTGGAGGAGATCCGGAGAGTTGCCATGAAACCCTGTTGAGGCATGAAGATGAGTCGGGAACCGCAAGGCTGAAACCGTTACAGATGCAACCCCTGCATGATGCCGAACCCGTACAAATACGAACACACGTGATTAATACTCATGTTATACAAAGGTATGCGACTGATTGAAGGAATGATCGACGTTATCTAGTGACAAAATCTCACCGAAAATGATGAGAGCCAAATGGTGGTCGGCTTGTCTCGATAGATGGCTTGCGTAAGTGCCTACACTTTGACGTCAATGATCCGGCCACTGTCGGGCCTCCGATTGACGCAGACTGGACAATTGACCTTTTCTTCACTCATGACTACGCTTCTTAAGGGAGTCCTTACTCGTTGTGCCTGTAAATATTATCGGAACCGTGAGAACAAAGTTTGCTTGTACAGCAGAAATAATGTTGCCATGAGCCATGAACAAAATCTAGGATGCGGCCTTCCTTATTTATCTAGACACACATGTTACTATCTGACAACATTGATGAAAATTCGCTGGATGCTACCAAGTCGGATGGTTTCCACGGCTCGTTGTTGGGTCGTTGCTCCGAGCATGCTAACTTTCTATTCAGCTGAAAAACCTTGTGATCAACAGGTCAACGCTGCCGTCGCACAAACAATAGAGACCTGTTCCCAAAAAATCGAGTAGGCAACGCCAACACGACTCCGGGCCTGACTAGCCTTCCAATCGCATTCTATCATCCAGATACCTGCTTACACTTTCGCTGACCATCTGCCGCCTGAAAATATTCCTCGCTGACGAACGAATCAAGGCGTTCGTCATCTGTGGACATCACGTCTATCAATTCGGATCAGGAAAATGACACTCAGCCTTGAGGATGGAATGCTGCGTCTCAATCAAATTCAGCATATTGTCATGTGGTACCCAAAAATTCCACATCTCCAACTTGATCGCAGCAAGTCCTCTGATTCACCCGAAATGGATGCAATCAATCACACTGTAGATTTTCTTTGTCCAAGCCATGTGGCTGTTCTTTGCGAAAAGTAAGAGCGGTCAGGTCTCAGCTGCCTATAGCCCAAGACAAGATTGGCGTCGCTGCCGTCGGATCAGCTGGAAGACCATTCACCTAAGAAAGAACATAAGTAAGCCTACTTGACGTGCCGACAAAACTCTCAACATAATAATCTCCTATACAACTTCTTTTACCTGTCCTTTTCCATACCGAGGGGTCCATTCGCGTGCGCCGAACACCCAATCTTGAAATCACAGAGGCAACAGCCAACCTAGAACATCCTAATATTTTTCAAATTGTGAGCCTTATCATTCATACGACCATGTCGCAGTCCACAACCCTTCCTGCCCGGTCTCTCGAACGTACGCACATTCTCAAGCAGATCCTCGAGCACATCGAGGAGTTCTCCGACGATTCTGATGAAGTCGACTATGCCGCCTTGAAGGAAGAAGTCCTGAAACCTGTCATCGCGGAGAGATTTGATCCAGAAGTACAGCTACGAGGATTCTTGCGAACATTCCAACATACCATCACATACAGAAAGGCATACTCCAACATCAAAAGCCCGGAACTGCGGGGTCAGATCGATGCTTTTGTCAATGGCAAGCATGCGAAGGATGTTACCAGCAACCTTGGATTTGACTTGCTCTTGCACAAAAGCCCAGGTGTACAACACCACTTTTCACTCTTGGAGGAGTTGAAGAAATTACTTGTGGGTGGCTTGGAACTCAAAGCTATCGTGAAGGACATATTCCATCCTAAACACAAATACGTCAAGGACCTCCCCGTTGTCTATGAGGGGATAAAAGAAAATTCCGTTGTTGAGGTACGTGTTTTGGTCGATTCAACGTCCTGAAGACGCGCTCACCCGTTATAGTGTTACAGCCAGGTTCCGTTCGAGAACTGGGGTTTGACAGTAAAGGATACACCCAGATACACGTTCTTGCCCAACACAGTGAATGGAGTGAAGAACGTTGTCAAGTATGCGCTGAAGAACAATTATCGCGTCAGATGTGCGGGATACCGCCATAGCTGGTCTTCGATATTCTCACAAGACAACGAGATTCTCATCTCGTTCGTCAATCTTCACACAGTGACGACCTTGCCAGACCCTATGTCAATTGTTCCCGGAGAGTATGACCCATCCAAGGTCCCAGAGCTCAAGACCATTGATTTGAAGGAGGAAACAGTGCCCGGCAAACATCGGCTCTGCCGTGTGGGGGCAGCAGTCACCAATGAAGAATTTAGACGCTGGGCTGTTGCAGGAAAGGCATGGTCTCTACCTGCCGATGTCATTTTGGTTGAGGTAAGTTGCATCTCTAATGCTACTAAGGGTTATATACTAATATTGTCCCAGGTTACGATCGGTGGCGTGAATGGTCCGATCTGCCATGGTGCTGGTATTTCTCACAAGACGCTGTCTGACTACGTTCGCCGTATCGAATATGTGGATTGTCTCGGGAATCTGCAGGCGGTGGATGACCCTCAACTCATCAAAGCAGCCGCTGGAGCTTTTGGATTGCTTGGTGTAGTCACGCATATCACTTTTGAATTGGATGCGATGACCTACGCCATTATGGTAAGATTTTCGCAATATAGCTAGTATACTATCCAAAGCTAAGTTGAACAGAAACCATTGAAAGAAGATGTGGGATTGGGAGTCCCTCCACTATCGAAGAAGGATATTCCGATCGCGCTGCGAGGTGACTGGTACAATGCGCCAGATGCGGACCAGCAGATTGCCAAGGCGACAGAAGAGTTCAAGACTCGCGCAGCAAATGATTACTACACCGAGTTAGTATATTAAACGGTATCGAAACAGTCTGGTTGCTAACATTCGTAGATGGTTTTGGTTTACATACCAGCGAAAGATCTGGACAAACACTTTCAACACCACAGCGGATCCTACTGGAGCTGTGAACTATCCCGATGACGGCAACGTATTTCTACAGTGGATTCAAGGCTGGCTAGGGGGCGTCATAACAGAAGTCCCACTTTTCAACGCCATCCCAGGATACTGGCAGGCACAGCTTATTGCGTCTTTGGGAATGGCTGCTCTTCCTCCTACTTTGGGCGAAACCAAAACTCCAACTTACAAAACCTTGCTACCGGACGCTCTTCATTTCCGCCGCGGAGTGCAGAATATGAGAGTTCGAGATCTGGAGCTTCAGATACCGCTTCCTCCTAGGTCGGATGACCCTACAAAGCCAGACTTCAGCATCGTCCAACGTGCCTGGTGGGATGTCATCAAGCTTGTCTATCGAGATGCAGAGACTGGGGGAGATCCATCCTCAGCCATGCGACTGGCCCTTGAAATGCGTCTTATGGGAGGTAGCGATATGCTTCTCGCACCGCAGAAGGGCAACGATCTCGGAACCCTTTCCATCGAAGTCTTGACTCTTCCTGATGCTGTTGCAGATAACGAATGGCATGGCTTTGTACAAAAGGTTGTTGACCTTTGGACAAGCTACGGAGGTAACGTGCGCCCGCACTGGGCGAAAGAGTGGGAAGGGATCAATTTCAAGGGCATGGACGCGAGGAAGTACCTGAAAGACGTGGCGTATAGGGACCAAATCCCCGAATTCCGTGATGCACTTGTCAAGATTGGCGAAACGCAGGGATGGACCATCGATCAACTTCAGAAGAGGTTTTCGAATGAGTTATGGGATAAGTTGGTCTTTGAGTAGATTGGTGGACAGGGCGTAACGTTTCCTACCTATTGTTAGACAAATTTGTTGAACAGACCTGTTTCTCTGAGTAATGATCGCAACGAATAATTAGAAACTGAGTATTCGCACGAAAGAATGCATATGACTCAATGAACACTCGACACAGTCATAGTAATTGCTCAGAGTGGTTTACGGATTAAGTCTGACAGTAGCTGGGTGGATGGAAAGTCCCTACCTAATGTGGCGTAGCGCCGAATTGACTCATTCGATTGGCCGTTGCGAGGGCCTGATGATGCTGTTGACTTCGCCATGCTCGCCTACTCGGAACTCAGCCATCGGTAGCTCTATCCGAGCATTGCAACAGATGAGCATATAAGAGACGGGGTTATCTCGATATCTCGAGCTCGATAATGGAGCAGTGTGTAGACACTCCCATGCCAAAATTATCCAATGAACCCCGCAAACTACCCTATCTCCCCAACGAACTACGAATCCGCATCATCTCCTTCATCGCGGACCCCGAGTTCCTCTGGACAACCTGCCGCTTCATATCCCCCGAATTCAAACAATGGGCTGAAGAGCAGTACGCGCGGGAGCACCTGCCCCGCCTAAAATTCGCAATCGACATCACGCCCCTCCAGCGCAAGCAAATCCGGCCCACCAACGCAGACGGCCAACTCTACCCGCACGACAAAACCGAATTCCTCTTTAACTTCGCCTCATTCAAAGTCAGCGACACCTCTGTCGCGATTCTGCGCGCCGACGGCCCGCCATGGACCCGCTACATCATGCAGGACCGGCCGCGGTACTGGCGCAGCGAGGATGCGTACGATTTCCTGCAGGAGGACGGCTATGCGTCGTTCTACCAGATCATGTCGGAGATGGATCTTGGGTTGAGGATGGCTGGGAAGGCGCATGTGTGTCCGTGTCGTTCGCTAAGGGACCAGACGAAGAGGGGGTTTTGTAAGAGGTATGAGGGCGTGGGGAGGTTTGTGGAGTGGAAGGCCGAGGAGCGCGTTTTGGAGGTTAGGTGGAGGTTGTTGTTGGCTTTTGTGTATGCGACGCCGTGTCCGGTTGTGAGGCATTGGAGGGATGATGCGTGGCGGGGATGATTGAAAGGCCTGAGGCTTTGAGGTTCGTCTGGGACCAGTTGTGCATTCGATTTTTGCAACTCGTCTGAAGGAAACAATTCACCTAAAGGCATGTTCTTTATAGATTCCTGGTTCTCTGGTTCGGTGCGTTTGCGTTTCGTATCATGGATACCCCTCCGTTTCGAGATCGTCATAAGGTTTCGCGTCATTGCGATATGTAAATTGGTTAAATATATATATACATAGGGATTACCATCCAATCGTAGGCCCATAATTCTACACTACAACGACAGTTCCAATGCGCCCTCGCTGAAGCAATGGCGAAAAAAGAATAGAGAATGGAAAGGCACCAAAGGAGATATTTGGAGGGGAATTATAGTAAAGAAGCCGTAACGACTGATCAAAACATGGCTGTAGTCAGCCAGACAAAACAAAAGGGGGTATATTCGTCCGCACTCATTCTCTTCTCAATCGTTGCCAATCGACCTGATTCCATCATTCCTTGCCGGCATCGCTGCCCTTGAATAACGACTTGCGCTGCGAATACATGCCCTTCATGAATTCAATGCCACTCCAATCCACCGACTCGTCGTCGCGGCTCTTCTGCCGTCCCTTCTCTGTATATGCAGGAGGTAGCGGTGGCAACGTCGGCACGCCCTGGTGGCACGTAGACGACGGCGTGGCAGGCATCTCGTAGATGCTGGCCTCCTTGTCCCTAGCCAAGCTCCTCTGTCGGCTCTTCCGCGACGAGGTCGAGAACCAGCTCTTGGTTACATCGAAGCGGCCACGGCGCGGTGTGCCGCCGCCGGCCTCCACGAGCGTCGTCTCGTTGGGCAGTTGCTCCAGCACGATCGGGGTCCCGTACGCCTCAATTGGCGACAGCTCTATTAGTCGGGGCCGCGCTTCGACGGGTGACAACTCGACGGGTCGGGCCTCTTGGCCTGCTTGCTCGATTGGGCTGATTGCGGTGTTGGTGTCGAAGTAGTCTGCGTCCATGACTTTTTCGTTGTGCTGGGGGAACCCGATCATCGAGGTTTGCAATTTTCGGTGGATGTGAGATCTGCCTCTGGTAGGATGCGTTGCTGTTACTGATGATGAATTGAATTGAGTGTCCTTTGTAGCTCGCCAGCGAGACCGTAGACCATTTCGTCCGTAGATGACGCCGAGGTAGAAGATGAGGACGGTGAATAGTATCAATGCGAGCGCAATGCCAAAACCGGTTCCGATCTTGCTGGGTGATGCTGAGCGTTTGGACAGCGGAGCTCGAGATGAGATGGGAGAAGCGATTGAGGTCGATATGAAGAAGAGAACGGCGTAGTGGAGTGCCATGGTGAAGAAGGGTAGGTAACTTGTTCTCAACGATCAACGTTGTCCAATTCGTAAGGTACCTTTTTGACCCTTCTTTTGTTGATTCGTTTCTGCTTCAGTGAAACCGAGCTTCACATCGATATTGTCTGGCGAGTGGGTGGTTTCTACTACGCTAGAAGGTCCATCGAAGGTCGACTCTCGAATGTCCATGGCCGGGTACTTAAGAGTGGCACAAACATTGGGGTGGGTGATACAAACAGCGCGAACCTGCATCTCACCCCGGCCCCTTCACGCTGACGTTAGATTCCAATGCGGCAAATGTTTGGCTGATGTTTATGCTTGTTTGGGATGGTGAGTTTCGGATTAATCCCCGAATACTGATAATCGCGGGGGGAAGTCGATATCGTACATTGCCATGAGCTGTCATGCGCACGCGATGTCCCAACAAAGTTTTGCCAATCGTACAGTTGAATTCATATGCCTCGAAGGATTGATACCAGATCATACTCTATAAGCCCAACGTTAGAGCTGTGGTCGCAAAATGACGAGAGTATACCTTCCCAGCCATGACTTTTGCTCACATGTGCTGTGCCTCTGATAACCACTGCACTGGGCGTTGCCGTTGCCTACTTTCCAACATCTACAAGGGTACAAAAGTCCGTTAGGATTTGCATTCACACAAAGCGATTGGATGGCGCCAGAGGGAGGTGTTGCAATGTCGCCTGCGTTGCGTGTTCTCGCCCGGGTGAAGCGTCTAACCGCAAAGAGCCTTCCCCATCGGATTCCGAAGATCCTTGCAAACTCGAATCCTATCGCACTGACCCAATGTATTTTGCTTGTCCAGACATGTGTACGACGATTAATACAATTTGCGGTTATAATGGCACTCACAGAAGGCAAAATGTGATAACTGCATGATGTAGTTGGATTCGCGGAAACGCCATTGCGACGGATTCTAAGTCTAATTTACCCGACCTAACAAAGTCCAATACTGCTGGTAGAAGCTCAAAACATTTACATAGAAGCATTCTGAAGAGAAAAAGAAAAGCCAGGGCGCGTGGATAGCTTCAAACAAACAAGATGTATAGATCCCCAATCAAGCCTTGCGTTTCGTGTTTTCAATGTTCTGGTTGGATGCCAGATCAGACGGCGATGGGCGGGTTTGCAGATGCGAGCGTGGCCGAAGCCCTTCGCATTGCTAGCGGGATAGGCTGCTCCAGGGCAGGCGAATAAAGTGGATCTAGGTTCTCGCTACGTTCTGGTCAGTTGATGGATCTTCATGAAACAAGGACTGGAAGCTTACAGCTGCATCAGATCTTCCTCGACAGAGGATTTCTTCGCTCCAGATTCGGACTCCTTCTCCATATCAAAGGAGAAGTACTCGTTGCTCTCCTTGTTGAAAGGGCTGAGTCCTCCAGGCGTATCGTGAACGCTAGGAGTATGTGGCACTGGCGTCAATTGAGTGTGATGATGATCAGGCATCCGAGTAGGGAAAGCCGTACTCATGCTCAATCGAAAGCCCCTGGCGGTGCTGTCCGGCATTGGAAGAGATACAGAGCCGGGGCGGCTAGACTTGCTTGAAGAAAGTGAAGCCGGCGGTGGCTGCATTTGGCTATGACTGAACGCTCTCTTGATCAAATTGAATGCTGAAGTCGTAGATGATGCGCGGCTACGGAGGCTGCCTGGTTCAGACTGACCGCCCGAGGACGAGACACTGAGGGTACGAGCGACGGGAATCCTAGGATTCGAAGTTGCCATGAGATTGAAGATGCCGCGAAGAGCTGAGATAGCTGCATCTACTGAATTCTGAATGCTGCTCCACGCATACTCGAGCCGAATGAAATCATCAATGTTCTCTTCGATCTCTTCCATCTGGGCGAGGCAAACACAGACTGCATCGGAGATGATAGTAGTTCCTGTTATCCAGGCATTGGCTACTGCATCTTGGCAGTGTACTGGTTGTGCTTCGATGAGATTGACCGCTGAGTTAGCGGTCTTGTCGATTGCGTGATCGGCCATGTCTCTTTGCTGGCAAATGTCAACGCGGAGGAGAGATCTACGGCTGGCTGGGGAGTTGTCTGCTTTGTACATGGTGGATTTGGCTCCATCGTAGACTGCCTTGAACGCATCTTGATGGACATAAGCAATTCCGGCGTTGAGATTGTCAAGCGTTGAGAGGACATGGTCTGCGTCGTTGCCGAGAACTGTGTGGAGGATTGAGACGTGATCTGTTCCGTCGATGAGGGCATGTGCTTGGAGTGTCTTGAAGAAGGTGTAATCGCCTGTTCTTCTCGCAGCATGAAGGTTGTGCCTCACAAGAGCTACTCTTTGCGTCCAGTGAAGCCGTTGTGTCGAATCAATGGCCATTGTTCCATTCACTGATGTGTTCGGGAGATGTTCTGTTTGAGAGAGAGATAATTGGGAACTTATGATGATTGATTGTAGAATTGAGATCAAGCTATGAATGGACGGGAGAAAGACTTGAAGATGCTTGGGATGTTGATCTGGGAAAGCTGCGAAGTTGACACTTTATAAAATCCCGAAGCTTGGTCGTGAGATGGATTGAATCTGCGATGCATATATCAAAAGATCGCGATCGGCCAAGACATAATGCTCAGAATAACTCTAGATTTGCTCCGCAGGTTAAAAGAAAAAGACCGGATTATTAGATCAGTCAAAAGAGATGGTGTGTACTCTCTATGGGCTGAGTTCTTTGTCTGCCTCCGGATATGAGCATAGGTCGTCATTCAAGTCGCACAACTTTTGAGACAACTACTCTTTCTGTCGATGACAGCTGCGGGTCACAAGTTCTAGGCTACCTTGTTTCGGCTGTCTTGTAGCATGGCATGTTTAGGACATGCATAAGGCTGAAGATGTAAGGCTGGGTGATGCTATCAACTTCCCCATATGATGCAATTGTGAACGATGGTTCAGGCGGGGACCTGAGGGGTAGTAAATAAGTCCAAGCCACCACTAGATTTATGACGCTGAGCGATAACCGCATCCATCCTTCCATTTGCTAGGACACCCAGACTTGTCTTGCGTTTCGTTTCAAACACTCTACCTTCTTATCTCTTGCCATTTCCGCGCGTTTGGCTTCTTGATTCAGATCTATTAGCAACTTCCCAATCCCGTACTCAGTAATAGACGTGTGTGGCATTAGGTGATCTTATAAATCTGCCGATGAGGCCAAATTCGAAAGTCTATTGAGTGAATACAAGTATAGGATATTTCTTTCACTATGTATCGTTCCATCGCGAAGCAGAAGATAATTAGCCCGCACGACTTAAGATTTTACCTTTCTTTCAAAGTCACCTACCAACACTCACCTCACCGGCAGTCAGCTCAGAAATCCTGGCAAGATCGTGAGATCGCAGAAAGAGCGTGATCGAAGCGTCAATGTATTGGTGTATCGGTGATCATCTTCGACACCCACCCTGAGGCGAGACGGTTCCCATACACAGTGATCGTATGGAGCAGGCAAGGCCGGTTAGATTCTTGCAGATATTGATTGTATCAGGCAGGTATCTCTGCAAGCAGAAGTAGGCGTGGGAAAGCTACTTCTAATAAGATGGAGGTCCAATACATAATAATATATTAAACATATGACATCTATCAAAGACTCGAAGCAAATAACACCAGAAGAAGAGTCAGGATTGATACCAAGAGTATCCCTTGTGGCGAAAAACTTTCATTAGCTTATGTAACATCCGCCGCATTAGTACTTGTTAAGTTTAGCGCCAACGACGGATCATGAGCCGAAAGGGAAATCTGCGATGAATTTTTGCCGTTTCTGTCCTTCGTCCCTCTTCGTCCCTCGACTGTGTGGACCGACCCGCGCGCCGGCTCCTCCCAACCATCGACAGCCACGCCACCGATCTGTAGGTCGCATTCCAGCTAGAACGTCAGAATTTTCCATGGACTTTCTCACCCCCATACAAGCAATTTGCTGTGGCTGCTATGGTATTGGTGCTGTGACATAGTCGCCCCCCTTCTCTTTGCCTACTAGGCCTACAACGGGTGACTCCGATGGACTTCGTTCAACCATCGACCGCTCATACCCGTGCATGCGAAAATTTATGCTACATGGCTGGGTTTCGATAGCTGGTGATCCCACTCATTTCGGTGCCACCACTCCCTCATGAAGACTGCCGGCCTTGAATAGTGGAACCACCATGAAATTTCTGCTCAACTGATACGGCAAAGTCGTGGGCGAGCCCCGTCGGGTGACTGTTGGATGTTGAGTTTTTTATTGCGCTCGCTCAAACCTGCCGTTAGGATTCACATCGACAACTCTTGCCGTTAGGGGTATATATCCACCGTCTCTGCACGCTATGCTGTCTGAACAGGCCCACTCCCATTGTCAACCTCACCTGTTTACACTCCCACAGTAGGAGCAATCCCCGCACAAGATCGCATCGCGCCTTGCCATCTCCAGACTCACCATGAACGACATTGCGCCTGTGGCAGACCGCCATTCGGAGAAGTCCATCTCGCAGTCCAATGACATGGAGAAGCAGACCGCGGAGACTGCGCAGCTCCAGCGGAAATTGAAGAGCAGGCATCTGCAATTCGTCGCCATTGGTAGGTTTTAATATCTTTTACCAAATCATGCATTTCCTAATTCGGATCAGGTGGTACCGTTGGAACGGGTGTTTTCATCGCTTCTGGTCGATCAATCGCTACTGCTGGTCCCGTTGGCGCGCTCCTCGCATATGCCTTCGTTGGAACTCTGGTCTATTCGGTCATGATGTCCCTGGCTGAGATGGCTACCTATCTTCCCATCTCAGGTGCCTTCGCCCGCTATGCAGCCCGATTCGTCGACCCCAGCCTTGGCTTTGCTATGGGATGGATCTACTTCTTCTCCTGGGCAATCACCTATGCGCTTGAACTTACCGCCGCCGGACTGGTTATCCAATGGTGGAACTCGACTCTAAGCATTGGAATCTTCATCACCATTTTCTGGGTACCCATCACTCTTCTCAACTTCATGCCTGTGAACTTCTTTGGAGAGGCAGAACTCTGGTTTGCCAGTATCAAGGTCGTCACACTTGTTGGTTTCATGATCTTTGCCATCTGCATCAATGCAGGCGTCGGTTCCCAAGGTTATATTGGGTTCAGGTACTGGGTTACTCCCGGAGCTTTTGCCCCTTATCTTACCGAGGGACCAAAGGCCAAATTCGTGGGCTTCTGGGCTGTGCTTGTTCAAGCTTCTTTTGCCTTCCAGGGCACGGAGCTTGTCGGTGTTGGAGCCGGCGAGAGCGCTAACCCCCGCAAGACCATGCCTTCGGCTGTTCGAAAGACGTTCTGGAGCATCTTTTCTCTTTTCATGCTCACCATCTTTTTCATCGGCATTCTCGTCCCATACACCAACGAGGATCTCACTCTTGGCAACACCAATGCTGGATCCTCGCCACTTGTCATTGCTGCCAAACTCGCAGGTGTAAAGGTGCTGCCAGATATCATCAACGCTGTCCTTTTGACAGTTGTGCTTTCTGCTGCCGCTTCCAACGTCTATTCCGGTAGCCGAATCTTGGTTGGTCTATCGGAGGAACGCTGTGCGCCACAGATCCTTCAGAAAGTTAGCAAGCGGGGTGTTCCCTACTATGCAGTGGCATTCACCTCTGCATGGGGTCTCCTTGCCTACATGAACCTTTCCGACAATGGTGGCGAGGTCTTCAACTGGTTCCTCAACATCACTGCTGTTGCTGGTTTGATTGCTTGGACCTGCATTTGCTTCTGCCACATCCGTTTCATGGCAGCCCTCAAGGCTCAGAACATCGACCGCGATACCTTGCCCTTCAAGTCCTGGGGTGGAAAGGTGCTCGCATGGTACGGATTTGGCTTCTGCTTGATCGTCACTCTCACCCAGGGATTCACAGCCTTTGTTCCCTGGAGCACCGAAGACTTCTTCATTGCTTACATTAGTTTGATCCTGTTCGTCGTCATGTATGCTGGCCATAAGCTCTGGACTCGATGCAGCTTCGTCAAGATGGCTGAGGCCGATCTCGTGACTGGTCGCTTCGAAGATGTTGAGACGGAGACCTGGGAGGAGAGCCCTCGCAGTCAGTGGAGGAAGGCTGTCGACTACGTTTTTTAAGTGTTGAGCGTTGAGAATCATGGTTAGGAGAAAAAAGTGCTTTTACCGTTTTGCATAGCAGCGTAGCATGATGGCATGGGTCTGGCGTTTCGTTCATTACGTTTTCTTTTCTCGGCGGAGGAGCGCTATACCATTTCAACTCATCTAGAACTATACTAATACAAAAGAGAAATAATTACTGAATACCTCAACTGTCTCCCCTTCTGCTTCGTGACTGATATTGTTTTCGCGAAGGTGTGACCAAGTGTCAATGTCTCTGTCCGTCATGACCAAGTAGTCTACTTGCCATGCCATCTAAGCAATCCAATCGCCCACGATATCCTGAGTCTTGACCGACATCATAGTCATCTCATCTTCACATTTAATATACTCCGTATGAACAGCGAGCATACTGTGATATTTCATCATGTCATATTCACCAAAGCCATCGATCGCGCCTAGACCCTCCAGCGGTCAAGCGGCTCGGGTGGGACAAGAGGTACCCCAATTCCATCGCGCCTTGGATCAACCGAGGCTCAATTGATCCAAGCGAAGGGGGAAACTTTGTCTGGCAGTAAGATTCGAAGATTAAAGTTGAATATTGACTGGCTTTGGCGGGGTTTAATGGTCGTCAAATATACCCCCAATGATGTAAAATCTGGTGTGTTTGGTGATGCAGCCTTACCACCGAGCAGGCTTGGACGATGGTGACGTCGATCTCAACGGAAGCGAGCGTGACTGTGCATGCAGAAAGGGGGAATAATTTCGAGGGAATTCGACAGGGCAACACTGACAACGTCAAGGGGGATGGACTCCAGAGATGTGACGAGGGCGCAGTGTGGCTCAAGCGGAAGGTTTGAAGGGGAGAGGCGGCAAGGGCAACGTTAGAAACTTGTTGCGAACCTAGTCACCAACATCCCAGCATCAACATCAACACCTCCCGGTCAATCAATGTGCTATCGAGGAACTGCCACAACGAAATAAATATGCCAAATTCGCCGGAATTAACAGAATTCGCATCAGGTTTGCAGACGGACATACCGAATAATGACATGCGAATCGGCTTGCAGAGCGATGTTACGCAAAGAGCGTTGAACCATTGAGTGGTATTGGAAACCTTCCGTCGTGCAGCCTATAAGCTTTTATCCCTGCTCTATATATTCCCTTAGTCTCTTCGACTTTCTGCGTCTATGGAACCTCATTCGTCATCTTTTCCAACTTTAGCTTCAACGTCGCCAACGTCGCCTCCACGTTTTCAACGCTTTCTGGTGATCGGCACACCTGTCATATCCCGCCTTCCCCAACTCCTTCCCGCTGTCCGCAAGCCACAACGGACAGTGGGACAAAAGGAGACGATGGCATTTGGTCGCCACTTGGAAAAGCCATTGTACACATCTAGGTTCTTCACCGAGCATCCATGGCAATGAGGAGGCACAACTATTGAGAAGTAGTCCACGTACAGCCTCCTCATCGTCCACAACCGTATTGTTAGATGCAGGGCCTAAACCCGAATCACAGGCCTTGCCACATATGCATGCTGCTCCTGATTCGCACATGCATTTGGGTCATGGCATTGTTGCGAATATCTCCAGTGCAAAGAACAAGGGGTTTCCATGCCGTCAACCAGGTTGAACACCCCCGCATGTTTATTGAGGGGGCAAACGCGCGCTTTGGCAGGACTTGTCATGTTGCTCTTACAAATGAGAGCCAGGCGAGTATACGAAGCGACGTCACCTGTTGTTACATGTTGAAGATTCGACAAGCCAGGAGATGTTGCAAAGCACTCACGGAATCGTGATACTGGAGTCGTACATGATGCACTTTTCTGTTGACCATGGCAAATATCATCAAGAAACGCATTACCCAATTAGCCCCAATTGTAGTACGCCAGCGCATATTCTATTCTTGATAACCTATCAAGTGGCAGACTTCCTAGACTATTCGACCATGCATCTTGCCATCATCATATCACTGCCTGCTCCGGCCATTTCCCCGATAACTGATCTACAGAACAATTACACTCTTGCCAATACCTCCTTGTTCCTGGCAACTTGAACCGTGCTCGTTTCAACTGGCCTCACACTTCGAGGCCAAGGCCTGCCCCATAATCTTGCCGATCTCAGGGAGCATTGAAGCTGATATATCGTGATCGACATCATAGACACAGGGGTCTGCTAGGGGAATGGGAAAGTCGGATATTGGAATTGCCTCCACCAGTGCAACTTTGACCCATGCTAGACGTGCCTTGTAGATACTAACCTGACGATCATGCTCTAACTAGGGAGTTCGTGATGACGAAAGTGAAGCAATTGGCATGGAAAGGGAGAACCTGGTGTATGTTCGCCTTGCTCAATCTAACCCCTTTGACAATCTGGGGGAAATGATAGAGCAACTTAGAGCAACGGAGAGGTATAAAGAGGACCACAATTTCCTGAAGGAAAGCTCTCATCATCAGCATCTCAGTTTCAACATCTACAACACTATCTACTACTCTTCATCACTTCAGACTTCCTCTCTCAACCCAAACTTTCCACTCCCAAACAAATAACCAATACCCAACCATCAAAATGCAGTTCGCCGCCATCCTCGCTTTCGCCGCTACCGCTCTTGCCATGCCCCATGGCGCATCAGTCCTCGATGAGCGCCAGCTCGTCCCTCTCTGCAGCTCCGGCACTGCCCAATGCTGCGCTACCGATGTCTTGAACCTCGCTGACCTCGATTGCCACGTCCGTATGTTCCCTCCATCACTCCCCTTCCATTCTTTCCTTACCACTAACAAAATTCCACAGCCGCCGTCACCCCCACCTCCATCAACAACTTCATCGACACCTGCTCCGCCGAGGGCCAGCAAGCCAAGTGCTGCCTGCTCCCCATCCTCGGCCAGGCCCTCATCTGCTCCGACGTCAACCGCCAGCCTGAGGCCGTTGCTCCCTCTGCTGCCGCTTAAATTGCGCGCACATTCTGTCCTGGAATATCGGACATGCATACATATGTAATAGTATAATGGCGTTGAATTCGCCCACTCAGGACGGGGACGTGATTGGATAGTACGATGATGTTAAGCTTCAATGATAATCTTTTATGTTTACAATTTGATTCCCACTTTGGTGATATTTACTGTTTGTGATAGCTTTGGCTAAAGTTCAAAGGTTGGTTGATGTTGCGTCGCTGCTTTAATTGCCCGGTGTAACCACTTCAAGACGATTAATTCAATTGTGTTCAGGTCAAGGTTTCCATAGCCACGACTCCAGCTTTTCGGGTTTGAACAGGGTCAATGGACGTGAGATTGATCCATATCATCGACAGTGTGCAGGTTTTTCGTCATATAAAGCAATTGGAACGCGGGCTCAGATATGCATCATTTATTTGCCAAGTGTCATGAGAAAGGTACCACAACACTTCCAATGAAGAGTCCAGAACTGTTCACGTCGAGGGCCATTGCGCCTGTGTATACCACAGATCGAACGAATTGTGTAACCTTTCGAAATTGTATCATATGGTGTCACTGACTATTGTGAATCGTTTGTTGCAATCAATCGTAGATCGTTTCAGGTGGGTCATATGTTTCTCTTGAAAGAACTTGGAACTTATTGGACTCATGTAACTTTCTCAGATAAGCGAACCGATGTATGATGCATAATTCTTTCCCATGGTCTCCCATCTAAGTTGCAATGTCTTGAAAACGAAACCAAGATCCCCCACCAATCATCCCATATCCCTTTGTCTCTTCGAACCAAACCACGCAATCGGGCCGACAAGTCTACTGTCCCAAAACCTACCACAACTGAAAGTACTGGTGATTCTTATGAACTATGATCTATTAATGTCTCACACTACCCCGTACTCCCCTCCACAACTTCGTTGGTATCATTCTATACTGTTCAACAGTGCTCCGATCGTTTGCTTCAAAACTTCTTAGATCCACTCCGTAGGCACCGCAACATAGACTCAGCCACCGTTCCACGGATCTCAACCGCCCTTCACAACTAACTATCTATCTTGATATGTTCATCCCATGGACCAATTCCAGCCTCAATCGTTCCAGACTTCCCTCCCTTCCACCAAGGGCGGAACTTGGAAAGCTACGCATTGTCTCACCCGCGCGACGAACGCAGATAAACAGACACCAAGCGGCCGAGAGGCTTACAAGAATGCTCCACGGAAAATGCCGCTCCCGACGCCTAGGTGAAAGCTACTTGACAGGCGTCATGTCCAAGCTAAGCTCTGTAGCTAGGTGTGTTACACGAAGAACGGTACTGTACCCGGCAACAACAGACTCGCCGAGTATGGTAAGGAAGTCAGATAGCTGAACATCTTCCAAAATGTGTGTCGCCACCTAGCTAGCCCGTCCGCTCTCATACTCCCTTATCATCAATACAGCGGATGCACTAATTGTAGTACGACATATCAGCCAGCACACAGGTAATGCAAGAACGATCATGCGAACACATATGTCTCATATCAATTGACAACGATAGTTTAAACCGCGACTCCATCAGCCAACACCCTCTCTTTCGCGTTTCGGCGTCGCCCGTCCAGAGCGATGCGAGATACGGTCCATCACTCCCAACCTAGAGCCTCATCGCCTCGCTCGAAGCCTCGCTTTGAGCCTTGATACGGTGAACCACAGATTATTTACGAGGCACATTAAGCTCGGTGATCATCAATGTAAATCACGTTCGCCCAACCCCCACGTGCTGTGTGGCTAGTGGGCTGTGCCTCAGCCTCAGCCTCACCAAGCGAGTTGCCAGATCAGATTACCGGTCACAACACCGTGGTTTTTGCCAAGCAGGCTGCTGAATTAAATTATCTTCGGGATTCAATGGATTCGCTGTGAGGTTGCGTTGTGATGATGATGTTGTTGTTTGTGCGATGATGATCGGTGTGGGATTGAGTTGGTGATCGGCGTGCGCAAGAGGAAACTTGGAATTGTATGTGAGGCATGACGTCGGGTTTTGTGTAACATTAAACGTCACTATGCTTTCCCGATTGCAGTGAGTATCAAGATTTGATTGGAACTGTTGATGAAAATTATTGAAGATTGATGCATAGATGGATGCATTTTGATTCTTGATATACGTTGATAAAGATAGTAATACAAATACTAATAACACAACAATACAATGTGGACATTCGCCGGTCCAGTGATATATCCCAAAACGCTAGAAAAGGCTTGAATCATGCCTGTGAATAGTAGTTATACAAGAGCAAGACAGAGTAACGACGTCTAAGCTCGATGAATCGAAAAGTCATTATTGTCTTGAAGAAAACAAAAAGAAATACCCAAGGAAACTCCATAATGTGCCCAGTGTGTAGGGCCATATATCTCCAAACGCTCAGAAAGCCCCCGACCCTGATTCCGTAAAAGTATGTTGATAGTCGTACAATTCGTTGACAGTGCTGCGCCGTCCCATCAAACGTGGGACTGGTATGCTCGCTCGCTCGCTCGTAGTCGTGGCAGAGAAGAAGATGAGGTCTCTAACCCCAAAGTCTGACGATCTCCATAACACCGAGGCCCAGGGCACCGGCCTGGAGTATACGGTTTGGCTCGAATCCCATCGTTGCGGCGGATTCAGTTCCGTTCTTAGAACCTCCCTTCGCGATCTTCCCGCCCTTGGACTTGGATTTCGACTTTCCCTTGCCACCTCCGCTCTTACCACCTCCGCCCTTACCACCTCCACCTTTGGGGTCGCGAGGGAGGTTGACGCCTGCGGTACTGGCTTCAAAGTCTGGGGATGCGATGCGCGCTTCTAGTGCTGCTATGCGGGCACTTAGTGCCTCGACTGAGGACTCGGAGTCGAGAACGATGGGCGCAGTTGATGCTGGTTCGGCAACGGGGGCAGGTGCTGCTGCTGCTTCAGGCTGTGCGACTGGAGCTGGGCTTGCGAGCACGGTTGATGCGAGTAGGAGTGTGACGGCTGCGAATCTCATAATGGACAAGATTCGTATGGATATGTGTGTGGATGAGGTGTGGAGATGTCGCAGTGTGGTTTTATATTGAGGTTGTGGAAATGAATGGACTTTGTATAATAATACTCAAGTCCAAAGTGGAGTTTGTTGTGGTTGTTTGTTTGATGATGATGATAATGGAGACAACAGATGCGAACCGTAGGACAATATATATGCTAAATCCTCGATATGGATTCTGCAGCCCATGACCTCAATATGGCGGACCATCCTTGCATGCTGTGTTCTGCCTGCTTTACAGCCCTGCGGGAACGGCGCAAGGTGACTTAGTGGTGAGGCCCTGCATCGCCAACAAACGCCAGTAAGGCCAGGAAACCCCCCGCGCCAGGCTTCGAAGGTTCTTCCACCATCATTTGGTCCTGCCAAATGACGTTCAAAGGATTCCGCCAGCCAAGTCCAGTAGTGACCGACAGCGGGCTGTGTCTTAGCACTCTCCAAGCAGCCTTGGCGGTGAGAGCCCGCCGTTCAATGAGCTGAGGCTGCTGGAGCTGATCGTCCCCCTGCACGGACCCGCGCTCGCGAGATGTTGACCCTGAAGGGAATTTCTGAATGATCCTACAATGTCAGGCTGTCATCTCATTATTCTGTTACAGTGTAGTGTGGTGGGTAGTGAAATGTGTATGCAGTGTAGGGCAAGTGTGAAGTGCCAGAGTGTGTGGGGTAGGGGTGGTCCTTCGGGCTCCCCCGTTCGTATTCCTCGCTCCCTTTTCCCAGCAGCACAGCCAACACAGCCAACCACCTGGCTTAGTTCCTGGTGCCACTTAATCATCCAGGCAATCATGAAGCTTTTCCTCGCCAATTTTGTTTCCTCTTTGGGAGAATTCGAGAGCGCATCGTTTCGTTCGGGTACTGTTTTGTCTGTACCTATTGCGCGATTGCCACTGAGCGTCATATTTGTATGAGAGGCTGATTAGGCGTGCCATCGACGGTCTCCTACCTGCGCATCGCAATTGTTCATCCCATTTTACCTTCCCTTTTGCTGTTAAACTTTCTGCGAAAGTGATGTCGTTTCTTTCCTTTCTGAGACGCTTATGGTGGATTCTTCGAGCGTAAAATCCTCTTCGATCGTGATGTTGTCCAATCTCGTTCCGGATCGCTGTTTATTGTTATTGTTGTTATTATTCCTTCTCTGGTAATTGAGGCTTTGCAATGGGGACCTCGATGACGCCGAACGATCTGTTCTTAAAATTGCAGGGAAAAGCTTGACTGCCAGTGGTCGCAGCGGAGGTATCGAGACGCAGATAATACCCAGACTGCATTCTATGATCGATAAATTTAGGCACGTCACACACTGATCTGTATCAAGACAAAAGCCATCATTGTCAGTTCCTTGATTCCAACTTGAACAGTTCAAAACATTGTGAATGGAGGAGCTTGTATGTACTTACACGTCACATCCATACTGCGCAATGTATGCAATTTGGAGATCCTTAGGATCCCCGCGATACAGGCCCTGCATCGACGTCAGAGATGGTTGGCCTAACAAGTTACATCTTCACTGCCTTACCCTGCACCACCGCCAAACAGCACGCATAGAATAATACGCTGTTTCAGTGGCATATTGAGTTTCCAGAGGTACGGACACGGCATTGCGCACAGTATGATGTCCGTAACAACAGAGATGGAAGAGCTGACGTAGAGGTAATTGACAAAGTCAATGCATCTTCGCCGTGGTTCAGTAAAGTCCCATGCGCCAGACACCGGCCGGCATTGAAAGATTGTAACAAAGATTCCTGAGTGGAATGCTTCAGTATCTGGCATCCATCCGGAGGCTGGATGATTGCTTACCAGTGAGCCACAGGCCGATGATGAGTCCAGCAGTTACGTGCATCGATATGCGAAATTTGCGGTCTTGGACGAATCGAAGGTATGATGCGATGATCGCGATCTTTGTGGATGCGATCGCGCATGCATACAGTACTTGACATACATAGAGCAGCTACTGTTGTCAACGACCGTCAATGCTCCCATATTTCATTGAAACCCAACCTGAATGCAGCTTTTCACCAAATCAAAGATATGCTGCGGAGGTAGCAGGAATATATGCGTCCCAAGTCCACGGCCAGTTGCTGTCAGAGGTCAGTATTGAACATTGCGCTCACCTCCTTCGAGACTTGCCTCCGATACACACAGCCGCAAGCGCAATAGTGAACGCAGACGCAATGATGATCAGAACTACATGAGCAAGTTAGTATCGCTGTACGGAGTACTTGAGAACACAGTATTCGAATGCTCACAATCATCTAAGAACATCTTTCGAACCATCAAAACCCGCACTGCAATCCGCGCAGTGACGAATGCGCCCACGAGCGCGATCAGGGTAGCGTTCGCCGTCAGCACTGCACCTACATTTGAGCTGCGATCGTTGAAGTCGAACTGGCTCGTGTCGACCACAATGCCTCCAAACATCACCTCAGGCATGATTGTATCTGCATGCAGCGTTGTAGTGTGGTGTTCTTCCACCATCGTAGGAAGTTTTCTGAGAGCTCAGGGACGACTGACGCGTCCATCATCAGGTGCTTCGTAACACAGTTGAACAGGCACAGTGCAGACATGTTATCTAAGTAGTTATCCATTAGGTAGTGGAGGTACAAGCAGCCACTTCCGTGCAATCCAGGAGAATATTGGTCGCACAAAGACGCTGCCGGCGACGCACTGCTATAGCGGTCACACCTGTGGTGTGCACCACATCGGGACTGTGGCGCCTTCTGATTTGCACATTACCCGCCAGCCAAAAGACAAGACACACGCCGTGGCACACTCTTCTAGAGGATGCTGCATAGTGTGAGTGTGCGCCTCCAATATTTGGCATGCGATGTGAATGGCCTTCAAGCGAAGAGTGGGAGTTTTTCGAGCCGGTTGTTGTTCCTCGATGGGAAATTCATCGTTGGTTCGCAGAAAATGGAAATCCACCGTCGAGCAATCTGTGACTATGGAGGGCGTATCATTACGAGGAGCTGCAACCTCATAAAATCTGAATTTAGCGATTGGCGGTAGTGTATCTCAGCTAAAGTTTTGTGACGCGAAAATGTCGAGGTGATACGGAGTAATTGGGCATCTCGCGGATCTGGGAGGATCGGCATCGGCTCCACTCATTATCCAGGTACATACATAATGTCTCCCCGAAATCGCCTATCACAATCATCGCCATTTCTCTTGTGCGCATTCACGTTCCGTACTCGTACGATTCATTAATATTGCGCACAGTGCGACAGATCACTTTCGTGTCTGCTGGTAGCATTAATTGCGTACGCCAGTCGAGTAACCATGGGATCTTGAACCGGATTGGTAGGTTACTATGTGAAATTATGACGCCCAGTATAGCAACCTATTACAACACACCATTTCTATGTAAAACACTTTAGGAACCTATCCCAGGAATCTTATTATAGTTGCTAACACAACGGTATAGCATAGATCCATTTCAAAAATGGAAGAAATGTATTTCGAAGGAAGAATTGGTATAAACATCAGTACACCTTAAAATGTACAGTAAATGCCACAATCGGGTATCTCTCTAATCTCTATGCGGATTCCTTCTCCTCGCTGCAAACATCCTTCGACTCAGCCTTGCACTCCAGTGCACTGCAGGGAGGCGACTCGGCCTTGATAGCTTCGCAGAGATCAGGTCGCTTCAAGCACTCGTAACCCTCCTGGCGGTAGAGGAACTCTTTTCTGACGCTGTTGATTCCAAAATATTAGCACTATCCCACGCATACGGAGACAGAGCATGGTGGAATAAGGGACTTACCAAGTGCTGTTGTCTGCCTCAGGACAGTAAGTAACGTTTGCGCCCCTCTCATATCCCCAGCTCCATTCGACGAACGGCACAAACTCCGAGTCGGCAGAAGTCGCATTCACGCATTCGACCGTGTTGGAGCTATAGGTTCCGTTCACAGTGCATACTTCCACACCCTCGCTATTCAGGACCTGCCAGCTTCCACTGTCTGGGACCTCGTCCGGAGCGCCTGTTACCCAGAGCTCCTGCAGAGTTCCCTTAATGTCGAAGCAGTCGGCCGCGGCGTAGGGGGCGGCGTACGCAGCAATGAGCGCGCCGAAAGCGAGAGATTTGACAGAGGGCATCTTGATTGATTTTATGTTTGTTGGTTGATTAGTTGTTGAAGGTGAATGTTCGGATGTTAGCGAGCGACTTGGTGGTAAGTTAAGACAGGTATCAAAAGATAGTAGGCAGCTTGTTCATTTTAACAATACTCATGCCATCTAATTTTAGCCAACCGCCTGGACACTCATTAACAAATAATTAATTACAGAGACGAGTTTCACGATTCCGGCCCCTCTATTTCATCGTATCCAGTGGAGTGTCCTGCTTAATCATCACTAATTCGGGGTTTTGAAACAGGCACTGATCATCATATCTTGCGTTTATGATGCCTGATCGAGAAGGCATATTGAAATCCTTTCCGAAGACGGAGTTATGCATGGCATAGTCTTCTCAAGATATTCCTAATTGGTAGGATGACCAAAGGGATTGCGTTGGGCGTTACTGACAATGAAAGGCAAAGTGCATTAGACAAGAACTGGTCATCTTTCGATGATGCGTGGTTCAAGCGACATTAATTGTGGCAGGACAAAGTTATAGTTGTGAGTGCGAACTTCGTAATCGTTAGCTGCACTGTTTCCCATTCTCGACATAGCTGGACAATTGATAGGCTCCACATATGCCTGTGCTTGTTCAATATTGGCTCTGAACTAATGACCGTCATTGCATGGCAATTGGAAGAGATGCGTAAATGACAATCACAATACCATTACGATTCATCGCCGCAATAACACAGAATGAGTTCGGACGTACCTCTTACGCGACGATTTCATCGGAAAACTGTGTGGGGTTGTTTGCCCAAATTCAATATTCTACCATACCGTCTATCTGCCATCCGACCGTCGCCATAACGCTTCGAAGCTAGCAAGCCCAGTTACACGTGCTTGAATTCTTGACCTAGATATCCAATGACACTACGTCGCAACCATATTCCTAGAACAAAAAAAGGCGTAATATTCACACCCTCTGAATCTCCGATCCACGCGGTTTAACGGTCTATGCGAACACTCATCGCCAAGACTCCATTCTAGCCAATCAGCACGCTTAATTCGTCCATCGAGGGAGGTTTACAACAATGGCCTAGATATCGCGCATGAAGACTGAAAGAAACCGGAATCGCTTACAAGCTTAATCGAGATATTGGGGATCTGTTGCTTGGATTTTCACTGGATTGTCATTGGGAGAAGGGGAGAGACTTCGGACTTGGGATAGGGCATTGTTCCACGCGGGCTTTGGTAGTCCGTCACTGCCGTTCGGGACATGAAACATACGGTGAAATTATGGATGTTGGGAGTTCTTGAGAATAATAGGTGGTGTCAATGCGGAGTGTTTTTAGATGTTTGAGGATGATCATTTTCAAGATGTGAGATTTTCAAGACGTCTTCACGCCCATCTTAGGGGAATTTACCACTCAGGATACAGATATGAAGTTGTTAGGTACTTATTATGAGCTACACGGGTATGACAGTACATCACCAACGCGCCGTCATTTCGCCATTTTCGAAGACCATTCGTATTCTATTGCATGGGGCTAACAAGAAATGTGCACTAACAAGTACTAGAGCACGATGCGCGATTGGCATTGACATTGTGTGTTCGTGATTCCAGAGTTAGCCTTACGACACCTTGCGACGACACCTGACTACCAGCAAGTCCGGCCGGCAAACCCCAAAAGAACAATCATGTATAGTCCAACCGTACAGCGCCCCTCAACACCTCGTGCTCCATGTCTTTCTAAGCGAAATCCCATCCAGATGCAAGCAACGCCGTGTTGTCGACCCCCGGTGTTATTGGTTCTGGTGTCAAGCTGATGAGCTTCCCATCCCGAGCGCCAGAAAAGGTTCGTGATTGTTGTGCTGGTGTTTCTGGTGTCAGGCTGATCAGCTTCTCGTGTTGAGCGGCAATGGAACTTCCATCGTGTTGTACCGGTGTTTCTGGTCTCAAGTGAATGAGGTTCTCATCTTGAGCGGCAGAGGAGCCTCCCTCATAGACTACCAGTGTTTGAGGTGTTGAAGGACGACGCACT
Source organism: Aaosphaeria arxii CBS 175.79 (assembly GCF_010015735.1). Taxonomy (NCBI): domain Eukaryota; kingdom Fungi; phylum Ascomycota; class Dothideomycetes; order Pleosporales; genus Aaosphaeria; species Aaosphaeria arxii. The sequence goes on from NW_022983481.1 coordinate 362,087, forward strand.
ACCTCAACCGTAGCCTGGTCCAACAGAGACAGTTCGAGAAGATCGGATTCAGAGCGAGACGGATAAGTTACCTCGGCTACCTCGGCTGTGGGAGCGTCTTCTCTTGTAAGGGCGTTTTCTTTGAGAAGGTAATTGGGGTGACTGGTTGCTTCGGGTGAATGGTTGGTCTCATCCAGGAGTGGAAGAAAACTTCCCGGCATATAACTCACTTGATCGTCCGCTACCACTTGTTCTTCTGGATGAGGAGAGGTGCCTGCAGCGGTACTGTCGTAGAGCTGCAAAGCCGTAGTGCTACCATCGTCATTTCCTTTACCTTCTTCTTGTTCGACCAACGTACGGTGAGTCTCATGCGTGAGATTCGGCTTTGTCTCTCGCTGATCTGGAGCCTCTGTTGGCATCTCCTCTAAGCGAGATGCTATATATATTGCAATCGGGATCGCGATGAACACTAGCCCTGCGAACAATATAGCACCGTTTTGCAATTCTTCGAAGTTATCCGGGAAGGTCCATGTTCCTTCATCGATGATGTCGAGCGCTTGTAATAGAACGAACAGGGAAGAGATGAGCAGCAGTCCAGGAACTGCAATAATGAGCAGATGCTGATGGCAATATACGGCCGCAAACAAGCCTTGGTAGTAGCTGATCAAGAACAAGTGGAAGCTTTGAAACTGTGAGGTCTCAATAGGCTCACCAACTTCAACTCGAGACCAGAAGGAGCGCGAAAATATGCTGGAGGACTCCATGGTTGACTCTGGTGTGTCGCTTTTGTGGGTTGAGGTTTGGTGAGAGTAGGTAAGGTTGAGGGTGAGGGTGAGGGTGAGGGTGGACGGAGGACGGAGAGAAAAGTATGCGTCTTTTAGTATCATGTAAACACGTCAACGAGCAGTCCACTCTTCGCACGCACCACCATTATAAATTCAAATTCACTTTGGCATTTTGAGGCGAGGTGACGTATGTTTGGTTTTAATCGAAACTGCTGGAAAATAACCTTCACTATCATATTACTCACGCAAATACACAATGATGACTGCCTGCTTTTAGTTTCAACATCTTCATATGGAATATGGCTCTATAAACAGGCCTTGAGTGATTATAGCATTCGTAGTTGACCAATTTCAACTGAACTTCGATTGCATACATTGGTGCAGACGATGACATGTGCGCATTCGACCAATGACGATTAGCTGCATTTTCTTTCACCTTCACTTGATCGAATCTTGTTTGGGGGTGAAATAACTTCCAGCTCTGATCTTATCTCGACGGTGTTTGCTAGATATCTCTATCCTCCAGTGGCTAGTGAGTCTGCTTTCTGTCCTGCTACACCAAAATATGAACTTCTATGGGTTGCTAATTCTGCATTGTATGAAACGTCTGTAACCGCCCGTAGAGAACTTTTGTACTTAGATATTTCACCTAGCCTTGATGACATCACTACCTCTAAACCGTCCACCTAACTACATATTGCAGAATTCATCAATGTACCTTATTCGTGTAGGTTTTCCCTCGATCATCCCCCGTTTTGTCTATTTACTCTAGCATTTGGGGACCAATCACTGATAATGCGATAGCCCAAATATGGTTAGATCCGAAATAGACGAAGAGTTCATGGACCGGACCTCGGAACAGAAGGCCGCAAATCGGAACAAATGCGATAAGCGTCATCCTTTTGCACAAGATCTTTACGACGTCTACCCGATATACATACATCCTATACTATCGTTACACAAAATCCACATTTGTCTTACCATTGGATTTTGCAGCCATGAGTTCACCAGATTCAAGCACCAGCAAGCCTCGCGTACTATTGTTTGGGGCAGGTAGCATTGGTACTGTGTATCTGTACCTTTTGTCCAAAGTAGCAACAGTCACAGCGGTGTGTCGATCTAATTATGATGTCGTGAAGGAGAAGGGATTCATCATAAATTCAGCCATATTCGGAGACGATATTCATTTCCAGCCCGCCGTGGTCCGAAATTGCACAGAGGCTGCTACCAGCAGTAGTGAACCCTTCGACTACATTGTCGTCTGCAGCAAAGTCTTTCCAAACACGATACCCGATATCATTAAGCCAGCAGTTACGCCAAATCACACGACAATAGTGCTCATCCAGAACGGTATTGGTATCGAAGATGAATACGTCGAGGCATTCCCCACAAATCCTATTATCAGTACCGTTGTCTATATGCCCGTGGCACAGCGACCCGCTGGCGTCATAACACACGGCGACATCGAACTCCTGGAGGTCGGAAACTATCCTTCAACTTCGAATTCGCCCCAAGCGGCCAACTTCACAAAGCTCATTGAGTCTGCTGGCGGAACAGCTAAACTGTACGATGACATTCAATTCAAGCGTTGGTTTAAGGTCATCCTCAATGTCGCTTGGAACCCCGTATGTGCATTATCGCTCAGCACCGATGTCGATTTCATGCTGTCTTCGCCAAACGCAACCGACTTTGTCTTGGATGTAATGCTAGAGGTAGCCGACGTTGCTGCCGCGTACGGCCACCAGTTCAGCAAGGAAGACGTACAGTTCCAACTTGATCGGGCAAAGGTCAGGATACAGAGCAAGAAGGGCATAGAACCAAGTATGCTCCAGGACGTCAAGGAAGGACGAAAAATGGAAGTTGAAGCTATTGTTGGCAACGTCTTGAAGAAGGCGAAAGCCAAGGGTGTCAGATGCGACAGGGTTGCAACCATATATTTCCTCGCCAATGCACTCGATGCACACGTTAACCCTCGTGATTCATGAGGGTGACGATTTAAATAGCTTCTTCAGCGAATCCAATAGAAGTATACCCTCATAGACAAACAATTGAACCATCCTCCAGTTAAGCACGGCGCGAATTACTTTTGGCCAAGTTGACCAAGAACTGCAGTCCAGGAGCAATGGCTACCGTCATAAAGGCCCAATTATCCAGAACGTAAAAGATCAGAATGTTTGATACATTGGTTATTAGGTGATGGATCTGCGGATCGATTTCCCTAAGGTAATATATGGCTGACCCAAAAATAGTACGCAGCAAGTAGACAGTATAAATATTATCTTCTGATGTTGGATAAGAATCATCGATTCCCCGTATGAACAGGTAATCTAACAAAAGAACAAGTATCAATGAGTTGTCCTAGAAGGTTTATCGAAGGAAAGGCATTCAGTCATGTATGCTTCGATAGACTAGAAGATGTTTCAACGGTCACAGTATGATCCTTGCTTGTCACTTCATGGGACATCCCTTCAATTTGACAAGCGTGCGGCAGGTAGCACCAAATAAAAAAAATGTGGGGAATTAATTCAACTAGATATGAGCTTGACATTTACAAGTCTACAGAAGCGCAACCTTGTTTCTAGGCTAACTATTGCTAGAATTTGGGGTTGCGATGAGTTGCATCACCTATGCTTTACCAAGCATGTCATGAAGGAAGTCAAAACGAGTTTGCTTTCGAGTGACGACAACAACGGAAAATTGCCCTCCGTTGTCAACTTGCAATACTTTTGCTAATCTAGCGATGCGTGGGCAGCTCCACCCCGGACCGGTCGCCCGCCACTAAAAGATACCTGTGCCTGAAATGCCGGCGGCTACATATTGATTAAATTTAGGACTAGGTCACGCATCCACCCGTTACCACGTACACTTACGGCCTGGAATCGAAGCTCTTCGTTTCCATCATATTGGGGTACATCAATTCCATTATCGCCGATAGGGTTCGCTTGATGCGATGCTGTTTATTTCCCAGGGATTCTCCGATTGCGAGATTGGGAGAATACCTTTATAAAAGGCGAACGATTCGCCATCTCGAGATTCGTCCGTCTTTTTTATCCATCGCATCGCCATCATGTTGGGTTACACGACTCTTTTGACTGCTTTCGTGAGCGCTGTCTCAGCAGGTATGGACAGCTCTTCCACAGAATTCTCATGGCGCATTTACTAACCATAGTAGGCACTATCCTCTGGGACGGCCGATTTAATGAGATGACCAGCAGCGCCGACCTCAACAAGTGGTCTTGGGCAAACCAAGTCGGACCGTACCAATACTACATCCACGGCTCAGGTGCCGTCACTAAATATGTCAACCTGTCGCCAAGCTACAAGAACCCAGCGGACCTGGGCACGAAGCAGGGCGTGAAGATCACGATCGACAACACCGCGAAGTGGAACTCGGATATGTGGAGGACGGAACTCATCCCCCAGACCACAGCCGCCATCAATAAGGGCACCGTCTACTACCACTTCTCCATCAAGCGCTCGACGACGAACGTCCCTAGCGCCACCAACGAGCACCAGATCTGCTTCTTCGAAAGCCATTTCACCGAGCTCAAGTACGGCTGGGTCAACGGCGAGTCGGGCACCAGCAACACCAACCTGCAGTGGATGGTGGGCGGCCAATCGAAGTGGAAGGTCGAGCTCAAGGCTGATGAGTGGCACAACGTGGCTTACGAGATCGTATGTAACATTCTCGCATTAAATTGCATGCATGTCATCTAACGACCTGGATAGAACTTTTCTTCCAACCAGATTACTTTCTGGCACTCCACTGGTGCCGACCCGCTCGTTAAGACCGCGGGTCCCTTCTCCGGCAGCACTTCGTCCAACGGCGCTGATTGGCATCTTGGTGTCCTTCGCCTTCCTCGCGCTGGAAACGATGGCACTGGTGCTGAAGACTGGTACTTCTCTGGTGTTTACATCGAGAGCGGTTCTCTCACCACCTCTGTTAACAGCCCGGCATAGAGGACGAGGCTTGTATATATTTAGATCATTGAGCAGATGCTGTTACAGGCAACCTTTTGTACATATCATTATCAAGAAATCTAAATCGATGATTCCGGTTCTAATTTGATTTGCCTCTCCTGACAACAAGCCAAAACAGTGAATTTTGGTTCTTATTCGTTCATTGCCGGCTGAACTAAGCCTTTTCATGAAAGTGCCAGTAAAATTTTAATCCCTGACGAAAAGGTTCTTAGTCCTACAATCCATGTTCAGATTGAAAGAATCAATCATATGCACTACCAAAACTCATATACAATGGAACACCAATTCAATATCTCATTCATAACAACCCGCATTGAAATCATCAGCCTTCCACCCATGTGCAATCCTTACAAGAACACAGCAACCTATCATTTCCACTCAGAGCTGACTGTCGCAGCAGCCTGGCAGCCATCTCCGACAGTATATTTGCGGTTGTCTCCAGACTCCCATGTAACAGCACCATTGCTCTCCACCCTGATGAACTTATACTCAAAGCTCGTCTTAGCAGGGATGTTAATAGCACCAGACCACTGAGGGTTGGCATCAGTGTACTTGGAGGCATCAAGTGCTATCGCCTTGGAAGTGTCCCAGTTTCCTAGGGCAGCGATAGATCCGACGATCTTGATTGTCTGCCCAACCTGTGTCTTGACCTTCTCAGTGAAGGTGATGGAGACTTGAGAGGCTGGTGCCGAACAGCTTCCGGTGCTCGTAGCAGTAGGCGCATTAGTGGTTGTGGTGGACTTTGGTGGTGTTGTGCCAGTTCCCGATCCCGCGATAGCAATGTCTGCACAGCTGAGGTAGACCTGAGGTGTCTGGAAGGAGTTCCACTTGAAGGAAAGCAAGGTGTGGTTCGAGATGTAGTTGGGGATCTTGATCTTCTTGGTCACCGTGTAGCCTCCTGCGATGGAAGTATAGCAGGAGTTCAAGGGTGCATTGTCGACACCCCTGCATTTGGTGTCTTGGAAGCCTTTGCAGGAGAACCAGTCGTTGCGCCAGCATGCTTGCCCGGAAGAACAGTCCGCATTATAATCGCATGTCTGTCCACTGACATCGGTGCAAGGAAGAGTGCCTTTGGTGAAGCAATCCTCGGCTGCTTGCTTTTCTGCCTCAGTGGGGAGGTAGTTTGGATCAAGGAACTTGTTGACAAGTGCTTGGTCCTGGCAGATGCGGTAGGTGAACATGCCTCCGTGATCACCGTTGTTATCAACACACCACTGAACATCAATGGTATCTCCGGGCTTGTAGGTTACGACGGGTTCTTTGCCCCAACTTGCGCCAGGCTGGTTGTAGTCGACACTGACTCGAGCATTGTAGCCACAAGGCCCTGATCGGCCGACCTTGGCAGCGTCGAGATCCGGCCATGCTGTGACTGGCTCAAGGATAGTGCACTCTGGGCAAGTATCTTTGCCACTCTGTAAAGTTGTTAACGTTTGCCCTTGAAGACCATCTTTGTTAAGGGGTAGTGGTAGATACATACCTGAGCATTGAGACCAGTCCTGCTCATTGGAGAAGTCATGTAGCCGTGTGCGTTAACGCATCCCGCAAATGCGAGAAGCTTGACAATAGTTGACTGCATGGCTATGATCTTAAGAGTAATAGAACCAATTGAGAAGGGCAACTTGAAAGATCGTAGATAAGTATTGAGCCTGATTGAAGACCTGCCCTCAAAATGTGTTCAAAACTGCCTTACTTATATATCTCCATGGCCACCTCAATTGCCGGCTTGCTATTCATTGTGTCACGTCCATCAAGTAACAAGCGACCGCGGCCGAAAATTCTGACCCTTCTTAGATGCCCATACTATCACCAGATCCGTGTTGCCTCCGCGCCCTCCGGGCACTGAAGCTGCAGGATGTTCTCATGATACTCCCAAACTTCATCTTGGTGCATGTAAGATTTCCATAGTAAGCGAGCATTTAATATACATGCCGGCTCCTCAAAACAATATCTGGGGCTCCACAGCCCAAGAGCCGGGGACGCATGGCTGGTGTGTGGGGATCGTAATTAGCCCGGGGCTGCATTTCTAATTTGAACGTCGATATAAGCTTGCGGGATGTGTATTTAGTCCACGAGAACAGGCTTCATGAACATGTCGGACCGGCTTTTCGTCAATGACGACGGAAACAGGGAATATCCAAGCCAGCGTCGTCGGAGGTGAGAATTGCGGGGAGCGGCAGACTAGACGAATGAGGCAGTTGACTACCGCACAAACTCCCCTGACATGCCTGGTTCATCATGTACAACTCCACGTTTTGGCACGTGTGATTCATGGACCACGCTTCGTACAGAATCAACATTGGTTACGACTCGGGCCGACGCGTTGAACTGAATTCTCCGGACACATGCAGCATTGATTCTTGGCTTCTGCCGTTCTTCTAGCACCCTTTAGCGGCCGTCGTCTGTATACACAATTCAACCCAAGAGCCGAGGATGCCTTTGCTGTAAGAAACCTTAGCACCGCTATAGTTTACTCACACTAATAGATGAAATTACCTCTTCATCTTGGTTTGACGAGGAAATCGTCTATATAAAGCCCTACAGCATCTCGAAGACACAACCGCACCAGAGTCTTCAACATTCCAAAGACAACTGAGTCTGGCTCGCAACCATGAAGTTCTTCTCTCGTTTGCTCGCACCTCTTGCACTTCTATCTTCTGTCGTCTCGGGGGCAGATACCAATGCTTGGAAGTCTCGTAACATTTACTTCGTCCTGACCGACCGCATCGCTCGCAGCAGCAGCGACAGCGGCGGTGGATCATGCAGCAACCTTGGAAACTACTGTGGTGGTACTTTCAAAGGACTCGAGTCCAAGTTGGATTACATCCAAGGACTTGGTTTTGACGCGATCTGGATTACACCAGTCGTTGCAAGTCAGTGCACCTTATGGCCTCAATGAGCTCAACTAACAGCCTTCAACAGACAGCGCTGGCGGCTATCACGGTTACTGGGCGCAAGATCTCTACGGCATCAACTCGAACTATGGAACGGCAGATGACCTCAAGAGCCTCGTCAATTCTGCACATGCCAAAGTACGTACCTTGCAGCTGTGACCCTAGTCTGGTAGTTTGCTAATGCTATGTACAGGGAATCTATGTTATGATCGATGTCGTAGCCAATCACATGGGCTTCGGCGCTATTTCCGGTAATCGACCAGAGCCACTGAATCAAGAGAGTTCCTACCATGCCGCTTGCGATATCAACTATAATGATCAGAACAGCGTTGAGCAATGTCGCATCGCAAACCTTCCTGACCTGAACACCGGAAAGTCGGAAGTTCGAACTCTTCTGTACAACTGGGTCTCATGGCTCGTCAAGGAGTACTCTTTTGACGGCGTCCGCATTGACACTGTCAAACACGTCGAGAAGGACTTCTGGCCTGGTTTTGCTTCTGCTGCTGGCGTCTACTCGATCGGTGAGGTTTGGGATGGCAATCCCGATTACCTCGCGCCCTATGCTTCTCTTATGCCTGGTCTTCTCAACTATGCCACCTACTACCCGATGAACAACTTCTACCAGCAGAAGGGTAGCGCGCAAGACTTGGTCAACATGTTCGACAGAGTCAGCAACCAGTTCCCAGACCCTTCCGCGCTCGGAACATTCCTTGACAACCACGATAATAAGCGCTGGTTGAACCAGAAGAACGATGTGTCTCTATTCAAGAATGCTTTGGCCTATGTCATCCTATCGAGAGGTATTCCCATCGTCTACTACGGTAGCGAGCAAGGTTATGCAGGCGGCGACGACCCCGCCAATAGGGAGGATCTCTGGCGCAGCAGCTTTAACACCAACGCCGATCTCTACAAGGCCATCTCCCGCCTCAGCGGTGCACGCAAAGCAGCTGGCGGTCTCGCAGGAAACGATCACAAGCATCTCTACGTCACTAACAACGCCTACGCATGGAGTCGAGCAAACGGCAACCTCGTTGTCCTCACCACCAACACTGGCAGCGGTTCAAGCGGACAATACTGCTTCAACACCCAGAAAGCCAACGGTCAATGGACCAATGTATTCGGCAGCGGCACTTTCACCTCCGACGGAAGCGGCAACATCTGCCTTACTGTCTCCAACGGTGAACCAGTCGTCCTCGTTGCAGGCGGCACCACCACAGCCGCGCCCACCGCAACACGCACTGACACTGGCTCTACGCTCGCAACCTCAGTCTGCCCGACATCCGTTGCAGTAACGTTCAGCCAAAAGGTCACCACTACTTTCGGAGAAACCATTAAGATTGCCGGCAGCTCGACCGAGCTGGGCAGCTGGGATACCAGCAAGGCTCCTGCGCTCTCCGCCTCTCAGTACACATCGAGCAACCCCGTGTGGACTGGCACAATCAAGCTTGCGGCAGGTAGCTCGGTGCAGTACAAGTTCATCAAGGTGTCTAGTTCGGGGACAGTGACGTGGGAGAGCGATCCCAATAGGTCGTATAATGTACCTGCGTGCCAGAGCAGCAGCACGGTGACCAGTGACTGGCGCTGATTCGGCGAGCTGAGATGTCATGAGAGAAAAATTGAATGAGATGAGAAGGATCATGTATTGTTGTTCCACTATGAATCAGAGAAATTATGAGGTAGATTTGTATTCCAGACTGAGGTTGCCGATCTGCAACACTTTTATAAATGGTATTCCTTCCTTGATGATCAATGAAACGCTCGCTAGACTGCTGTAGAAATGATTAAACCCCCACTCTGTTCCCCAGTACCCATCAGGCTGAGGCCGCAATTCATGCCTCGCAGCACCCCTGCCCCCAATCAAGCGCACGCTTTAAGATTTTGGTGGCCGTGCATCATCGTCCATGCCACTATCGCTACTCGGCGAGCGAGGAGGTTCCGGAAGGCCTTCCGGTGATGGAGTTGAATGTTCGTTTGCTTCAACGTCTGTGGATGATCAATCTCAAAATGACTAAGCAATGCTTCTAGATGCTAACATACCTATGCCACGCACATTGGTACCAATGCGACGTTGTTCCAGAAGCGAGAGAAAGCTGATCACAGATTGGAGGCAGCCAAAGAGAACGGCAATGGCAATATCGGCAGGCAACTTCATGATCAGATGGCAGGATTCAAAAAAGTGGAAGTTACGGTGACCAAGCTTATACTCATAAGTAAATTTCAAAGTTAAAGAAAGGTTCGATAATCAGCAGTCAAAATATTGTCATGAAGAAAGATTTATGTAGTAACTACCTACCTAGTTACTGTGTACGAGGACTACGGCATAACAATGCAGATGTAGACGCTTGGCATGCCCGACAGGGCCCATATTAGGCAAGGCGTGGTGTGATGGGGATGAGATGACAATTTGCATGGCAAAAGGTTTGTACGAATTCATCTCACACGGCACGGCGTACTTGCTGGTTGGCTCCATGGACCTAATACATTGATCCGTATGGAAAAAGAGGTGACGACCATTGCGCAGCGCAAAAATATTGATGCAAAATTTGTGATGGTATTTTTGACAGATGGGATTAGGGCTTCTGCATTTTCACATGCATCATAAATGCACCGGTAAGAGTAGTCGCATTTGGTGCGACTACAGGTACGTGCTGTCTTGTATACAAGAGATGCAAAAGTACCATCACGGAATTGGACTTTTGCATACTCTTCTTGAAGGCGTACTATCAATCCAGGGAGGTTCACCGGAATCTGATTACTACCTCCGCTCCAATGAAGACGAAGAAGAGCTCTTGACACTTGTAAAGGACTCTGGTCCATGCATGGCATGGGTTGGCCACCTCCGCGGCTAGGAAGACCTGCAAGCGAACCAATACCGGGCATGAGGGCATGTGTAGCTTCCCGTAGATTGGATGAGCATTCACAATAGGACTTTTGACAAACGCACTGATATCCACCGTGTCGCGGGGCCAAGCGGCGAATGCATCAGCTCCCTCCGGAGCCCAATCAGCAGCCTAAAACCATGCCGCCAGTGTCAGCTCGAGGACGTGTCATTGCCTTTAACTAGAAGAATAGTACTTTTGTTGTCGTTTTTCATCGATTTTGTACTTTTGTTCGGTCTTGCATTGGGGCATGTTACCTTCATGTTTGCAATCTGGAAGGAACGACGATGATATAAGAGGGCCCGTGGCCCAGCCTCACAGCGAAGCCAGTGCATTGATCTTTGATTTTCCTCATCTACCACTTACAGCCACCGCCCAAAGCTGTCGCATCTCGTATCATTACCAGTGCAGCGTCTTCATACCTACAATTAAGCCCCAACATCAATGGACGATACAACACGCTGCAAGCCCAGCGTAATACAAAAAGGCCTGCGGTCCTACCTGGACCAGCAAATGACTCTCACGGAACATCCTTTCCAGGCTACGCAATGGAACACCAAAAATTCTCCTCTCCATCAGGTTGATCAACATCAACAGATCCCTGACTTAGGCCATCAGTCTACCGTAAATGACCAAAATAAACACCACAATGCCGGCTCAAGTTTTGCCCAACCAAGCTTTCCACACCTTAAAAAGCCCCAAAATCAACATTCAATAGGTCTTGGGGATCCTGCGCCGTCCAAGGACTGGTATGTTACGGAACATCCCCAAAGTCTAGAAGATCAAGAGATGCATGATCCAGATGACTTAGGGCATGTGCGGAGCCTCGCTACAGAAGATCAGACCGGGCTCCAGAATTTTACAACTACAAATGTCCATGTTGCATCAAGAGTCCGCAAAAGAAAGGTGCCAACATTGAAGGCTACTGATTGGGATCCCGTGAAGTCTTATGTCATCAAGACTCACATAGAGGAGGGGCAACCACTAGAAAAGGTTATAGAGCAAGTTCGGAAAACTTTCGGTTTCATTGCCAAGTAAGTCATCGTGACAAGAGATGTTTCCATGTTAGTTCGCCGATCAATAATGTGTAGCAAACGACAATACCGTACACGAATCAGTCAATGGAAAAAGGATAAGAATATCAAGAAGACAGAAATGCAAGCAATTGTCCGCAAGCAGCAGCGCAGAAACGTCCAAGAGCCGGACAAACCCCCTTTATGGTTCACTGTGAGGGATAGCTCTGTTAATCCAGAGAAGATACATCGATGGATGCGCCGCAATAATGTTTCTATGAACGACCTATACTCACCAGCATCCGCGGCAAGTAAGTGACACCCCTAATGTCATTTGAGCATTTGACCTAACCTTCAAAGCAACTCCTTCAGCACTAGAGTGTAAGACAATCTCTGAACTTGGATCCCCTGCTCCTAGCTCCTTCGATAGCCATAGACCTACTGATTGGGCTGCCAAATTTGCATGCAAAGATCCATCCAGTGCCGACATTATGATTGTCCGGTGGCAGACTGTGGAATCCATTGAGCCAGAACCTCTCCAGCATCAAGAACATGAAGGGGTAACGTTCGCCTCTACGTCTTACCATGCCTTTGAGGCCACTGGTAGATTACGTGAGAAGCTAGCGGATATGAGCTCAAGCGTGGTACATTTAACTGGCAATCACCTGAGCAAAAACCTAGAGGACAAATCAGACTCAGGCACCTCCACAGAAAGAGGATTCCGAGATGAAAACGACGTCATTGAATTCCAATCTGGCTCTGCTCTGATCGATTATGATTCTTTGGGAGGATTCCAAGATGACAACGACGTCATTGAATTCCAATTTGGCCCTGTTCTAATCGATCACGATTCTTTGGGCTCCACAGAGGATATTACGAATCGTTTGCCCGGAAAGGTCAAACAACGAGGCCGGCATGATCCTACCGATAGCAGCAAATACAGATATGACAGTAGTTTGCTCGACGACATTCAACTCCTTGCGCAGAGCTATATTTCACATGGATTTCGCGTCGAAATCAGGGAAGCGGAGGACTTTCAAATACCAGCACTGTATCATAGACAGAGATATGTGCGCCGTGTAAGTCTTAGTACTATGCTAGATGCATGGGCACAGGCACAGGATCACGGCATCTGTTATCGTGGGTACTATTCGAGCAGGTTTGATACTTTTGACATCAGAGCCAATCTCGAGGCCGTGTTCGGACCCGATTGCGTTGCGACTCTGTGGGCCAGGAAAAGGCATTTATCATCGCCTTTGTGTCACGCTTGCGACCTGGCGCTCCGCATGGACGGCTTGCCCAGTTTTACCGCAGATTTAGATGAAGAACTTCACAGTTTCTTGCAGGGTTCTCCCCGGATAGATCCTGATATATGGTGGTACTTCAATTCCTCGACTTTTTTCGACTGGCTAGCCGGGAGATACGATTGGATACTAGGGTACTCTGACAATCACACTCCCTTCCCATTCGACAATGTCTTCGGCCTTGATCATCCAGAGGTCCCAAAATACAAGTTCATTGTTGATGATGCTCAGGAAAATGGAGCGTGGAGCACGGAATCAATTGAAGCGATCATACGGTACAACAAATTTATCGAGAAGAAAAGAAAGGTTGATATTAGTAAACCTTTGGTACTGCTAGCATGGAAAGAATGACCTCTGCACAAATTGAATCAGGGCGCAGAAAGGTAAGCACAATGAGGAAGTCAGTATTCATTTTGATATCGCGGAGGATTCTCGGTTCACAATCTAACATTCGTAACTGCATTGAATCATCACCCAACAGTACCTTGAACGTTGCTAACAAAATGTGAATGCTGATCCCATTGGGATGACCATTACTTGACGCACTTAAGGATTACACAAACAGGGTATATACTAAACATGCTCAAACACTGTTTCGACAACAACGTGAAGCGACCTGCGCTTCATTTCAATACTATCTTACATCGCCGACATACAAAAATTGGGTATCTCAAGAAGTTCGGAAACAACAAAAAGAACAAAATATTACAATGACCAATATTCTCCTCGTTCAACCAACAAAATCTCTCTTCCCACACCATCACCCACTCAAACAACAACCCTAACCTCCCTCCTCCCGCCAACAACACCACTACCAGCCCTACCAACCCACTCCCCCAATCCATGATCGGCACTCGCCCAATACTCCCTCGTCCGCTCATATAACTTCATACGCTCCTGGAAGCTCGGAACCGAGACAATTTCCTTGAAGCCGAGGGGGCGGGTTTCGACGGGGACGTCGTCGATGGATATGGCGGTGCCTGAGTCTGCTCTCTTGGGACGGGTTGTCGGTGGCGGGGCTGAGGGCTTTTTGGGAACTTTGGGGGGCACGGTGGGTGGTTGAGATTGGAGTTGTGTTTGTGATTGCGGAAGGGGTCGTGGTAAAGGTGTGCGGTTCGGAACTTGTGTCTGTGGTGGCGTTCGAAGACGTAGTTGCTGTGATGATGTTGATGCCGGTGGTGGCGGTGGAGGAGGGGGCGGTAGAGTGAATGTAGGAGCTTGTCTACGCTGGACGTCTGCGCTGCGAGCGGTCTCCTGCGCCGAAGAGTCTTCTTTACGTTTCCCTGCCCTGTCTGGAGAGTTGGATGTCGCTCGATTCCGAAGTATCGACAGTGAGGTCTTCAACCGCAGGCTGGGTCTGTTGAAGCCGCTTGCGATGCTGTTGGACCTCTTCGGGGGTACTCTGGCGGCCATGTTCATGTGAGTTGGAACTTCGTCGGGTTCGATTGTCATTGATGTGAGGCTTCGTTGAGGCGGTTGGATGATGGGTGTAGCATTCTGAAGAGCGGAAGATGTCCCTAAGACGTCTATGCCACCTACGTGTCTAGCATCGAAAGGGCGGGATATCGTCCGCGCCTTGGGTCGTGTCATGGTGTCTATTATGCTTTGCGAAGCGAGCAACGTTGCCCACTGAGGTTGAAGAATACTGGGTACGGTTGTTTGGGAGTACAACGAATTTCGATCTGTATTAAGCGCTGGGATTTGTTTCGACTTTAATGAGGTGTGAATAATGCTCGCAATGGGTCGATTCCCTAGGTTGTTTGAGAAGCCGTCGACTACGTCTTCGAAGATTTGGGAGGATGAGGCTCTTTTAATGATTTCAAGGCGGGAGAATACGTCTTCGATAATATTGATGATAGCTAGAGTGTGAGTATACAATGCTAAGATGTGGTCAGAGGAGAAGGCATCACGACAGCGAAGGTACCGAGGGGACCGGCACCCGAGATATCGGTCGTGGGGGGACATGAGATGCCCCATCCACCTAGCCTGTTACTTGGTTCCTGCAGATGTAAAACCAAGGGGTCGCCCGGGACAGGACTAGAAGCGAGGCTGACATCGGACTCTCTCACCAAAAATTAGTTCAGTGCACGCTGACCGCTGCCCCCACCAAGTCCGGGGTCGCGAGCGAGACATGTGCTGTTTGGGATGTTGTTTGGCTATACTTGCGGCTAATATAGGCCTAGCTTGAAGAGGAAACCTGTTAGATCTCTCGAAGAATAATGACAACCTTCAGCTGGGTGATATGAGAAATAGGTATTTGAGTATAGGCTATACAATCGATTGTAAAGTCCTGATACATGCAGAAATCTGTTCCTTCGGCTGGCTGTGGCCCCGGCTGTGGCGGGAGTCTGGCAATACCGGCTGGGCTGAGATGCCTTTGCCTTCTCGATTCCAGTTGAACATTGTAAAGTTACGCTACCCACGTCTACGAGATCATATCGAACAACCCAGTACTGAATTCTGACCCCGGCCATGGTCCAGGCTATGATGGCAATGGTTGCGGCGCGTACTTGCGGAAAGGACTCAGATCTCTGTAGTAGTGGCAGAAACGGGCTCAAAACATGAAAGTTCAATCCAGCGAACGGAGCAAAGCGACGCTTCGCATCTAAGGATCACTCAGAAGCAAACATGCTCCCGTCAGAAGTTGCATTCGCACGCACATCAAGAAAGCAGACGATCGTCACTTTGAATCGTAAATCAGATATGGGTCGCGCGCTCTCCGCTGAATCTTCCAAGTATGGCTCGAACACCCCTAGGTAGGACGAGGTGGACTAGCATTGCTGGATAATTAAACCTCAAACCGGATAACTCGAGATGCCAGGTCGGCATGCATATCTTACTACCTTATGATGTCCTCTCAACTGCCAGAGTTCGCAGTGCATGGAAGCAGTGCATATCATGCTATAGATACGACTCCCTCATATAAGTCTTGGTGCAAAGGAAGCATCAATTGCCACGCTGAGGGAGCTGTTGTCGAGCGGGACGACGTCAGTCGAGATGGCAAGACGGACACGCCACTGTTTGACAGTCCAACGATTCTAGAAGACGTTTACCGCCAGGGAACACGAGTATCGAAAGCGCAGTGGAAGCAGGTATCTACCGTTCGAGATTCCCATAGTAACGAAGGTCGCCTGCGAAGAGCTGAGACGAAGCGAGAACACACTGTTACCAAACCGTTCGTCAATAACGTCTTTGACATATAGGAGACTTTCTGAGGCAGATGTTGTCTCCAAGCTTTGCGGGTCTGTCTCAGAAAAGCTGGTAGCGAACGGCTTGGCGGATTTCCACCAATCAGCAAGGATGCGCACCTTGGACGTCCGTTCCTCAACTGGTTAAGCGACTCAAGCTTCTCCAGGTCGTGATCTCGGATCGTGCTTCCGTTGCACGTCCCAACGGCGATGTAGATGGTTTTGTGATGTATGATGGAAGAGATGCCTAGCAGGGCATTCAGGAGGCGCCGTTATGCGACGAAGTGATGTTTCCAAAGCCATGCTTCGACCACAAGCGCCAGCTGCTAGTATCATTCACTGTCATGTTAGTCTCCACGACAAGGGAAGACCGGCACTACAGCTGTCGGCTGCTGATTCGAGATGTTAGGGGAGCTGTCAAAGCGGGAAGCTAGCAACTGTGGTTCGCATACACCGGCTTTACATATAAGATCAATGCGACTCTGCTCCTGGGAAGGGTTTTTCTTCTATCCATTCATCGTACAATAAGTCTTTCGTTTCCCATTCACACTCTTTCGAGGTTTGTGCTTTATTCCATTCTATCGTTCCTGGAGAATCGATCTCGGCCGGTCCTTTTATCAACATATACAACTTGTCTTATACCTCATTCACGAATAAACGATTACATTTGTCTTGTAACGGAACGAAAAGATCATCAATCACCGCAAACATGAAGCAACAAATCCTCCTCGCTCTTCCCTTGATCGGCGCTGCCATCGCTCGCCCTACCACCATGCGCGTAAAGCGAGAAGTTCCTCAGGAGCATGCCCACGAAAACATCCTCAGGGCCGTCAACGTCCTTTTGCAGCTCGACAACCCGGACAACATCCAGGATGCCGTCTTCGGTCTTCTTGGTAACGCAGCTGCTGCCCAAGGCATTGGCAACATTGCCGATCCTGGTAAGTTCCAACGTTGACGATGAAGCATCATTGAGAGGATATATATGCTTACAATCAATATAGACTGCCTTCATCAAGCTACTGCAGACCAGGCCTTTACCAATGCAAAGGCCGCAGGCGACGTCGACGGCATGACCAATGCCCTCATCTTCCGCGCTCTTGAGCGCAACACTGGCTCGGTTGGCTTGAAGTCGGTTCTCTGCGAGTCTATCAAGGCCGTCAACCCTGAGATCGCCGCCCTCACCCAGCACCAGGATCCAGCCTCTGACGGTGCGGCCGAGTTGAACAAGCAGATCACTACTGAGCTCGCACGTCAGATCGCTGCCATCGGTGGAGATCCTCTTCTCGCCAACGAGGCTAGCACCTTTGCCCCAGGCGAGATTGGCGACCCCACTGGCGCTGGAAACACCTGTGACGACGCCGACGATGCTGCAGGATGCATCAACTCCCTTGGTCTTCGTGTTGACGACCTCACCGAGGATGAGATCCTCGCAGCAGTCGCGGACGTCGCAGGAGCCGGAGCCGGAAACGCCACAGGCAACGCCAACGCCAACAACAACACTGGCAACGCATGCAACGCTGGCAACGCTGGCAATGCCAACAAGGGAAAAGGCAACGCAAACCTTGGAAACGCCAACGTCGGTAAAGGCAACGCAAACGTCGGCAACGCAAATGTCGGCAATGCCAACGCTGGTCTCCTCCAGAACTGCAACGCCGCCATCAACTTCGGCGCTACCTCCGACGGCCGTAAGGAAGACGCATTTGAGCCCGCTGACCTCTCCCTCTTCAACCACGGCTCCGCACAGAACATCGGCATCATCTCCTCCTTCATCTGCCAGCAGATCTCTAACCGCTGCGATGTCGGCGCTTCGATCGCCACAACGTGCCAGAGTGCCATCCAGGCTTCGACCGGCCTTGTTGGTGCTGCTGCGGCGAATGCCTTCAATGCTGCTCTTGGATTGTAAGGGATCTCTTACACTTGCCCTGAAAGGGGGATCGAGCTCTGCAATGATGGTGTGACGACTTTGGATAGAAATGGGGTTTTGGAGGGCCGGCATGGCACGAGATGGGATGAAGGGATAGGGCGATTTGGATTCGATATGAAATGAATGGATGTATTACCACTTGTTCCGAAATATTTACCTTGAAGAATAACAACAGCAAATTTCCTTGATCAAACATGAGCTTGTGCATTTATCTTCCTGTGATCGGTACTTCGCGTATTAAATCGTCGTTCTTGATCCTTAGATCTCTGTGCTAGAGTCGTAGAAATCGCAAGTCAAGATAGTTCGTCATAAATGGAAATTAAATAAACAGCCTGTAAATATATATCCACCCAGTAGTACAACTCAAGTAGAGATACTGTTCCAGAGTGTTCAATATTCACATCATGAATTCCTGTTTCAGTGGTGGGCTTCAACCCCCTAACAGACCTACACTATAGTTACACTTACATATGATACATTTATTTTATATTTATTTCTCCTTTCGACGAGACAATGCTCCAACACGATTGTTATAAACTATATTTTCTTATCTTCCTATAATATATAATTAAATGTTACGAAAACCAAGAAGTACCTATTAATTGTCGAAACGTCAATGATAACCTGCACAAAGATCCTTCCGATGCCAAGATATCAAAATTCAAAGTAATAGTGATATATCATGCTACATCCCCACCCCTCCTATCTTCTTCTTGCAAAGTACCCTTAATTCTGGTTATATTATACTGTTAACTGTTGAATTTCTATCCTGCGTCCACGAAATCAACGACAGATTATATGCCGTAAAGGCATGTACATACTCATCCATCCTAATATTGGAGAAATTCAACACAAAAAACTTCCCAGTTTCTTTTGAAAAGTAACAGTTTAAAATTGAAATGGAGACATTCGACACTCGTTTCCAAAGCACAGTTACATATAGGTCCTTACCTCATCGATGGATATTATCGTTCTGCTATCACCACAATACTACATCCACATCTCTTTACCCTACATATACCTCCTGACTACTACACCTTCTCTGAACCCTACCAGTAATAATTGCAACTACTCTCTTGATGGACCAAAAATATATCACACATCAACCGTCATAGCCATTTCCCTCTGCCTTCGTTTACTCATTCACTCACTCACTCAAAACCATCCATAATCTTACAACTACTGATCACCATACCATGCCATGACGTCGTGCCGTGCCTCCCGCTTCCCTGCTCACGATTATGCCCCAACACAGATAGTAAACCACAGCCTATGGGTGCACGTCAGCCAAACACAGTACGAAACATGCCAGCCAGCCCAGCCCCAACCCAACCCAAAACAAACTGTCCTGACACACGGTACGGTCTAGCACTCCAGGACTTGATAAACCATGATCGGTGATCGATGTACCCACTCGTTCTTACAAGGTACTCGTGTCTAGACTCACTCTACGAGGTACTCGTACCCATGAACAGAACTACTGCATGTTGGACGGCATTGTTTCGTATGGGCAACGAACCAACATCCGCGTATCCGGTTTACGAAGCTTACACAAACCTCAAGTCTACGTCTAGTTATTCACTTTTCAAACCCAGCACTCTACTCGTTCTTCCGTTCAATTGCTACATCATACGAACTAACTAGACCAGGTTTCAAATCTTCCATCATCGCAATCTTCTTTTGTCCCGTGTCTGTCAGGTCCTGTTGGAATTAATGAGAGATGGAGGGGGGGAGATGATGTCATGCGCTGGGATCGTTATCTCGATTCCACACCATCGTACAAGGTACCGGTGATTACGGGTTACAAGGATGATTGTAGTACGCATTCACCCTTCAACCATCAAAAATGACGGCGGTGGATGAGCTCTGGCCGGGTCTGGCTGGCTGAACAGTACGCCCCTCCCTCCCCTCCAGACGAAGCGTGAACGTCGACTTTGAATCGACGATAACTGGTGGTGGTGAGTGGACGGGTGGCCGCATAAGAGGTCTACGATCGAGGGATGGATCGGGTTAGTGTGTTTGGCTGTCTTCGCGAGTTTGACGCGAAAGTGTCGCGCCAAGACTCCCTCCCTCGTTGACGCCTCTCTCCCCGCGCTGCGCGAGAGTCGTCAGGAAAGCAGGTCGGGCCTGGATGCGTGGGGGGGCTTGCATGATGATGATGCAGGTAAACGCGGATGAGGGATGGTGGATGGTGGATGGGAAGGGGTTGATGCGGCCTGTTGCTGCTGCTCTGTCGTCGTTTGGGAGATGGGTGATGGTGGTGGAATTCGTTCGAGGATGTGATACCAACCTAGCAGGCAATCGATACCTACGAGGACGAGGTGCGTTCCACCGAACTACTCCGTAACAGCTTGTTGAAATGCACAGAAGGGGAAATGTGACAGCTCACATCGCCCCTCCAACCACTCATTCGCTCCATGCCATTCAGTTATTCAGTCACCCATCCAGCTCGCATCACCCACAGCCTTCATTCCAACGCCAGCCCCGATGTCTCAAATGGGCAGAAAAGCAAAGCGCAAAACGCTGCGAAGGACGAGATATGCTGGAGTGTGAATCGATAGAGAGGGGGGTGACGGCCATGTGACAGCGACCGTCCCGCGTGGCCACTCAAGCGCCATACATACAGGTCTAGTTACCTACGAACAAGACGGCCAAACTCGGACGGGAAAACGGTTGTGATACCTTGTACCCCCAAGACATGACATGCATTGCTTTTGGGCGCCCCCCTCTCAGGTTGCACATGAGAAAATCGAGCTGCTGTCCAATCGGGGAGATTATGGGGTGCCGTGGAGAGAGAGGGAGCAAGAGAAGAGGTAATTGCCGTTTCTGGAAGGGGAATGGGAATGGTATTGATGGCGGAAAAAGGAAATATGATAGATGTTGGGATGCCGCAGCAGGTGTAAGCGAGGATGAGATGGCCTGGATGGGTAAGTGGTTGGGATGATCAAAGTTCTTTTTTGGGGTGAGAGATATATTGGATCGATAGATGGATGGATGGATGGATGGAGAGATGCTGGAAAGGAAGAGAGGGATGAGCGTGAGATAGAACTTGTCTGCTGATCGGAAGTGGCGGGTAGTGTGGTTGTACTTGTGCACTTCGTTGGTGATGCAGTGTATTCGGTACATACCATATCCGAGTGATGGTTCCTCGGAAGGCTGGCAAGTTCCCAAGCTATGCAAAAGTTGACGCTGGATGTGAGCACAGAGGACAATTCCTCTTCAATCGGACCTCAATAATAATAGATAATTCTTTGCAAGCGTACTCCGCAGTCCGTACACATGATTCAAGTCTACTCGCTCACACGCTCTCTCGTGGAGACGTATGGTTTTACGTTGGGGCGGGGCCACAAGCACTGGATGCGGACGACTGGCTACCATGGGGCCAGTTGCTTTCTCATGCAGCAATCACTGCAGCACTGGCGATCGTGCATTTGTCCAGTACGCGATCATGAACGTAGTGTCTCAATGGAACGTGCTGCGGATTAAATAGCAGCAAAAGAATAATGCTAACGTCTGCTGCTACTGGTAAAATAATCCAGGGACTTCTACCAATTGTTGTGATGGTACGAGGTACTAGTAGAAGTCAGGCGCCTACTCGAGACAGCACTGCCTACCATAGGCATATAGGGGCACTGCTGTTGACTTTACAATAGAGCCAACGGCGCAATTGGGTTGCCAATTTTCTTCTGCAGGATAAACAGTCGTCTCCCCACCAACGATCACCAAAAGTATGGGGTGAGGAGGCTTTTGAGAGCGCGGGGGCAGAGAACGAAGGATGCAAGATGGGCTGAGCGGTTGACAAGTGTTCGTGCAGGACGGACGGACGTTGGAAGGGTGAGAACTTGAGGTGATCTAATCAGAGTTTCTCTATGTACAGAGAACGGAGTACTCCGTACATGCTGTTAGGTACAGTAGTGTACTCCATACATGCGATGGACACACCCAGATGGATGCGTGCTGTTCGATTTGATGCAGGGGCTCGTCTATTGCTATGGACTACTGTACCGCTTGCAGTAGTATACAATTGGAGTGAGGTGGTCTCCTTCTCATGCTGTATACGGAGTACGTACATAGCATGAACACAGCCGGATATTGTGGACAATAGGAAAGAAATCCATTCATTCCAGGTCTCTTCAGTCTCTTAGTCGTCCTCCGTAGTCTTTACCTAACAATCCTCCCCAGTCTTTGGCTTCTGCTGATTGGTCGGAGAGGAATACATACGTGGGCCGCGAATCGGGTCGTGGTCTGTGCGTCTATGCAGCACGCGACATTAGCGCGTATACCCACACGCGTCGTCAAAAAGGAAGCCACACTAAGCCCCTTTTGTAACACCACATCGGTTTTTTCCTTTCTGCTGCAGGAAGAGACAAGACAACTCACTTGCATACTTAGGTAGACGTACGTGTGGATTCGATTCAACGTGTTTCGCCACGGGACTGGCGTACCGTTCATTCGAGGGCCCTGTTGGTTCTTACTTATTTATTTATTTATTTATTTGTTGACATGTAGGTGGTTGTTGTCAAGTTCGTGTTTGTTTGACAACAACGAAAAAAAAGCACGAACCGTCGACAACAAAGTCGGTGTGGAGTAAGTCACTGGAGTAGGTGCCAGGTGGAGTATGGACTGTGAACTTTGTCATGGCCCATGGGCGATTGTTGAAGACAAGACAAGACATACGGTGAGAGGATAAAACTAGCGCGCACACGCAATTGAATTGTTTCGACGACACATGATCGGAAATATACTGTGTAGTTGTGTACGGAGTAGTGAAGGTGTAGCAGGCATGTTGAGTGTCGAGTCCTGTTTCCTTGTACCACAGACACGCGGATGTAACGACGAGATCTCCATGGAATACCTTTTTGACTGTCCGCGTGTGCGAGTGCGAGTGCGTGTAGCGTTTGAATCAATGGGGGGACGATCTGGAATTGGTCTGGTTCTGTGAAGTTGCAGGGCCAAGTGTGCAGGGTGCAGAGTGCAGAGTGCAGGAGGCAGTAGAGTTAGACTTGCTGTATGCATGTGCAGGGGAGAGGTGCGACCCCCCATGTATACACCTACAGCAATTATGTCCCGATGGAAGAAAAACCGTTTAGCGCCCATGCCAGCAGATCAGAGGAGTAATCATCTGCGGAGTACGGAGTACATCCATATGTACATGTATGCGATAATGTATGTACTCTACTCTGCTTAATCTCCCTGTACATGTATCTGCAGGTTACTCGGTCGAGCATGAGGCCAAAGTGCATTTACGGCTACAAGTACGGAGTACTACATAGCAGTCTACAGTACAGATGCAGCACAGTTGAGTACGGCAAAGGGTACAGCATTGAATCTGTCCAATCAGTGACGAGCAAACGTCCCAGCAGCCATCGGTAGCGTCGGCTAGTGTTTTTGGGTCGTCGACTACGATAGGACTAGCCGCTCTCTAGCCCGCAGCTGCTCCTTCTCTGCTTCGTTCGCTCCTGCCCACCCACCCACCCCACCAATTCACGCGCCTGCCAATTGCCAATCCCCAATCCCCATCCCCCCCCCCAATCCCTCTTTCCCTCTGCCCTCCTCCCTCCTTCCCTTCCACTCTTTCCCTCCTCCCTCCCTCCTCCCTCCCTCCTTCCCTCCCGCAAGCCAGCCAACCCGCCCAGCCCGTGCCCCCCCTACCCTACCTCTCTACCTAACCTGCCCTTTCCCTGCTCTTCTTCCCTTCATCTCGCACTCTCACTCTTTCACTCCTCCACCTCCACCTCTTCACCACCACTCACCACTCATCACCAACTTCCCTCCACCCCCGATAACTTTCGTCGACTTCGCCGCCCACACGTCGCCAACCCTCCTCATCTCTCCTCTCCACCCCGATATGCCCTAATCTCGTCTTCCCCGAACGTCTTCACGATCTTTTCCTTGTGTTCTTGGTCTTCCCTTCGCTTCTATTCCCCAATAAAACGCGCCCGCGCGCGCTTCATCGACTGTCACCGCCGTTAACTCAACCACCAAATTGAAACATCTACACGGTCCAGTACTGTGACGCGACACTCTCACCTCACCATCTTCACTTCATCTCACCTCCCTCGTTCCTGTTCCCCACCAGCGTCGCCTTCTCCCCGTTCGACGACCGTCGTCGTTGCTGGTCTGCCAAATTCACTCTTCGTCGCGCCGGCCCGCAAACACCTTTGCGCCAACCCCATCGCCTTCTTCCCTTGCCTGCGCGCCCTTTGCGACCCTCTTCTTCGTCTTCAAATTGCAAATTGAGTCGCGCGCAACGCCTCCGTTGTCTCTTTCGGCGCACGAATCTCCCTGATCTCCCGTGTAACCGCTGTGTAGCCCTCACTGTCGCGTTCGCTGCCCTCAAACACCTGCTGCCACCCGCTCGCCCCAGCGATCGCACCCGCCCTGCATACAGTAGCCTGCCTTTCCTCCACAAATTGGTCTCTTGAACGTTCTGAACTCCTTGCAGACTCTTTGGAGATTGCAGATCGAAGACCCTGGCCCACCTGGATCTCCAATCGAAATATTGGTCCTGTGAAGAACCAATCCAGACAAATCGTTCTAACCTAGGAACGAACCATCTCTCACCAACACGAGGTTCGCCAACCGCCATAGTCAAACATGGAGTCAGACCGCTCCCATCTCTCCATCACCCTGCCGCGCAACTTCATGTTCCATTATCACGATGAACACCCGCCTCGGACTCCAGAGCCTGAGGTGAGGCCCGCCACGGACGACCTGCAGCCACCACCTCCCCCGCGACAGACGCTCAAAGTCCGCCGCCGTCGCACAACAGCTACAATCGTGGCTCGCAATGTCGAGGACCTACTCTACGACGAACGGCCGATGATACCTACCATCGAAGCACCCGAACTGCATTCAGATGTCTCCATGGACCTCTCTCATTTGGCCACTCAGACTGATGATGCCTACCTTTCTCCCGCTATCGTCTTCCACCGCATGGTGTCACCGCCCAAGACTCCTGTGTCCCAGATGCGAGAGTTCAACACATTCCAGAACGACATCCACTGGTCCGACACAGATCACGCCAGCCAGAGCGAGAGTTCGAGCCGACCGACTTCTTCATCCGGCTTCTCAGACTCCTCCATCTCGTCCAGGGAAAGCTTCGAATCTTTCCCTTCTCTCGGCGGCAGCTGCACGAGCCCAGAGGAGGACATGGTGGACCCATTCTCTTACTATCAATCTCCAGAGGCCAAATGGCAGCCAGACTCCTCCCCACTCGCAACTCAGCGACGGGTACATCCTCAGAAGAAGCTCAAGCTAAAAGCCTATTTCACTCAGGAGATGGACTATCACCTCTGGATGACCTACCTCCAGTATCTCCAAGATCCTACCGTTACTCCATTCAAGGCCCTACCCAGCACTGTTCCTCCGAACGGAGTGTGCCATCGTGTTGCACGCATGGCACGGAAGACTTGGAGAGGTCCACGCTCGGCACCAACTACGCCGTGGATGCGATCCAAGTCTCGATTCACTTCTCGCAACGGCACCCCTGACACGATCAAGCCCAACAAGAGCGGCAGCAACACGCCCGTGCCCGGCTCAACAAAGCCCCACGCTCGCTTTCCCACAGAGAAGCAATGTCGCAAACGTCTCCGGGACTTGGCCAAGTCGAAACCTACATTGTCAGCCCACTACCAGCGCTTGCTCAACCACCGATCCCCATCACCGTTCCAGTCCTCACCACAAGAAGCCTCTTCATCCTCTACTCAGCCACCCGCAGGGTTGTCATCCCCGTTCTCCTCGGGTGGGGGATCTACAACCTTTTCCACTCGGGACATGAATGTCTCTTTGGCAGCCAGCACTGCTGCCTCGATGCAGTTTGGCAATCCTTTGTCCCAACTGTCGAGTCAAGCAACACCTCGCCCTGCGCGGGAGGCTCGCTCGTCAGCACATCAAAAATCACAGTCTCTCCATATCGGCCTTGGACTCGGTATCGGTAGCATGATGAGATCTTCGTTCACGACAATGTCCGAAATGACTGACAGGAGCATGAATCAGCCTGCTGCGCAGACGTGGCATGCACCATCTGCTCGTCCGGGCGGGCTAGGTTCACCCCTTCAACTGCACGCTCCCAGGCCAATCTCGCGGCCCTTCAGGCGACGTGCCCTCCACAATTTCGAAGAGCAGGTCCGCAATCGGGGCAACAGCTTTGTCGATCAAGTTTTCGGAGCCCCTGCCGAATCGAGTCACCGCCGTGTTCGAAGCCGGGGATTCAGCCTGGGCGACATGATGGAGGGCGCACGACGTGCTCCTCCATCAACCAACGGCTCGACCACAACCAACGTCTCGACCGAGGCCAACCCCTTCGCCAGCATTCTGGGCACACCTCAAAGTCTTGTTCGAGACTCAGCTGCCGCCGACCAAGCAACGATCCGACTAGGCTCGCCCTTCAGCGGACGGCCAAATAATACCTTCCCACGAGCGTCGACCTCTTATGGATTCGAACCGCCAGCATCCTTTGAGCAGCGTTTCGCTGGTCTGTCCGACGGCTCCAATCGCCCCGGAAACCAGTCCTAGGCACCAGTACCTGCTAATTCTGTTATCACCATTTACGCATAGGTGTTCGTTCTTGCATCATCGGCGTTGTTAGCATCTGTTGCGTTCAAGCGACATCTATTGCATCTCGAATGACCTTCCCAAACCCCTCTCCCGAGGGCAATCATCCACGCCAGAAGCGCGTTGCTCAAAAAAGCATTTCCTTTGTTAATATTTTCGACCTTCGACCTACCTTTTCGGCCATCTTGCCTCTTCTCCTATGTTTTTCTCGTGTGTTCATCTTTGTTCGACACATATTTGCCCATCAAGGAGAGAGAGGCCCTCTCGCTTTTTTGGACTTACCCTTTCTTCCGTACCCCCATATGCTCTGGGGTCCGATGGATTCATGACGATAAAGATGCATGGCCCACGTTTCCGAGTCTACTTCCATAATATGGAGTGAAGCGGCAGAATGGGGCGAGGTGGTGAAGAAATTTTCTTGAACGTGGATCCCACTCCGTGACCAACCTACCGAGTGGTCACCCAACTTCGCCCCACCCATCCGCACGACTCCCTTGTAAAATCCACACCACAAATTTCGGTAGGAGTCATTGTTTGGGCTCACGATACCGTACGGGAGGAAATCCGTTGTGTGACATCTCTCCTCAATTTCACCTTCTACCTTCCACGCACATGGCAGACTCATGCACCTCGTTGTAGTGTAGTGTGTTGTCTGACATGTGCTGGTTGGACACCCCTTTATTGACCCCTTTTTTCCCTTCAATCTCCTTTCTCTTCGACACATTGTCTTTTTCTTTTCTTTTTTCCTTTCTGAAATGTCTGGGCTCCAGCTCTTTCTTGCTTGTTCACGAATGAAACGTTGATGAATTGACTCGGAAAACTCAAGGAGGAAGGAACGAACGGATTTGAGAGGGAACACGATACGAATTCCCTTCCTCTCCCCTTTGCTCTTTTGAAGTTTTCCCTTTTTTCTTCTTTTTCTCTTTTTTTTTTTCCTTTTTCTTTTTTGTGTGGTGGAGGGAAATGAAATCATTTGGCTCTGCGGCGCTCCTCTTGCGGAAAAGACAAAGGAATGGACGCCCGTCCAAGATCCCCCACTCGTCACGATTTCGGCCATGTATCGGATGAAAGATCAAAGAAAGATTATGATGAGTACGAGAGAGAGAACCTTTAATAAATCCCTTTTCTTTAAAGAAACCAAATCAATCAATCAATCAATCAATGTGAATGAATGAATGAAAGAAAGTGAAATGGTCGACCTCCTCTCGAGAAACATTGTCTTGTGTGTTTCTGTCCAGTGAGAGGAGGGGGGATGAATGTCTCGTGCCTGCGTCTGTGCTTGCTCATCTCTCTCTTCTTCTTCAACAGACTGGGCCTTCCGGGTTTGTGAATGACGTCGTCGTCCAGCCAGGGAATCCGGACAGGAGAGGGGGAAGGGCCCTGGATTGGCGAATTCCCTCCTGTGTTTACAGCAGGGCGACGATCGATCGTTGGAAGGAAGACAGAGAGAGAGTAAGAGAGAGAGACACCGAGCACCTGCGAAGTATAATTTTAGCTAGGCTGTTTTGCTTGAATGGGGAGTAAGAAGAGAACCACGTTAGGGGTGATGTTTTTTCCTTTGTTTCTGGAATGGGTGACCAAGAGATAGCATGGCCGACACAGCTATAGACTGATGATGATGACAACGAACACGACAACGACGACGACGACAATGTGAAATTTAATGATTGAAGGTGAGGGGGGTGGTGAGAAAGGTTTATATGGAAGTGGGACGGGCGGAGGAAAGAACAAGGTAGTGTAAGAGTAAGAGTAGGGTAATAACCCTAGGGTGTAAGAGGGAGCAGTAGTAGTAGCAGCCTACTAGAGTAGCTGCAGGGCCCAATGAGCCAGCCTAGCCCCGTCCAACCCCTCCCACTGTCCCTCCCATAAGCACCACCGGCATGAAAGGCATTTGAAGATAAAAGAGAAAAAACAAAGCCTAGCTCCGGGCCCTTTGCCAAAGGTTCGGGTGGTGCTCGGCGGCGCGGAGGTGCGGGTACAGCAGTAGTTGTATGTAGTTAGAAAGAGTTGTGAGTTTAGCGGTCGTTTGGATGGTTAGTATAATTGTAGATTAGTTGGGGTCCGCTTCGCTCGTGTCGTTGAAGATGGACTGCTTTACGTAGACGGTAGAACCCATCATTCCACTTGGCGTGTTGCGTCTGTCGTCACGGTTTATTTTTTAATAGTTTTAGGACGTCTGACTTGATACGAGTTTGACCTCATCATGCGAGAGACAAGGTCAGCTCAGACGCAACATCATCAATAGTAGCATCAGCAGTGCAAGCATCAGCAGCGGCCTAAAACGATCCAATGGGTGGAGCAATTGCAAAAATAAAAGAAGAAAGAAATATCCATATGCGAGGTCTTTACCGGCTTCGCCTGGAGAAGCCCCCTTCCGGTACCGGTTTCTGGCGCTGGGCTGTTGGTCTTGTGAGCTATGGCTGCAAGAGGACTGAATTGATGCATACTTGCTGTAGAGTAATAATTGGATAATTAGAATAATTGGAGAGAGACACACACAGAAACAGAGTCCCACCAAATGACCAACCCGAGGCGTGTCTCTAGCGCGACTCGTGACGGCGTGAAAGCGTTTTACCGCGTAAAGTGGAAACGCTGGGCCGGATCCTTTTGGTGGATGATGAGGGGGCTGGGCGTATGAAGACGGTGCGATTGACAACACAACTAATAATCATATGCTTCCGCCCCCTTCGCCGTGCAACATCAATGCCCTTTCTGAGTCGTAGAGGCGTTGGTTTGTGGAGCCGCAATGACGTGAGGTTTTAGTTGCCTGCTCTTTCTCTTCCCTTTCTCGTTCGATTTTCTTTGACGTCGGGCTTTGTGTGCTGCATCAATAACTGCACGCACTGCCTATTGAAAACTCGATTAGGGACCCGATATGCAGCCAGCCAAGTGTCCAACGCCATTAAAATCTTCTCGGCCTTTCCTTCTCTTCCGATCGACATTGATTGTCTCAAATTCTTGACTATCTAAGTGGCAGACGGTTTCGTTAGTCTGCTGCGGGGCAACCGGAGCAAGAGGCCCAGGAGGCCCAGGAGGCGTAGATGATGCGTATTTAGGAGCTCCCAAGCCGTAGTAAGTGCTGCTCCGGTCCATGATGACTATTTTCGTGCGGCATATATCTACGCGTTCTGCATGCGTACATGCATTTAGACGTGACTGAACCGCGATCCAGCCAGCCGGCCAAGTTGCCTGTCTTCCTCCATTTACACCATTGGAATATGAGTCGCCCGTACGGAACTTGTTATGCGGAGATTGTGGGGTCAATGAGACGATCAGACGGGTCAGAATATTTGTCAGTGGATGGGGCTTTCGTGGAAGGTTTGAGCATGCTACAGATAAGTTCCGAGTCGAACATATTAGTCGCTCATGCTCGAGGACTTTGCTCGATGAACGCCGGTACGCCCGCCTCCTTACTGGCGTTCTTCTCGCAATCGAAGAGCGAAACGATAGGCCGTTCGGGATGATGTTGACACTATCACACTCAGTCTGGATTTGGCAGATCGAATAAGCTGAACTCTCGTTTACCTTTCATCTAGCGATGCCGCCATGGACGAGCTCGAGTGCGAAGATCAACAATCCATCGGGCTCCTTCCTATAGGCAGCCAGTACATGGAGAAACAAACAACCCCAGCCCTTGCATAAAGAGGGTAGAGAGAAAGAGATGGCGCCATTTGGCTTTTGTTCGTGGTGCGTAGGTATTCATTGTTGGGGGAAGTAAGCACCAGGAGTTGGTGTGTGCTCTTGCCCCTCAGACCTCACCACCTTCCTTCACCTCTGGGCATCCCTCTTTCCCTACAGACTCCACATTCAAACACGCACACCGATGCGACGCACCCCCTCATTGATCATTACGAATACTCACAAGCCACTGTTGAATCTATCATGGGGCCTCTGACAAAGGAGTAAATACCTATTGTTCGAGCTTTGGGCGTCGTGGTTGGCGCTTTCTGATACCCATGGCAGATACGGTGAAGGGATTGTCGTGCAATGGGGCTGTCACTGCGTCTTCAGTACCCAACTGGCGGCCTGATTCCTTCTATCTTCGTGATACCCAACGGACGAAATATCATCGCGCGTTACCCAACTACACATCCACTCGGGTGGTGCCTTGCCTTGTGCTCAGTGGTCTTTATTGTTGCCAGGCTGATGTGAAAGGCCATCGCACAGGTTCAATATCAACGGCGATCTTCACATGAAAGGATAATTTTCCAACGGGCGACTTTCCTGTTGGAGAATGTTGCCTGTGATTACGAGCTAGCAAACCAAATGGCGCAAGAAACTGCTGATCATCCTATGTTTGTTTGATGATTTTCTTGATTGCTCTACGTCTTCAATTATAGAATGCACTTCATATACGCTGGACATGCTGCTTTTGCTGAAATGTGCTTCATCTTCATGTATGCTCATGGTGTAGCAGGCGCGTTCAAAGTACTTTCAAACTTGTGCTTAGCCCTTTTCTGGGTGTTTCTTTCATGAGAGGCTTGGTATGCGTCAGCATTCCCCGGGTGGCCACCACTCGCATGCAGTGAACAAAGAGTCGAACGACCATGGCATCTAGCTGCGAAATCTCGTTACACAAGGTGGGAAGACGCAATCGACAACATAGTGTACACCCTCTCATGGTTTGCCATTCGCTCTCGTCTGCACTGTTCACCGTCCGCGATACTTCGCGGGGATCCAAGCGACATACTCCTGCTGATTTCTTGACAAAACCTTATCGTTCTATTCTGCTGGATAGCAAGTGCATCCGTTTTCAAGCTTTCCCCTCTGTCATACATAGAATATTCACTTGTGTCATCCTTCGCATATTTGAAATCATGTACCCTACCGCCCGTGCCCATCACCTGCTGGTCCATCTTCATCTCTTCATCACCTCCAGATCTCTTCGGCAGACTCAGCGGAAGGTGGAGTTTTTTCTTCGACTTGCCACCCTTCAAGGGAGAATTCAAGCTGCCGCCTTCGTCGTGGTCGCGCGAGTCTAGTTGGTAGGCCCCGACGTTGCTGGACTTGAAACTCGATCCGGAAACGATCATGTGCGCTGCTAACGTTTCTGCTGTAAAAACGCACTGACAATGGTAGTGAATGTTCTCGGTTCCTTGGAGAAGGTGGACTCATCGTAGCGAACACCATCAACGCATCATCGACGACTAGCTTGTGCCTTCCAGAATATCAGACCCTTAGGCATGTATGCAAAAGAGCGACGAATACTGCTATTCCGACGTATGGCCACACCTCGAAGAGAAGTTCCACGGGCATGACGCAGGAATAGAACAAGAACAAACCATGAAGTGTAAGGAAAATATGTCTAGACGTCGTTCAAGTTCAAGGAGAAAGAAGCCTTCCATATGAATCTGCTGCTGGCCAGCATCT
This sequence comes from Aaosphaeria arxii CBS 175.79, assembly GCF_010015735.1. Classification (NCBI taxonomy): domain Eukaryota; kingdom Fungi; phylum Ascomycota; class Dothideomycetes; order Pleosporales; genus Aaosphaeria; species Aaosphaeria arxii. Next base: position 393,957 of record NW_022983481.1, read on the forward strand.
TCAGCATCTTCTTCAAGCTCTCTGGCCCAACTACTTGGCTCAGAAGGCGTTGACGATGAAGTCAGAGCGCGGAGTCTAGGCGCCGGGTGAGCATAGGCTTGAAGTATGAACGTCAAACAATCATCTTTTTCGATTGCTAAGGAGGTGAATTGTGAATGGGTGCATCATATCCAATGTTACAGCCAGAAATCGGAGCAAGATTGGTCTAAACAGATAGATTGTTGTCTTTTGTTCTCTGCTTAGGTTTTAGGCCGATAATCCTCGTTTACTTCCGAAAGCCGTTGTAGCATCACAATCCCAGTCCCCTTTCCGGATGGCCCACGGAAGGGCCCGGACTACGGGCGGGATTATACGCCAATGGAATAATTCGCCCGGTAGTTATTAGCCTCCGTTGACAGCGTCAGGTACGCAAGCACCCTCACCGTCTCGTAAAGAAGTGTTTAGGTTGTTCAGCCTTAGCGTTATGTTGCATTCACTCTATTATACAGAACATCGACCTCACTTCCTGCCGACAGTGTGGCATACAAGTAGTTCACGATCATAATTCTGCTCCCGTCAATAGATACAACTTCACAGCGAATGCCAATCTCATCAATCGTGGATGAGAGTGGATTCTTTTCATTACCATTGGATTATTTAACTTGGCAAATATTCATTGTGCACGTCCAGTGGCAGCCTTCCCCTACTGTGCCCGCTTTATCTTCATTCCCCCGCCTCGACTCCAATTATCCAAGCCTCAGCCTTACCCCGCAGGATCTTTGCTTTTGCCAGGTGTATGGTGCAGATCAACTGATTTCTTATTCGTTGGAAATGTGTTTGTCTACCAAGCGACAGCATGGGCTAGAGATCACCTTGCGTAGCTGGATTCAACCTTTCTTACAAGGTATGGCAGCTGAACCGTTGCAAGTTGCAAGTTTATCAACTCGTATCCTTCCTTCTAAACCCAATCCGATTGTGTGAAGTCTCTCAAATATCTGCAAGTGTGTGATAGTGTGCATCTCCCAGCGGGTTAAAAGGAGACAGCTGGCTTTGAAGGAATCGAGCCGAGCCGCCTTCCTGTAACTGATCATCTCTATGACCCAAGACATACTTTATGAATGAATCTACCGACTGAACATTCCAATCTCCCTGGAACCAGTTGCAAGCAAAATCCCATAATTACCGTCAGCAGTATTCATGATACAGCTTCACTCTTCTTATCACCGAGAATTTGAAATAATCAATCTGAGCATAGCAGCATGCCCAACTTCGAGGTTCAACGCTGCAATGAGGCAGATATGCCTCGTTTCTTCGAGATTCTTTCTTTAGCTTTCGCGAATGACCATGAATACGTGGACTCCGTATTCCCCTAGCACCACACTGCCGAGGGGCGTAAGGCAGGGAGCGAGCGCACGCTTCAACTTTTCCATGGCGACCTTTACGTCAACTTCCTCAAGGTCATCGACAAAGACACCGGCAAGATGATTGCAGCCGCAAAGTGGAATTTGTACGAGGGTGGCGGAGTGCCTCCGCAACCAAAGCTGGATGGTAATTACTGGGAGAACAAAGAGGAAAAGGAGTTCACGCAATACATGTTCCATGCCTTCTTCGCCTCTAGACAAGTCGAAATTGAAGAGAGTGGTGCTTGTTTAGCCGGTATGCTCCATCCGCATGTTTTCTGACTTATCCCCAACTAAGTTCTTCCAGCACTTGACATGCTCATGGTGGATCCGGCCTGGCAAAAGCAAGGAGCTGGAAGAATGCTGATAAAGTAGGGTCTCGCTGCCGCAGACGAGATGGGCGTGCATGTAAGTTCTCGATGATATCTTAGTGTGATGGGGCTGATATTTCAGGCTGTCGTCGAAGGCTCTGATAGAGGAAGGAGACTGTACGCAACAGAGGGATTTGATAGCCCACATTACGTGTGTCCTGTGCCCGAGAAGTTTACGACACGACGTAAGCAGACATACTGGTGGATGAAGCGACCAATTCAGTCTAAGAATTCCTTAAACTCAATGTCGGACTGGATTGAACCTAGGTGTTGCAATCAAAGATGATTGCATGTAAGGAAGTTGAGCATCTTACACTGCTACCTTGACTGATAGTCTAATCAGCAAAACGTAACATATCATTTAGTCTCCGCATTCAACAATCAGGGCGGATATTATTGTCCACGATGCGTAATCCATAATCATGTTATTATGCCGTCACAGCTGATCGAGCAAATGGTAAAATTGTACTTTGTCAGGCCAGTGACCAACTTTCACGTTTATATTCCATGTGTGTAGTTCTACCTACAACCTCTTAAAGGTCTGGTATGCTTTAGTTCTTTCCTCCTGATTTCCAGTTGTTGAACGATTCGTCAATCTCAGCACGCTTCTTCTCTGCCGCCAACCAGTTGTTGAACGCCTCATCCACCTCGGCGTTCTTGTTCTCTTTTGCCAACCAATTGCCGAAAGCCCTATCCACCTCAGCACTCTCCCCTCTGTACAACCAGTTGCTGAATGCGTTATCCACCTCAGTGTCGCGCTTCTTCCATCCACCCTTCCAGTTGTTGAAGGACTCGTCGATCTCAGCACGCTTGTCTGTTTTTGCCAGCCAATTCCCGAAGGCCCTGTCCACCTCAGAGTTCTTGTTTTCCTTTGCCAACCAATTGCCAAAAGCCCTGTCCACTTCTGTGGAGTCACGCTTTGGGCTGGCGGGTGCTGCACCCGTGAGGGTGGCGCAAAGACCAGCAAATGCCAATAGCTGCGAGAAATGCATTTTGAAATATAATGGAGGTAAATTTTAATGTGGAATAAGGATTTGATGAAGGTACAACGAACTGTTCGAGATGATCGTTACATTCCGGAAGATACACGTCAAGTTCGGTTGCTTTATATATTCGGGCGTTTCCTGGTCAGTATTCGTTTCCTGCATTAGCCTGCTCGTGAAGTGGACAATGAATGCAAGAGGTCATACGTTAGATAGGAAGAGAAGCCCAATGGCATCACTGCCTGGGCTCTGAGCTTGAATGGAAGAGATGTAACCTTCTGTATCGCGTTACTAGGTGGTACCAAACCAACGTATTCACCGCAAAACTAGGGCTGGAAGTGACACAAGATCTGCAGCCATTCTATCACAACAATATTCTATTATGTTATGGCTAGAGTGATACCGATGTGGCGGATCTCGAGATATATTGGATCTAATGTCCCGGAGATCGAACAATTTCCTCGTGACCTCGACAATGCAAACCCATAGTAATGGCTAGAATTACCGAATTTCACATCATATAATTTTGAATACAAGACATCAAACAAGCATTCTACCACGGCTTGGTTTGCTTGTTACTCAGTGCAAAATCAAGTGAAGTGTAGCTTGGGTAAAGCTTATCGTCTTAGATTGGAAGCTTGCGCTATCTCGCATGTATTGACATTGCAGATTGAACGAAGATGGAGACATAGTGACGTAACAATTGTATTGACTCAACATTAAGTTGAAACTGGTATGGAAGCGCACAGTTCTAGGGACCAAAAGGCAGGTGTGCACGCTGCTTGTTGGTATGGGATCGCTTACGAAGCTAGACGACTGTTGGTTCCTCCAAAGGACTGGCTGAGACGCTTGGACAAGACGTTTCCTGATGCACAACGTCGTGTCCTCGAGCCAGGGAGATCTGCATAGATACGAGTTCAACCCCACACGCACAACGCGCTATACGTCGAATTGGCAAAGATGGAAGCTGATAACTCCCCGCAACGACCGGAAATCGCAATTGCCATCGTAATACGAGATTTTACCCTTGCAAATGACGCATCATCAAAATGACGAGATACGAGTTCTCGTAACAGTCTTTCCAAATTCGTAAGGTGTATAGACCTGGGCTCACGACGAAATCTCTCCACAATAGATTGTCAGGGTTAACATGCATTCGATCGTATTAATGACTATGGCTCGGCCGAAAACATGAGCAATCATCTCGATTCTTTCGTGTAAACAGTGATATCTCATCTTTCACGTCTTCACGAACGCACTTCAAACGTTAGCCAAGATTTCACTTTTTGCTGTTCAGCCGGCCGGGCATGTCTCAGTCAATGAAATATAGCGAGCCATCTGGTGAGATGCATGAGAGATTACTAGCTGAAAAGTCAGAAGACGCATTGGAAGGCTCGTCAAGTCTAATGGCGAGCCCGAGACGCCAACGGCGATATCAGCTCCTGACTTTTCTGCCATGGGTTTTGTTAACTGCTTCAATCTTGGTCGGAAGCTACACATTCTCACAAATGCAAAGAAAGCTTAAGGCTCATAATGATCAACTTGTGTTCTGTAAGTCCATCACATGTTATTGCGTCCTGAAAATTCCACGTCCGGGAATAAACGGATACCCACATGAGCAACGTGCTGAAGAAATATAATAGCTCCCGCAGGCGAGGCTCTTCGCTATCAGCGTTTTGTATTTCCGGATGCCTTTTCAACAAAGACAGAGTACATGGGAGAGCCCGGCCCTCAGCTTGACGCAAAATGGGAAGAGATCTATAACCTACCAACACGTATTCCAAAATGGCAAGCTGAAAAGTTAGAACAGCCAACGATCGAGCTGCCTGATGACCCTGGGAACTATGTTATTCTTCTGGACATATTCCACTCAATGCACTGTCTCAATGAGATTCGCAAAACTCTCCACCCAGAGCACTACACTCCTTTCTACATACGCGCGAACATGTCACAAGAGGACGCTCAGAGTCATTTAGGTAAGCAAGAAATTTGACTGTCTGCATCAATGAACACAAAATTGACCGATTCAGATCATTGCGTCGAGCATGTAAGGCTAGCGCTGTGGTGCAATGCGGACATCAGCCCCATATCCTTCCGATGGAAAAAAGACGGCCACTCCGTAGGAATGCACGGCTATCATCATACCTGCCGCGATTCTGAGGCAATCCTTGAGTGGGCAAGAGAAAATCGACTCCGCACACCGCTTCCCTGAAGCTCCTGTAGCGTCAATTTCAGTAATAGCAATAGATTTAGCATGATGATAGCATCATTGATCAACTACGAGATAAAATCAATGATTCCGTGGAGAACACGGACAGTACCAACCAACACTGCGATGCCTTCGTAATCTATCAGCTTGTGAAACACCTCATAAGGGGCATTTATACACGATGGAATTCCCCAGGCTGTAACTACCAACGGTATCTTTTGAGATAAGAGTATGTATAACGAATACTACTGTGTGGGTTTCAATTATTGTCAGCGACAGCGTCAACCATGACTATAATAGCAGCACGAGGCTGATCATTTGTCCCCTCCAAGACCAAGAATTGTCATTCAATTAAGGGGCTTCAAGATACTATAATATGATAGCAGTAATCCTCAGAATTCATGTCCATCTATTGAGATTGTTCTTAGGCATCCCGTACCTGACATGAAAACTTAGACACAGCTGTACTCAAACCCTCTTATACCACTTCTTCTTCTTCTTCTTCCGATTGTAACATATTGCTCTTAGCTATTTTCCAAGAACCAAGAATCAAATGCGTGCTCTGCTGGTGCAATACTATCATAGCCCAGGAGATCACGATTGTATTGCGCATCAGCCCATGTGTACGGACTCTTTACAGCCTCCCAGTCAGTGACAGCACGTAAGAACCTATCGCGATTCTGCTGTTCCTCTCCATCAACCATATGATAAAACCATCTGTTTCGAAGTGCACCCTGGACATTAAGCGTAGTGCGCTGCTTGCGTTGATCTTCGTAGATTTTCAACATTGAGGTTACAGAGTCGGTACTGTCGCCACTGCTGTGTAGCCTCGCACCGGTAGAATCCGGGGCGGACTTAAGCTTTCCAAGCAGTACGCCTAAAACCGCTCCATCTTCGACTGCCATAGCTGCTCCTTGAGCTTGATATGGTAATGTAGGATGGCATGCATCTCCAAGTAGTGCAACGTGTTTCTGCAGATTGATTTTAGATTGAATGCTTTGGAGAGTTCAAGTTGGCCAGTACCTTTGTCCATGTCTGCAACTCCTCGTGATGCAACAATTTCCATTTCAAAACAGATGGAATACACGATATCAGCTTGAGCAGCCTGAAAATAAAAAACGAGGGTTAGATAAAAGCTTGAAAAGCTACGCGGTCAATGACTTACACCGGATCCCAGCCTTCAAAAGTAGCTCTCATCTCTCCAAGCTCACCATGGGCGGTCTTAACACCCTCAGGCAAGTCGTCCGGTCGAAGCAACACCATATTAAACTCCGCCCCATTTCGCAAAGGGTAAAAGACGACATGCTTGTTCGGACCCATCCATAGTGTCACAGAATTTTGCGCACAAAGCTCGTCTACTCGCGAATCTTTCAACGCTTCGAGATCCGCTCGCGTGAATGTTGCCCGATAGGCCAAATCTCCAGTCTCAATGGGCGGTGCAGATCGTTCAAGCAGAATTTCACGCGTCACAGACCATATTCCTGTTCTCGGTCGTAAGCATCACTTCTGAAGAGTTGGGAGCTCGTGTTTATTACTTACCGTCTGCGCCAATGATAGCGTTCGCTGTGAGTTCTGTACCATCCTCAAGAACCACAGTATCTCGATCAGTCAAGATATTTTTAACACTTGCGCCTAACCGAATGGCGGCCCCAAGTCGAGTTGCTTCTTCAAGAAGTATGCCATGGTAGTCTTGTCGATGTATTACGAACCAGGGTGCGCCGTAGTTCTCGATGGAGGACAACGTTTGCTCCTTTGAGCATAACATTTGTCCGTCTTCATATCTTCGGACATCGATTCTCTCAACGACTGTGGCTCTATCGCTAATTTTGGGAAGCAGACCGAAGCGCTGCAAGATTCGTGACCCGTTTGGGGGTATTTGGATACCGGCGCCAACCTATGTTCAGCTGTGTGAGTTCACCGTCCCATGGTGAGAATGAAGAAAGACCAAGAGGAAAGGGAGGTCTGAGACCACGATGTGCACTTGCATTTGATATAATAGGAGCTCGTTCAAGTACGAGCACATTCAATCCTTGGCGTCTGCATTCAATGGCACAAGCAAGGCCACCAAGACCCGCACCGATGATAATCACACTCGACACTCTTTGCATTTTGGAAACCATGTTAGGAAGAGGAGAAGTGTGTACTGACTTTAGGTGAACGTCTATCAAGTGAGACCATAAAAGTTTGGGGTGAGACAACAACGAGGCATCTCTGTCAAATGTAGTGTAGACAGGCCTACCACCGATGATTGGGTCCGAAGGTCAGCTGAGGAATTCCAAATCATGGTTGCCGAGTGGAGAGGATAGTAAGCACGGCCTGGGCACCTCGTTGGCCCGAGGTACGTGTGGAAAAGAAGTTGGAGAACACGGTCTTTTGCGGAGAGCGGGTTAGCTAGACATCCGTTCATGTAATAGTTCTGGGGGGAACTGTGACCATGACGGTGTTCGAGTATGCTGCGTCGTAGTAAATTCCACGGTTTAGGTTTATTGGAATATCAGTTCATTGTAGAGGTAGTGGAATGAGACTGATGAACGCATCATCGAGATTTCACGGTAGCATGAAACAACAAGGAAGCGAAAGATGGCCGAGAACTTGACTTCATAAATTCTTCATTTAGAACGAAATATTGATAAACTGTCTTATGTTCTTGTACCTCATACTCTCAAATTGCCATCGCATCTTGAAACTTGGCAGGCGTTCCTTGGGTGGCATCTGAAGGCATAACGAGTTCTTTGCCTGTGTCTTCCATTCTGCCTGTCACAAACGCCAGCGGTACATTCGGACCCCATACATGCAAACTGCTAGGTGAAGCTGGCTCTCTAGTGGCAATAGTTTCCTTGTTGACAAGATCTCCGTCGGAGTAATGCTCAACAATATTGCCGGAGCTATCAAACCTAAACCGAATTATCTTCGTCAGTCTTACGCATCACTCTGCAATCTCAGCGAGATTCTGAAGTGGTTCTCACCAATAGTCGAAGATTTGGCTGCCAAGGACATGTCGTCCAAGTCCCCAGCAATTCTTCCAGCCTTTCTTGAGAAGCCAATCGTGACCCAGAGTTTCCGTATCGAAATCGTTCACCTCATAGCTCGAATGGTGAACAAATGCGTGCGGCGCATCAGTGGCCGCGACGAAGAAACTCTGAGAGAACTGCATTAGATCGAAATCTCCATTATAGCAGCAATTTTATGGAAACTCACATGATGGTCTGTGAACTGATCACCCAAATCAATATGTAAAAAGCATGTCTCATCGTCACCCGTGATGGGGTTAAAGACAGAGTCGGTCTCCTTTAGGTTTAATGTCTTCAAATACCAATTCAACGTTAATTTGAAATTGTTCCGTGGAACACCGTAACCATAATGACCCAATTTGTGAATTGGGCTAGGTCCGGGCGTGAACCTGCGAAAGTCGCCTTTGCGATCTTTTCTCGTCACCGTGTTAGAGACCGAAACTGTCTTCTCCAAGACTGGCAACGAACTACCCGTGACAGGCTGCCTCAACTCCTGTCCGTGTACAAAATGAACGAACATGCCATTGGGATCTTTTATGGATACAATCTCGCCGCCTCCTGGACCGTCGTTCTTGCGGATTGGGGTAGCACTGTCGACTCCGGCTGCGATGTCTAGATCGGAGCGGGTTTCTACAGCCCACGCGGCACCAAGAAAATGTCTGCTGTCATCAGGGGACTGCTCAGCAACGTAGATATACGGCTGCTCTCCGTAGCCTCGTAGATATACTTTGCCTACTCCGTCTCTGGCCTGCTCGATAAATCCAAAGTCGCCGAGAAAATCAAGTGCCGTCTGAAGATTTGGGTGTTGGTAGTAGACGTGAGCGAGTCTGACGACTCGGATTCTTTGATGGGTCATTTCGATGCTCAGACAGAGTTAAGTTTTGTTTTGACGTATCAAAGGTCAAAGGAGTCAGAGAAACAGGCATTTTATCAGTTGTAATGGAAAGCATCTCCGCTCGGATGCGCATGTACGTTGTACGCCAGACCTTCGTTGCGGAAGTACCCAATCCTCCGGGGAAAAAGTGGGGACGGTGTTTCGCGGTACCGGCTTTCCACCAAAGCAATGCTCTTTCAAGTGCCGCGCAACAAAAGAACAGAGGGATTGTTGAAAACTTGAGTAAAATAGCGCGGTCGTGTATATGCTAAAAGTACATGACTTTGCTTTCTTGAGATACATCTGTAGAAACCTCTGTTGCGTACCAACTCTAGACTTTGACTTTGACCTCGATCTTTCGTTGAACCGTTACAAGAGACTTGAGACAATGAATTTCGAAAAACTCGTTCGATTTGAACATGGGGGTGTTGTATCCTATGGAGACCTCCAGGCCGAGGAGGATGGCCAATACACTGTGAAGCCACTTGATGGAACGCCCTTCACTACGCTGAAAGCGAAGAATGTTCCCCCGGTTCGTGTGGAGAAGGTGAGTTCACTATAGGTACCATTTTACATGTATAAGATTGAACAGGTTAACTTTGGAAAAGCTACTTTGCCCGCTCGAAGGTACTCCAATCATCATCTGTGTCGGTCTCAATTATCGAAAACACGCCACGGACGCAAATGTGAGTGAGCACCATCACAGCAACGGAGGTATCTGAACGAGATTCATCAGACCGAGCTTTTGATCACATCTCATAGATTCCTGTGCCGAAATACCCGGTCATCTTTACCAAGCCTCCAACTGCGTTACACGGTCCCAACGAAATCGTCTCCATCCACTCAACATGTCAAACTCATCTCGACTATGAAGGCGAACTGACGTTTGTCACTTCTAAAGATTTGAAGAACCTTCCATTGACTGGTGACTTTGACCTCTCTGATTACGTCCTTGGATATACGGCCGGCAACGACATCTCGGCACGTAATTTCCAGGACCCAAAGGTCAGCGGTGGCCAATTCTGTTATGCCAAATCATTCGACGGTTTTGCCCCTATTGGACCGTACATAGTTAATTCTCGCCTTATTCCGGATCCTCAAAAACTGCACTATACAACCAAAGTAAATGGAGAAGAGAGGCAATCGACTGGCACGGACGACATGATCTGGAGCGTCAAAGAAATCTTGAGACATTGCAGTCAAGGCACTACGATCAAGGCTGGCACGGTGTTCATGAGTGGGACACCTAGTGGTGTGGGCATATTTTGTGATGGACTGTTAAAGGATGGAGACATCGTCGAGGTAGACATAGGAGGTGTAGGCAACTTAGTTTCTACAATTAAGTTTGAGAAGCAAGATGCGAATTTGTAGAGCTTAAAGAGGGCAGATAGTAACCTGACATTGACCATCGCTTAATTTTTGTATCTGAATATAAGTGATGAGAATGTTGGTTTTACAGCGTGCTCCCCTTCCAGGGGACACGTCGCCTCTCTCTTGATTTGTTGTATAATTGGTATGCGAACTATGAAACCCATGTTGCCACAATTCAATATTTTTCTAGAGTCACATCCTTTGATTAAATTTTCCTATCCGTTGTAGATCATTGCGCGACTTTATACGAGCAACGTTGTGAACGGATCGTCCTCAAGATGTAGCCCTTGACCAAGGAAGAGTCTCGTATCAAAATTCTCTCCGACTTGGGGAAAATCCAATTCTATGAGCTGCGATAGATCGGCTTCAGCACAGTCTTGATTTTCTTGATCAACTTGAAACCCTTCAAATTGTGTCCGATGCCTACTCTGCAATTCGCCGCTGGGGAGCATCCTCGAATTTTCTTTGTACGCACGCGACTCAGCCGGCGTTTGAACGCTGTGTACTGATCCTGGTATGAAAGCTGGATATCTTTTTACTAACGCTCTGTCTGCTGGCAACAAAGTCATTTGTGGATCCTGGCAAATTTCATTCACTCCTGTATCGGAGAGTTAGTGAATAATCGTGATGCTAAGAGGGGATGCGGTGCTTGCTGAACATACTTAACGCAATGGAGCCACATCTCCATCTTCGCGAAATTTGCCGTTGCAACAACATCGTAAGTTCTCGGCAGGACGACAAAGTATCCTCATCGCCAGCAATTGAGGTGGTAATTGTGGGATGAGGAAATATGAGCAGGAACGCAAAGAAAGGGTGCGAGTCGGCGACATCTTCCGGTGACCACTGCGAGAGTATCTTGGCATTCCAGTACGCTATATTTCTCGTTGGGAGTGATATTCCATCATTTGTGTGATGTTTCATTGCAAAGCTCGCCGAACTTTCACGCTTCATATTAGTCCTGGACAAAATATGAGAGGTGGCAGAGAGCATAAGATGCGCGCCAATGACCCAATTTCTTGCATGAGTTGAATTTGGCCCAAAGTCTACCACGTCGGAACCAAGAGCCATAGAGTTTGGAAGCGCCAGCCTCAAGCAGCTCAAGTCATTCTCCAGCATTGTCTGCTTTTCCAGAGAGATATGGCGTTTCTGTTGCGAAGCGGAATGTGCCGATGACAGCAGGAAGTTTGCAACGAGAAACCAAGCCCTCTCACTTTGGTTCTGTGCACCCTGCAACGATTTCCAACAGCAACCTGGTTGGATCTGCAACTCTGCCGACGAGGTCTCCTTGTCATCAAACCACAGCTCGTCTGAAACTGGAAGAAGAACGGACATCCTGCGGGCGTCGATCATGAATGGGTGGCAGAAGGTACTACTTCCGAAGACGTCCAGCTCCCATACTAGCCACCAGGCTCTTCGCATCTCCTCCTTTTCAGACCACGACTTGCCCTGTGCAGTCTCAGAATGTTCATCATCCACGCTGGATAGACCCAGATCGTAGGCAAGTCTTGCACAGACACCTATCAGTATCCAACCTTGTGTCGATGTACCCGAGCAAGAATGGTAGAATGCTAGCAGAACGCAGCCCTGAAGAAAAACAAGCGTGGGATCATCTATCTCCCTACCGCGGGCATAATATATATTAGCCATCTCCGAAAATTCTCTTCCACGTTCCAAGGCAGGTTTTCGGCTGAGAGACTCGTGGTTGCAATGGCACGCTGCCAGCGAGAACATAGAACTGAGCAGCAAGCCTTCCTCAGGAGGTAATCCAGAAAGGACATCATCCCTACTCAATATAGGGGCATATTTACGCATAAACCTTGGTTTGTGAAATATCGGCAGCCAGCATTGGATATGTTCAAAGAAAATATCCACAAGGACTAGGGCGAGTGGGCATGGAATGCGACCTGATGGTGGCTCAGTGACTGCTCCTTCGCCTTGAAGAAAAATCGAGTCGTTGCCGCTACCTGGGGACTGGGAAGGTAGAGAGCGAGAAGATAGCTCTGCAGCTGTACATTCGACATATCCATGCTGCTGACCATCCGAAGATATGCTTTCTTGGGTTGTTCCAATTGTTGATGTTGGTACACTTGGGCTTGGAGAGACGCCAAATTCCACCTGATCCAGATTCGCCTCTGAAGGGCCCCCATGAGCGAAGAACCCGGCTACTGCTGGCGATGTTTGATCAAATACACTTCGGCTCAATGCGCGGGTCTCAAGAATCTCGAGAAGCCGCTCTAGGCTTTCGTTAACAGCCGGCGAAGGCCTCTTCCTTGGTCGCGAGCTCTGGACAGTGGTCTTTCGCTTGAGGGGAAATTCGCATTCGATGCCTGTCCGATGACACAGGCCACACACAGGACGAACACGGTCGCACTTGGTCTTCTTACGATTACACTGCTGACATGCCCGACTGTACACAATGTTTTGCTCCACCTGGGACTGAGGCTGAGTATTTCCAGTGTTGGGAGTCTCGTTGGTAGCCATGAAGGAATCCCTTCGCTTCTCACATCCCTTGATGTGCTGATGATTGTTCGGATAAAGGATGATGGACGAGATGGGTTGGGAGGATGCAAGGTCAAGGTGAGACGGGATGTGGAGAACCTGGAATACAGGGATTGCGGGGATGGAGGTGTTAGCCCAGGCCCCATAGCCTGATTGAAAGTGGGGAACGTAGCAGAATTCAGTAATTAGTAACTACTAGTAGTTAAAGTATATAGTAACTACCTTCCTCGATATGTACCGAGGTAGGAAGCTAACAATAATGATAAATATTGTATGGAAATACCTGTGCAAATAAATTGAATTTACATTACTCTATTTAGTCTCCTTTTAACAACTTTAGACGCTTTCACTTCTTAATTTCTAAGCTACACCTTTGTGTTTACGGGACCCGCATGATCGCGTTGTAACTCTTATCCGTATTTGCGGCTAACACCTACAGCATACAAAACGTACTACAATGGTCAACACTGCCGGCTATGCGAAGTGGTTTCGAAACTCGTCTGATTTGTTTGTTAGTTTGTTTGTTAGATACTCTATCAGTAAGTTCGTTCACTTTGCGACCCTTTTTATTCGTTCACGATATTCTGACGACGCCATCTCTATTCTGTTTTGATCTTCCTTACGAAACTACATTGGGACCTTGGTAGATCTGACCATAAAGAAGTCCCGTGATGCAACAAGATGAGCAGTCATATTCAATTCCGTCCTTGCTTCCCTCGTGTTTACCTTGAGTGTTTACCTTGGTAAGTCGCTTCATCTGCGTTGCCACTGTAGTTCTTGTATCGCGTAGGCGCGAAAAGATATCAACATTTACCAAACCACACTTGCTCGATGTCCCCAGAACGTATGATAAGTCCTTAAGCTGTGAGACACCGTAAACACGATTCTATGTCTGCGATGCGCCCGTAGGAAGGCAATAAACAAGAAGACCTCGTGTACAGTTGTTGATTGATGTAGCGTAAAGTAGTTGTCGCACAAAGGCAGGGGGAACCGAAAAACAATCAAGGAACGTACAGTAATACTACTGTCTCATATAGACGAAAGGCCTACAGCTTCGACCCCGCAGCAGCCCCGAAAGGAAGATTCGTGAACTGTTTATATTCATCCAAACACTCAGGATTTGCAGCGCTCTGTCCAACCTTCAGTGCCTGACCACTGACAATAGCCTTTACCATGTTCTCAATCTTTTTTCCGTTGCGAGTATACGGTATATCAGCAACCTGTCGTATATGCTGCGGAACATGCCTCGCGCTCAAATCCCGCCGTATGGCATTGCAGATCCGCTGTTTCAGGGATTTATCGAGTTTCAAGCTGTCTTTAAGCTTGAGGAAGAGGAGAACTTGCTCGTCTGGGTCCGTTTTGCGACGTTGACCGACTGCGATGCAGTCTTCCACTTCAGCAAAATGGTCGAGTATGCCGTAAATCTCAGCCGTCCCAAATCGAACACCTATGTGATCATTATTAAGACATGGACAGGCGCCATTTGCCGGTGATTATGCAACTAACCTCCAGGGTTCAACACACCATCACTTCGCCCGAGAATCTCATAGCCTCCAGTGGCCGGAATTACGAATGAAGTCGCCGTGACACCAGACTCTCCGTTCAGGATACTGATCGAAATAGGCCTCCCGGTATTTCTCTTCGCCACTTTTGCCCCAAAAGGAGACTGGCATTGTGAAGAATGGCTTTGTGATGACTAAATCACCCTTTTCTCCGCTATCTTCGATGTTGTGTCCCTCGTGATCCCATATTTCAACCTTCATCCCTAGAGATGCGGCTGCTAATTCGCCGTTGTGTACAGCGGTAATCACGTTCGCTCCAACAACTACATTCATGTCAGTGACCAGACACCTACGACAGTTTGAGAGATAATTATCAACTCACTACCGCCTACAATATCAGTTCCGCCTGAGCCGCTGAAGAGACCGATTCGGGAAGGAAATGTCTTGTAGAACCAATCGCAGATCTCTGAAGATAAAGGCGACCCTGAGACAGTGCAATAAAGAAGGGTGTCTAGTTTCGGAATGATCGTCGTGAGGCGCTGTTTCAGGGCAGCTAAATACTTCGGGCTTGTCCCCCAATGTGTGACCCCTTGCTCATCTACAATATCTAATTGACTTGTCGGAGACGGATGAAGGGGACTGCCGTCATAAAGCACGATTCGCGTACCAAGTGCAAGAGCCGATACCAAGTAGTTCCACATCATCCAACCAGTCTACGTATTAGGTTTAGTACTGTGATTGCATTGGTCTTGCAGGATCTGCTGAACGTACAGTTGTATAGCCATAGTACACGGACCCAATGGTCATATTGCTGTGTAGCATTTGCTCCTTCTTATGTTGAAGTAATGCTGCGCCACCGGCATGGACGATACCTGTAGGAAATAGTCGTTACCATCTGCCTGATCATCACTTTCTCCATATCTATTTCCAACTTACATTTTGGAGCGCCGGTAGTACCAGAAGAATATAGGATATAGATTGGGTGATTGAATGATACCTGCTCAAAGGTCAAGGGCACAACTCTACAATTCAGAAATGCCGCCCATGAGATTCTGGAATACATCAGTCAATGCGCTTCATGGTACAACATGCAGCATGTACGCAATGGACTTACACGTCGGTAATATCCCAGGTCGGGCCATTGATAACAACGGTCTTCGAGAGTTCTGGAACCTTCTCCCTCAGCTCTGCGATAGCCTGACTATACACAGATCGAAGGTCGATATGCTTTGCGGCATATAATACCTTTGATTCCATGAAGATCAACTTTGGCTTTATCTGTAAAAATCGTTCAACGATCCCTTGTCGTCCCATGTCTGGAGCAGTCGATGAAAAGATAGCTCCCAAGGAACCAGCAGCGAGGAGAATCACAACTGCCTCTATGCAGTTTGTCATGACAACTGTAAATGAACGTATCAGTACAGGCCGCGTGATCTGGTATGAATTAATTGAGATTATTGGCATACCTGCGACCCGGTCACCTTTTCTGACTCCCAAGTTTCTCAGACCGCTTGCACACTCCTCCACACTTTGTCGTAGGTCCTTCCAGGATAGGTGTCGCCAATCTGTTCCACCTTCGCGGCAAGCCGAGATCGCAATCGCGTTCGGAGAAGACGCCAAACCAGTTGCAAGGACATTCTCAGTGTAGTTCAATCTTGCTTCAGGGAACCACTCTGGTCTGGGCCACATGGACTCAAGGCCATTGGCGACCTTTGAAGGTGGGACGCTATGAACGACTCCGCAGAAATCCCATACTTCCCCGCAAAATGCTTAGTTGTTCTCACGGCGCTTTATCGCGATTACTACACTGGATCTCATCCAGGGTATATCTCCTGGGCACCAGCCCATTACAAATAGTACTTATATAGCTTAGTAATATTATATTCTTAACTTCTTACTTCTACTTTAACTATAGTTAATAATAGGATAGAACTTATTGTTACGATACCAGAACCTATGAGGACAAAGAAGGCGTCAAGTACTTGGGACGGAAGTTGGAGATCGTGGCCAGAGGGCTCGATGACACCCAAGGACCAGTCACGTGATCCAGCACCACGTGAACAAAGTGATCAAGGTGATCAAGGTCTTGGCAAGGGCCAAGAGGTTGAGCAGCTTGATCAAAGACTAGGAAGAACGGGTATATAAGATTGCCAGATTTCATATGTAGGAGTTCTTCGTAGTCAATAACAAATTGTATCTGATC